>NC_050444.1:160420914-160790584 GCF_903995425.1 Onychomys torridus
CTCTTCTGGCCTCCTTGAGCACAAGACATGAATGTGGTCCCCCACACACACACATTCAGAAAAAAACATTCATACGTATAAAAATCTAAAAAATAAACATAAATCTCAACTGTGCTACTTACTGTGGGATTTTGAATAGCTTACTTACTCTAGCTGAGCTTGGGTTCATTGTCTGTAAATCGGGACTAATAATAGTAACTCCCTTACAGGATTAGTAGTTTACCTGAAAAGCAGTTAGAACAGTACCAGGCATATGATAAATGTTATGTTCCATTAGTGCTCAGAGTTATGATTATGATTTATCTACTGTTGTGTCCCAGCGTTGCTAGTTAGCTCTTGGGGGCATACATGAGAGTACTAAAAGGGATGTAATTTCTTCAAGATGTTTGTCACCTGCCAAACATTTTATTCTTCTCAGCTTGCGAAATACTGGCCATTGATAAGTCCCTGACACCAATCACCTTAGTCCTGGCAGAGGACGGTACAATAGTGGACGATGATGACTACTTCCTTTGTCTGCCTTCCAATACCAAGTTTGTGGCGTTGGCCAGTAATGAGAAGTGGACATACAACAATTCTGGTAAGAACTTTAGGCTGAACAGCCAATATATGTCACCATTTGGCTGCACAGACGAGCAGTTGCTGTTGGTTTGGCTGCCTAAGTACGGCAGATATTACCTGAGCCCCTCTGTGTGCCGGCACAGTGCTGAGGGATGTGGATGAGTGAGACATCTCACCCAGACCCACAGCAACTGAATCCCAGCATGTCAGTGAAATTGGGGCTGTGAATCATGGCTCTGTCATTTCCAGCCAGGTGGGCAAATTACACAGCTTGCCAGGTCCTCATTGAAATGATACAGCATCTGTCCAAGGCACCATATTAGTGATTGCTCTTATCTGGCACACAGTAAGGTTTTAGTAGAGGTTAATGATGCCATCATCATCCTTGCATATTCAGATTAACACTCATCAAAGAGCTAGAGAAGTGTCTTTGAAAAAGACCATTGCTACTCCATTGAGGAAATCACCCTTCAGCCATGGCTTTACCATTGTGCTTGCTCTCCCAGTTAAGGAAGGAATCAGCCCTACCCCTCGCCACCCCCAGAAGTGCTGGTCAGAGTGAGTATTTTCAACACAGCCAAGCATGGTGGCAGGCACCTGTGATCCCAGAACCTAGGAGGCAGAGGCAGGAGGATCAGAAGTCGTAGGCTAACCTCAACTACAGAATGAGTTCAAGCCTAGCTTGGGCTACATGACACCTTAGCTCCCCACTTCCCCAAAAAAGAACACAGCCAAGCACAAAGACTAATCAAAGAGAGCTGTGGTGGGACCTTTGGCCCATGTGTACCTTAGGGCTAAGTGGCTGCTGCTTCCTTTTTTCCTTTTGGCTGACTCTGTAGATCAGGCTAGCCCCAGACTTGCTGCAGTAAAAAATGTTAGCCACCAGACTTAGTGCAAATTGCTTCTCTCCGGAGAATACAGTGCAGTTTCCCACAGAAATAGGGCGTGGGACACAGAAGACAGAAGAGAGAATGGTAAGGCCTGAGGTGGGGCCTCGCTTGCCTGCAAATCCCTGAGGAAAGCTGCATCCCTGTCATTACATCATCCTGAGTGGTCAGGCTGAAGGACGTGCTCTTTCTACATTGTGCTGTGTGTTGGGGTTGAAGGCATAATGGCCCCTGCATTGCTGACCTGGTTGGCATTCTCTCTGTCAGATGGAGGAACAGCCTGGGTTTCCCAAGAGTCCTTCGATGCTGATGAAACAGACAGCGGGCCAGGGGTCAAGTGGAAGAACGTGGCCAGGCAGCTGAAAGAGGATCTGTCCAGCATCATCCTGCTGTCAGAAGAGGACCTCCAAGTAAGTCTCCTCCACAGCCCACAACACTCACCAGCCTTTGCTGGCCTAGTACCTTAGATGCTGTGCCCCCATCTCTCCTGCCACAGGAATTCCAATTTTTTAGTTGTCTGTTGATAACTTAGTTTTCTTTTAATTGTCCATTTATTTTCAGGGTGTGTGTGTGTGTGTGTGTGTGTGTGTGTGTGTGTGTGTGTGTGTATTTGCATGTGGTTTTTTTGGTTTTTGGTTTTTCAAGACAGGGTTTCTCTGTACCTTTGGAACCTGTCCTGGAACTCACTCTGTAGACCAGGCTGATCTCCAACTCACAGAGATCCACCTGTCTCTGCCTCCTGAGTGCTGGGATTAAAGGCGTGTACTACCACCACCCGGCTTTTTTTTATTTTTTGAGACAGGGTTTCTCTGTGTATCCTCGGCTGTCCTGAAACTCACAGAGATCCACCTGTTAGTTTTATGCGGCACAGTGTTATTCTATTCACTACCTACCTCTGCCTTCCGAGTGCTAGGGTTTAAAAGCATACACCACCACTCCCAGCCTTAAATCTTTCAAACATGTTTGTTTGTTTGTTTGTTTGTTTGAACATAGAATCTCACTATGTAGCTCTGGCTGTCCTGGAACTCACTCTATAGATGAGGTTAGCCTCAAACTCACAAAGATCTACCTGCCTCCACCTCCTGACTGCTGGGACTAAAGGTGTGTGCCCCTATACCTGGCTAGGATTTATTTTTATTTATATGTATGTATGTGTCTCTGTGGGTGTCCATAGAAGCTAGAAAACTACATTGGATCTTCTGGAGTTGGAATTAAAGGTGGTTGTGAGCTGACCTGGGTTCTGTGAACCAAACTCCAGTTATCTGAAAAAGCAGTAAGCATACTTAACCACTGAGCCGTTTGGTTTTCTGAGATGGGGTTTCCTGTGTTGGTTTTAAATGTGAGCCTTTACCATGTGAGCAAAGGTCAGAGGCACGACAAAACCCAGTATCAGAGCTTTGTTAGAAATGGGGGGGGGGGGGGGGGGGACGACAAAAGAGAGCGTGGCCAGGCCTGGAGCAGAGACACATGCAGGAGAGGGGGGGCAGAAGAGGAGGGAGCAGTTTGTATCCCGCTTTTTAAGGATTCCCCTGCACATGCGCAGGTGGACTTAAGAAGCCGTGCCATGCATACGCAATCATGCAGCAAAGATGGAAGACCCCTTCCTTAGCTGCTGAACTACGCATGTGCAGTCATATAGTTGGAGTGGCAGAATCCTAACATCTTGTAGCCCGGGCTGGCTCCTCCTGCTGTGATAACAAGCCCGCACCACCCCTGTTGTTGTTTTCTGAGCTGGTTTATTTAGTGCTCGGGATTGAGCATGCTCAGTACTATTCTACCACGAGCTTCCCTTCTCACCATCCACCCTCAATAGTTCTTAATTTGTAAGCAAGTCCTACAACTAAGACCTTCATTTTATGAGTCTCCTCTAAAGTCGTCTTTTTCCAAATCTGTTATTTTATTTTATGTGCATGGGTGTTTTGTCTGCATGTGTGTCTATGCACCATTTGCATGCCTGATGCCCTTGGGTACCTGAAAGTGTCCCATCCCCTAGAACGAGAATTGTGAACAGCTGCCATCTGCAGGTCTGCCTAGAAACCCATCTTGGGTCTTTTGGATCAGCAAGTGCTCCTTGCCTCTGAACTGTCTCCAATCGCTTATCTACATTCAGTATGCAGTAGACTCCTGAGTGGACCTTTTCAAATGTAAATGCCCAGGCCCCACCCTAGACCTATTCAAGTGAATACACAGAGTGGTATGCAGGGATGGTGGGAACTACTGTGTAAATTGGAGATGATAAATAGGTTCCTTTCTGGTAACTTTTTAAACTTACATGCTTATTTTGAATAAGTAAGATAAATACATCTACACAGTTCAAAATTCAAAAGGAATAAAAAGATAAACTGGTGTGGTGCACGCCTTTAATCACTCAGGAGACAGAGGCAGGGAGATCTCTGTGAGTTTGAGGCCAGCCTGTACTACAGAGTGAGTTCCAGGACAGCTAGGGCTACATAGTGAGACCCTGTCTGGGAAAAAACATAATAATAAAAAGATAATGTCCTAGGTGAATGCACCCCTGCTGACTAGATCAGCAAATTGTGGAGAATGTGTCCATAAAAAGGGTGGAATCTCGACAATTGGAAACCTGGAGCTCCACCTGGGGCCTGGCTGAGGATCTCTGCATCCACTTCCATCAGTTATTGGATGAGAGTTCCAGCACGACAGTTAGGGTGTTTGGCCATCTGATCACCAGACTAGGTCAGATCAGGCTTTCTCTCAACCATTGCCAGTCTACAGAGGATGTATCATTGTGGATTTCTGGGGACCTCTCCAGCACTCTGCCTATTCCTGTTCTCATGTGGTCATCATTTATCGTGGTCTGTTATTCCTTGTTCTCCCTTTCTGTTCTTGATCCAGCTGGGATCTCCTGCTCCCCTAAGCTCTCTTTCCCTCAAACCTTGCCCTTCATTACTCCCACTGTCATCCAGGTTGTTCATGTAGATCTCATCCATTTCTCTGTCATTGGGCGATCCCTGGAGGAGATGGGAATGGAGGGGAGAGGCTGGGGGGAAGGTGGGGGTGGGGGCGGGAGGGGGGAGGACAGGGGAACCCATGGCTGATGTGTAAAATTAAAACACAAATATAATAAATTTTTAAAAAATGAAAAAAAAAGAAGAAAAAGACTGAAATAGAAAAAAGAAGGAAAACCCTGAAAAGGAAAAAAAAAAGGATGGAATCTCAGGGCTGGGGAGACAGCAAACACAAGGGTGTGAGTTCAGTCCTCAGAAGCCACGTGAAAAAAGCCAGCTGTGACGGTGCACACTTGTAATCTCAGGACTGGAGGGGCAGACAGTGGATCCCTGGAGTTTGATGGCTAGCCAGCCTCACCTGCTGGGTCAGGGAAGGACAGAAAAGGTGGATAGTACTGGAGGAACAATAGCTGAGGCTGTCCTCTGGCCCACGTGCATGTACACACACAAAAAGGAGTGGTCTTACAGCACAGTACGACACCAATGATCTTTTTTAAATTTTGGTTGTGTGTGTGTGTGAGATGGGAGAGACTTGCCTCTCATGGGCATGTGTGTGGAAGGAGGAGAATGACTTAGTGGAGTCAGTTCTCCCCTTCCACCGTTATGTAGGCCCCAGGAATTGAACTCAGTCCTCAGATGTGTGCAGCTAGCACTCCATCCTCTGAACCATCTTGCCAGCCCAACATCAGTGAATCTTAAAAGCACTGTAGTGAGGGAAAGAAGCCAGACAATAGACCATATCATTTATGAGTGCATCATCTACAAGTTTTGTTTGTTTACTTATTCTGGTTGTTTTCTTTGGCACAAGTCTTGCTCTGAAGGCCTGGCTGGCCTTGATCTTTTTACATAGCTCAGGTTGGCCTCAAACTTGCAGTAAGCAATCTTGCAGTTTCTGCCACCCAAGTGCTGGATCTTCAGGTGTCCATCACCACATCTGGTGCTGTGATTACATTTACACGAATTTGCTAGCCTTTGCAATACTATGGAGATTAAAAAGTAGATTAAGCTGAGCATGGTAGTACTAGCCTTATACCCCAGTACTTGGGAGACGGGGACAAAAGGATCATGAGTGTGTGGCCAGCCTGGGCTACATAGTAAGACCCTGACTTAAAAACAAATAAACAAGCTAGGCAGGGGTGGTGCTCACTTTGAATCCCTGCACTCGTGAGGTAGAGGAAGGCGGATCTCTGAGTTCCAGGACAGCCAGGGCTCCACAGAGATGGAGTGGGGAAAATAGTCTAAGATGGGCTATCGTGGTGAGATATGCTAAAACTCCCCACATGGAAGATTCATATGGACACTCTGGAAAAGCCTGCGCCCTCCACAGTCACCTTTTCCCTCTCTGAGACCATTGATCTGCCTGTTTCCCACTCCAAGATATTTCGCCTACAGACAAGTATGCATATGTTTTCTCTTCTTTTTTTAATGTATACAGTTATATCAACTTTTTATTATTTATTTATTTTTATTATTTTTAAAATTATATGTATATGTATGTTGGTGCAGGTTCCTTCAGAGGCATTGAATCCCCTGGAGCTGAGGTTTCCCATATAAGTGATGGGAACTGGACTCAGGTCCTCTAGAAGGTCTACATGGTCTCACTGCTGAGCCATCTCTCCAATCCTGCTCTCCTGTGCATACTTACGTGGAGTCCAGAGGTCCATATGGGGTATCTTCAGCCATTTTGCAGAGTTGCTTATCTATAAAATAAATTTGGAGTGTAATTGCTCAATTAAAGAGTATGCCCATTTAAAACGTTGGCAGGTTCCCAAGAGATAACACACTGAAAGCCTCAGATCAAGACAGCGTGCATGGGGGTGTAGGGGCCAGTGTTCTGGACAGAGAGGAGGCAGGAACCTTTTCAGTTTTCTTCTGGGTGTGACTGAGTGCCTATGCACGGGTGAGTGCAGGTGCCCACAGAGGCCATCAGAGTCAGGCCCCCTGGTGCTGGAGTTCCAGGAGATGGTAAGCTGTCTGCTGTAGATGCTAGGAATGAAACTTGAATTATCTGCAAGAGCAATGTGCACTCTACCTCTGAGCCATCTCTCCAGCCCTTTTGTTGTTGTTGTTGTTGTTGTTTTTGTTTTTCAAGACAGGGTTTCTCTGTAGCTTTGCGCCTATCCTGGACTCGCTTTGGAGACCAGGCTGGCCTCGAACTCACAGAGATCCGCCTGCCTCCACCTCTCAAGTGCTGGGATTAAAGGCGTGCACCACCACCGCCTGGCGCCCTTTCATTTTTATCAATTTACTTATTTTATTTTTTTAAGAATCCAAGGGTAGGAGCTGGAGCAGTGGCTCAGAGGTTAAGAGCACTGGCTGCTCTTAAAGAGGACCTGAGTTCAATTTCCAGCAACCATATAATGGCTCACAACCATCTATAATGAAATCTGGTGCCCTCTTCTAGCATGCAGGTAGAACACTGTATCCATAATAAATAAATCTTTAAAAAGAAAAAAGAATCAAAGGGTAGAAGGCATGGTAGCTCATGTCTGGAACCCTAGCACTTGGGAGCTAAGAAGGAAGGATTACCAAACAGCTCTGTTTGGACTACAGAGCTTCCAGGCTATCCTGAGGTACAGTGGGAGATGTTTCCAGAACAGTGGGCTGGGGATATAGCGCACTTGGTAGAGTCTTGCCTGGCATGTATGAAGCCCTGGCTGTAAATGACTGTTGCAACCCTGGGGGAAAGGTATCCTGACTATTCAGGGAATCAGGCTGTACCTTGAGCTGCTGGGACAGCTCAGCTCTGGAGGGAGTCAGGCTATACCTGGAACTGGGGTGTGGTGGGGGAAGGTCTCCCCACAGGATATAGCAATCTGATTTCAGAACCAAACTATGTTTCTTTCACTGGCTTTTCTTAGCTTTTTGGCACTAATTCTAAGGCCAGGGCATATTTCTTCCATTGGCTCTGATTCCAGGGTTTGTCAAGGCATGTTTTTTTGGTTCTGGGTTCAGGGATAAAGTGTATCTTTCTCTGGCTCAGGTCCCAGATCTAGGCTGTGCTTCTTTCACTGGTTTCAGGCTCCAGGGTCAGGGTCATTTTCTTTAGCTGGCCCCTTTCCCTACACTGGCTTTCCGTCCCCACAGCTTATAAACTGTCGGTGTGTGTAAAGCTATAATCTCTGTACTATGAGTTGGAGGAAGGAGGATCAGAAGTTCAAATTCATCCTCAGCTACAAATCAAGTTGGGTCTACAAGAGTCTCAAAGAGACAAAAAGGAGTTTCTGAGGCTGCTACCTAAGAATAAAGGAGAAATGTGGCCTTCAAGAGGACTGGGCCATGTAGGTAATGGGAATGCCATTCCCTCATTCCTATTACTCAAGAGATGTGAACTCTTTTTATGACGTTTCTTTTTTCTTCTCTTTTCTTTTTTCTTATTCTATTTAATTGTATTTATTTATTCATTTATTTATTTTGAGGCAGGGTCTCACTATGTAGCCCTGTCTACTCGAGAACTTGTTATATACATCAAACTGGCCTGTCTCTGCTTTCCCTTACTGGGATTAAGGCATGTTTCTGTGTTGGATTTTTTTTTTTTTTTTTGGTAAGATTTAACTTTATGTGGTATATGTGTGTGCTAGGAGGGAAGGTGGTATGTGCACATGAGTACAGGTGCTGGTAGAGGCCAGAAATATGGCCTCCTGAAGCTGGACTCACAAGAAGTTGTGAGCCACCCAGCATGTGTGCTGAGAACTGAACTCAGGCCCTCTGCAAGATTAGTACATACTCTTAAGTGCTGAGCCATCTCTCCAGCCCATGTAGTTGAATTTCTAAATAGAAGCTTGTTTGTTTGAGACAGTTTCTCTGTATAGCCCTAGCTGTCCTGGAACTAATTGTGTGGACCAGGCTGTCCTTGAACTCACAGAGATCCAACTGCCTCTACCTCTCGAGTGCTGGGATTAAAGGCATGCATCATCACTACCCAGCCCTTAATTTAAAAAAAAAAAAAAAAGATTTATTTATTTATTTATTTATTTATTTATTTATTTATTTATTATGTATGCAGCATGTATGACTGCAGGCCGCGCTAGATCTCATTACAGATGGTTATGAGTCACCATGTGGTTGCTGGAAATTGAACTCAGGACCTCTGGAAGAACAGCCAGTGCTCTTAACCGCTGAGCCATCTCTCCAGCCCTTAATTTTGTTTTTATTGAGACACCAATACATGATTTTCCCTGTTTTTACACTAGCATTTTGGAAATGTCAAGTGTTTTTCTCTTAAAGTGACTTGAGGGCTTGAGAGATGGCTCAGAGGTTAAGAGCACTGGCTGTTCTTCTAGAGGTCCTGAGTTCAATTCCCAGCAACCACATGGTGGTTCACAACCATCTGTAATGAGATCTGGTGCCCTTCTGGCCTGCAGGCGTATATGTAGGCAGAATACTGCATACGTAATAAACCTTTTAAAAAAAAAAAAAAGTGACTTGAGAAAAAGATGAAATGTTCTGAAATGGATGTGTGTGAGAGCTGCCACCTCCCTTGAGGTTTCTCAGAGCCTTTGCTTGACTGCCAGGTACTCATCGACATCCCATGTTCAGAGCTGGCTCAGGAACTTTGCCAAAGCTGTGCCACTGTCCAAGGGCTCCAGAACACACTCCAGCAGGTGCTTGACCAGAGAGAGGAGGCCCGCCAGTCCAAGCAGCTCCTGGAACTCTATCTCCGGGCCTTGGACAAGGAAGGCAACATCTTGTCCAACCAGGAAGGTAGGACTCAGCTACTCTGGGAGCATCCTGAGGGTGGGGGGCCTTGTTTGCAGAGATTCCCCCCAGAAATGCGGCTTCTCTCTTCCTGATGGTTGCCTGCTTGGCTGACTGGTTTCATGGCCTGCTGCTCTTCTCTCGTCTACTTTGCAGAGTCCAAAGCTGCCCTCGCTGAAGACTTGGATGCGGTTGACACGGGCATCAGCAAAGAGATGGCTTCTGAGACGGCACTTACAAGCCAAATCCTTACTGCACTGAAGGAGAGGACTGCTCCAGAGCTGAGTTTATCTAGTCAGGATTTGGAGGTGGGCGATAACTAGGGGCCCTGAACTGCAGAGAATGACTTTCCCTGGAAGTATACTTTGAAGGTGCAGAGGCATGTGTGTGGTTTCTTTGACCTCTGCAGGCTGACCCACAGCTGCCAATTTGCCTTTTAACACAGCCAGAGCATTTGCAGACATCTTACTTAATCTAAATCTAAGTGGCTTTTTTTTTTTTTTTTTTTTTAGTTTTTCAAGACAGGGTTTCTCTGTGTAGCCTTGGCTGTCCTGGAACTTGCTCTGTAGACTAGGCTACCCTTGAACTCATATCCACCTACCTCTGCCTCAATAGTGCTGGGATTAAAGGTGCCACCACTACCCAGATCCAAGTGGCTTTTAAAAGAAAAGGGATCATCAGAAAAGAGATTCTCAGGTCGTCAAACATTAGTCTCCAAGCCTCTGAGGTGGCTTCAAGGTATAGAGTCCCTAAGTAATCCGAGGCCAGTACAGTAGCACAAGAAGGCCAACTTAGGGCTGGGGGAAGAGCAGCACTTGACCAGCATTCCTCAGGCCTTGGGTTTGGTCCTCAGCACCAGGGGAAAGAAGGCAGGCCCGTGGGCCCTCTTGTGCTGGCTGTCTTTAGAGTGAGGATTAGTGGCTGGACAAGGGACCCCTGGGGTGGGCATTCTCCACCCTTTGCTCTTGGCCCTCCCAAGTACTTCCCACTCTAGAAGGAAGAGGTTAGATTAACCTGAGCTTGGTTGGCTCTCCTGTGGGCCTGAGTGCTCATGTGCTAGGAAAGGCACATCACAGTGCATTCCAGGCCAGCCTGGGCCGCAGTGCAGGGCTGTCTCTAAAAAGAAGAGAGGAAGCGCAAGAGCGCAGGCGAGGGCACAGGAGCTGTGGTCTCAGTGGTTCTTCTTCCTGCCACAGCTGGTCTCCAGGGAGGACCCCAAAGCCCTGGCTGTGGCTTTGAGCTGGGACATAAAGAAGGCAGAAGCAGTCCAGCAGGCCTGCACCGCGGAGCTCGCCCTGCGCCTGCAGCAAATGCAGAGCTTGCATTCACTCAGGAATCTTTCGGTGAGGAAGAATCCACTGCCTGGGGAACAGCAGAGTCCCAAACGAGCCAGAGAAGACCCCAGTAGCTCCGCCGGAAGCATGCTTTGCTGAGGAGAACGCTGGGTTTTGTTGTCAGTAAACGACTCCCCTTATCATTTTACCGCTTACATTCTGCTCTGCCTCCTGCCTTCCAGAATGTCCTTCTAGCAGAAGTGGCTTATACCCCTCCAGAAAAGCTGTTTCAGTCTGTACACATGCCTTCTACCTCCTTTACATGTACTTAGAGTCTCATTTTTGTTTCTTGTATGAGTGTTTGCCTGAATGTATGTCTGTGTACCACATGTGTGCCTCAAGGCCACGGAGGCCAGAAGCGGGTGTCAGATCCCCGGAACTGGAGTTACAGACTCAGGGTACTCTGGAAGAGTCGCCACTGCTCTTAGCCACTGAGCCATCTCTCCAGCTCCCAGAATACACTTAGTGGCCTTAGGTTCCAAGTGGAAGTACTTGTCAAAGACTATGAAAATTTGTCATACTTTGGACTCAATGTCCTTATTCTACAACTTGTACAGTAGACTTTTGGATGCAGATAATGGGAAAGAAAGGGCTAACAGCGGTGATCGTGGCCATGAGCTTACTTCCGGAGTTAATGAATATGGTTCTTTGTTTAAAGGCATATACTGAATTTGCAGACCCCAGGGACATGGAGTCTCCTCCACCATTTCTAACATCTGACTCTGCTGGGAAGCTGTTGCCACTGTGAAACTCGGTTCTGATTTCTAATATGCTTTGCCAGCAGGGGGTAGCAAGTGTCATTAAGTGATTCTCACGCTCTGTGGCTCCGGTTCTCAGTGTGAAGCAGAGCACTTCGGGCTTCTCCCTCCCATATCTGCTCAGACTTCTGCAATCTACAGTGCTGTCTGCTTTCAGGGAAAGGATGCTCACTTACGGGTCATTCGACCTAACGTATGCTGAGACGAAAGCAGTGCTGTGGAGAGATGCATGCCCACTTACTTCTCACTGTGTGCGTAGGTCTTGGATGCTGGGGATTGAACTAGGGCCTCATACATGCTGAGCACATGCCCCCTAACGAACCACTCCCCATTAGCCAGTTTAAACAAAGCAATGTAGCATTAAGTCTTGGGGTGAAGGTGGGGTGCAGAAAACAGATAAAGAGAATTGTTTCCTTGCCCAAAGCAGGAGTCATGTCGGTCAGCAGCTTTTACATCTCATAGTGTCTTCCACATCAGTTCCTGTGTCAGGGCGTTTGTGATGCTGCTCAGTCCTTAAATAAAGCCACCTCTGGTGATGCCTCTCAGTCCCTACCATTACTTGTTCAGGAACACTAATCCCGTCTGAGTGTAATAGTACACAAATACAAAGGGAAATGCCTTCCAATAAAACAGTGCATGTGCTGCTGTCCCTATGTGACCAACACACAGCGAAGCTGTCAGGTCACTGGATTACCTTGGATTTGACAGCAGCAGGCTGGCAGAGTGAGTTGGCTGTCAGCTCTAACAGCATGGCAGCATTGTCCTGGCAGTGAGATTCCCCAATGAAGTTCTGAACAGAATCACATCTGTCCTTGGATTACATGTTTAGATGTATATGTTCCTAGAAATCAAGTTACATTAAAACTAACAATACTAACTACTTAAATAATCCCAGCACCCAGGAGGATCTCTATGAGTCTGAGGCCAGCCTGATCTACATAGTGAATTACAGGCCAGCCAAAGTTACAGAGTGAGACCCTGTCTCAAAAGGTAAGAGAAAATTGAAAAATAGAACTAGGTTTCAAGCTAAAATAATTTTGTATAGGAATTTGCTTTGAGGGTCATATTTACTTATCCTCTGCAGTGAGCACACATGTCATGTGGAGGTCAAAGGGCAATTTGTGGGGATCATTTTTCTTCTCCCCCACCATGTGGGCCCCAATGACTGAACTCAGTTCTTCAGACTTGCCGAGCCGTCTTGCCGGACACCAAACAGATTTCCATCCATATGGACGACCAGCATGAATCTTGCAAGAAGCCGGGCACTATGTCATGGTGTACCTGCTACCTACCTGCCTGAGAGGCTGAGGCAGGAGGATCATTTGAGGTCAGCCTGGGCAAGTAGTACTATAGGACATGGAACAATACATTTGTAAAGATTCACTTATTAAAATCTTCAGATTCGCTTAAAGTGTATGAGTGTCTGGTTGCATGTATGGCTGTGCATCACATGTGTGCTTGGGGCTCCTTGTGATCAGAAGAGGGCATTGGATTCCCTGGAACTGGAGTTGTGGATGATTGTGAGCTACCATGTAGGTACTGGGAGTCAAACTCAGATCCTCAAGAGCAACCAGTGCTTTTAACTGCTTAGGCATCTCTCTAGCCCCCTCCCCCATCTTTTTAATATTGTGTGTGTGTGTGTGTGTGTGTGTGTGTGTGTGTGTGTGTGTGTGATGTGAAGTAGATGCAGGCATCGTGGGTACCAGGGTACACATGTGAGTTCAAGAGATCAAGCTTAATTCATCAGGCTTACTCACTCAGCACCTTTGATGGCTGGGTCATCTCACCAGACCAGGACACTAGGTACTAGAGCCCCAAGGTTGAAGAGATTACATGAAATGTCATGTGAGGAAGTGTAGTCCCTCACATGGGAGGGGCGTGGTCCCTTTCTTGTCCCAGGGTCACTGTCAGTGAGTCTATAAAGGAAGCTCTGCCCCAGTGATGGGGTAAGAGCAGTTGTAAAACATAGTTCAGCCCATACCATTCACCTGCCCCACACCACGGTGGGGCCTGGCCTTCTGGAAGGGAAATACGGCCAACTGCCAATACACTCCAAAACAGGCTGAGTGAGGCCTGCCTGTCCTGGTAGGAGAAAAGAATGCCCATGCCAAGCAGGGACTCATGATCTCTCCATTAACCTTACTCCATTCTTTCGGCTCCAGTCAAAATGTCAGGCCCCATGAGGCAATCAGCTTTGACGGGAGCTCTGCTAATTACCACTTACCAACCTTTAATTTCTGGGTAAAAGCAAGAGAAGGAAATGAGCCGATTTTTCATTTTCCAGAGAGAAAGGACTAATAGTCATCTTTAAAATATATATATTGCGTTCATTACAAGAGTTATTACTGAGTCCTTACTCACTAGACTATTTAGCCATTCAGTTCCTAATTAGCTGTGCATTTTGTTTCTTCAGATTTGTCTATTATAATTGTAGGGTTTCATACATTTGTTTTTTTGGGGGGGCAGGATCTTATGCTGTTTTTGTTTGTTTGTTTGTTTCAGTTTTTTTGTTTGTTTGTTTGCTTTTGGTTTTTCAAGACAGGGTTTCTCTGTAGCTTTGGAGCCTATCCTGGACTAGCTCTGTAGCCCAGGCTGGCCTCGAACTCACAGAGATCCACCTGCCTCTGCCTCCCAAGTGCTGGGATTAAAGGCGTGCACCATCACTGCCCCGCTGCTGTGTTTTTTAGTTTAGTTTTGTTTTGTTTTTTTGGGGGGGGTGTTTTTTCAGGACAGGGTTTTTCTGTAACAGAGCTGTTCTAGAACTAACTTTGTAGACCACACTGGCCTTGACTCAGATCCTCCTGCCTCTGCCTCCTGAGTGCTGGGATTAAAGGTGTGCACCACTGTGCCGGCCTTACGTTGTGTTTTTATTGTTTTTCTTTTATATATTTTTTAAAGTTTTAATTATGGGAAGGTGTGTGTGTGTGTGTGTGTGTGTGTGTGTGTGTGTGTGTGTGTGCGCTCGAGAGAGCTCACAGGTGACCTCGGAGATCAGAAGCATCAGATTTCCCTGGGTATGGTTAAAGGCAGCATGAGCTACCTGATATGATACTGGGAACTGACCTAAGGTCCTCAAGAACAATATCCGATCTTAACCACTGAGCCATCTCTCCACTCCCCTTTTCAAATACTTTAAAGTTACATTTTATTTTGTGTGTGTGTGTTTCAGCACATGGACCATGGAATATATGTAGAGATAAACTTGAGTCAGCTCTCTTTTTCCACCAAGTGGGTCCTAAGAGTCAAACTCAGCTTGTCAAGATTGGCAGCAGGTGCCTGTACCTGCTGAGCCTTTTTAATGGCCTCTACCTGTGGTTTTTAAGAAACTTGGGGCTAGGTGTGGTGGCACACGCCTTTAATCCCAGCACTTGGAAGGCAGAGGCAAGTGGATCTCTGAGTTCAAGGTCATTGGCCTCCACAGTGAGTTCCAGGACAGCCAAAGGTACACAGAGAAACCCTGTCTTGAAAAACCAAAAATAATTCAATAAAATTCTTCATTTGTTTGTTTGTTAGGTTGTTTTTGAGGCAGGTCTTACCATATAGCCCAGGCTAGCCTGGAACTTGAGGAATCCTCCTGCATCAGCCTCCCGAGTGCTGGGATTACAGACATTCACTACCACACCTAGAGAAAACTACTGCCCTTATTAGCCTTATAAAAAGTTGCAGGGGCTTGGGGGAGGTAGCTTAGCCGACAGGAATGCTTGCCTGGAGTGGTCTGGTGAAGCACAAAGGCAGGAAAGCCAGACGCTCACGACGTAGTGAGTTCAAGGTCAGCCCGGTAACTGTTACTTTTCCATTGCCGTGATGAAGTGCCGTGACTAAGGCAGTGTATGAGAGAGAGTTCAGGGGCTGGAAAGATGGCTCAGCAGTTTACGAGCATTGGTTCTTAGAGAGGACTTGGGTTGGATTCCCGACACCACATGGTGGTTCACAAGTGTCTGTCACTCCAGTTCCATGGCTGTGTTTCATCTTCTGGCCTCAGCCAGACACATGGTGCATAGACACTTGTGCAGACAAAACACCCATACACAAAATAAATGTAAAAAAAACAAAAGCTTAATTGGATTTACAGCTCCAGGTGGTTAAGAGTCCACGATGAGCACCAAGGCATGGCCACAGGGACACCTGAGAGTGCACGTCTCGAACCACAGAGCAGAAAGAGTCCTTTGAAACTTCACCCCTCCCAAATGAAATACTTCCTCCTCATCCTCTCCAAACACCCACCAACTGGGGACCAACTATTCAGATGCGTGAGACTTACAGGGGACATCTTCAAACCACCACAGGGACATAAGATGCTCAAATACAAAGAAGTTATAATGGGTTGCTTGGCTGCTCCTTCCTTCTCCATCTAGAAAGAGGGTGTTCCTTCTACTAAATAACTAGATGCTTGCTTTCTTGGTTTGTTCCCATGGAAGCCATCCCTCTCTGAAGCCACTGTTAAGATGTGAAATGTGCCATTGGCAGGCGCTGCTTATAGCAAGTTGTTTAAGTGTGTCCCTTGAGTTTACTGGTTCAAGGCTCCAAAGCCTGTCACCCCCTGCTGTTACCCCCAATACAAGCCCTATGGAGGGATTTATGGACTGTTACCCTTGATTCCTTCTCAACAGCTGATGCCAAACATTAGAATCTGAATGACTCCAACTTGTCCAGGTCTTGTTGGCCTTGGCCATACCTTGACTGTACCAGCTATAGAAAGGTATGCTCTAAGCTGGTGTGGTAGCACATGTCTTTAATCCCAGCACTCAGAAGGCAGGGGCAGAAGGATCTCTTTGAGCTTGAGGCCAGCCTGGTCTACATAATGATTTCCAAGATGGCCAGGACTACATAGATCCTGTCTCAAAAAAAAAAAAAAAAAAAAAAAGTGTACTCTAAGAAAGTATACTCAAATCCTAATGCAGGGAATTACCTGTTTACCCTTTATGATTTTTCTTTTTTCTTTATTTGTGTGTGTGTAGTATATATGTGTGTGGATCCAGGTGTAGCAACTCATGTGGGTAAGAGGCCAAACTCATTTGAGAGAGTCTCTCACTGAACCTTAAGCTGACCATTTCAGCCACATTAGCTAGTCATTGAACTCCCAAGGTCTGCCTCTGACCCCAACACTGGGGTCAGGTCACAAGTATATACTACTTTTGGCTTTTTTTTCACATGGGTACCAGGGATCCAAACTCAGGTTGTCATGAGTGCAAGTACTTGCTTATCCCCTACCTTATTAATCACGAACATAGTAATCCATCCTGTCTTAGTTAGGGTTTCTATTGCTGTGACGAGACACCGTAACCATGGCAACTCTTTTAAAGGAAAACATTCAATTGGGATGGCTCACTTACGGTTTCAGAGGTTCAGTCCATTATCATGGTGGCATGCAGGCAGACATGGTGCTGGAGTAGCTGAGAGGTCTGCATAGTGCAGGCAACAGGAAGTCAACTGAGACAATGGACGGTATCCTGAACATAGGAAACCTCAAAGCCCACCCTCACAGTGATACACTTTGTCCAACAAGGCCATACCCACTCCAACAAAGCCACACCTCCTAATAGTGCCGCTCCCTGAGTTTATGGGGACCAGTTACATCCAAACCACCACACACTCTAACACACTGCTGATGCCAACTAACAAAGTCCCCTGAACTTAGGTAGCTGGTTCTAACAGACTGCCTAGCAGGATCATTAGCTTTATTGTCCTCCAATGGGGCATAGTTAAGGTGAAGTCCATAGCCTTAAGGACGATGTAGTGAAGACTCCAGGTGAATTTAAAACACTAGTACACCCTTCCTTTAGAAAAAACATCAAAGAGCAGTTTCTGGAGACTATCTGGCCTTCCAGACAGATATCTCCCAGCAGTACACTGACCCCAGCACTGGGGTGCAAGGCTGCTGTGCAGAAGCATGATGCAGCTGCCTCTCCCATCACGTTGCTGTCCTCAGCTAGTAATTATGACCGAGCTCAGCTCTGAGGACCACAGAGCCAAGTCAGCAGTCACAGCTGGAGTCTGCTCCCTGGCGTCTTAAGAAGAGGGTGAAACTCGGGCATCTCCAGCCAGCATTGGGCCTTTCCCCATTTTAGGCCCAATCTTATGTAATTCTAGACGTAGATGTGTAAGCTCTGAGTTTAGCACCTAGGGAATTGAGTCCCAGTCTCTCTCCACACACCAAAAGATCTACCCACTGCAGTGGCCCTCAGCCCATTGCCAGAGTCTTTTGAAGAGGGAGGAGGTTAAGTCAGGGGTTCACTCTGAACTCACAGCAATCCTTTTTGTGTCTCAGCCTCCCGAGGGCTGTGACTACAGCCCTAAACCTGCCATGGCCCTTCTTGGTAGTCTGCAAGATGACTCAGTGAGTAAAGGCCCCAAGCCTGATGGCCCCAGCTTCCTCCCTGGGACATGGTGGGCTGGGGAGCAGCTGTCTGCAGTTGTCCTGACACCACATGCACACGGTGACAAAGAGTTCAGCGTCTAGAACCTTTGCACTTGGTGTTTCTCTTAATGTCTTTGGCTCAACAGTTAAAAGTATGCATAACCAGAAAGGATTTCGGTGCCATTGGGGAGAATTAAAACATGTTAAATTTGGAAAGAGCAATTTGCCCCCAGCTTCCTTGGGGAAGAGCAAAATCTTGCTCCACTAGGGGCTCAGTGGTTGCTGTTTTATATCATCGAAAACAGAACTGTCTTCCATCTAACGCTATTTCATTTTCACTGGAGATGAAAATGAAAAGCTATTGTGGCGACTGTGCATAAAGTATTTCACTGGACAAATTTGTGTTACGTTTCAAGCCCAGGACAAACAGCTGAGGTGCCTATTTAACACATCAGAGTAGATCTGGCTGCCAGGTTCTCCCAGCATCCCTCAGTCCCTACCTGTTACAGGGTATGGCTGGCACAGCTGCCCTCCCCAGAGGCTCTTTCCTTTATAATCCAGACATTTGGTTACCCACCCTCCCCCCATCTCCCCACATGTAGCTCACGTACACTCTGGATTTGCCCAGATGTCCCTGCCTCTGGCTGTGCTCTCGGTTTCATAGACAATAAACTTTCTTCTCCACTGTACCTAGAAGCAGTCCTTTTTCCTTTTCTCATTCATATGGATACTGGATTTGGGGGTAACTGTCTCAGAAGTCAAGCAAGCCAGGCATAGTGGTACATACCCCAAGTCCCAGGATGTGAGACACAGAAATAAGTGGATCAATGTGAATTGGAGGCCACCCTGGTCCTCGTACCAAGTCGCAGGCCAGCCAAGGCTAAACAGTGACCCCGCCTCCAAAAGCTAAGTGGAGCAGGCTGGGTGGAAGCAGCGTTGCTCAGAGTGATGCTTTTCTTAGTCTTTCTTCACAGAGTAAAACAATCAGGGAAAAGGAATGTAACAAATTAATATTTCTAATTAAAACTGCTGTATAACGAATTTGAATATAACTTTTATAAGCATGTCAGCATGGTGTCAGCTTAATAGCATAACATTAATTTTAAAATTAATTTTAGCTAAAATATGAGGACTAATCACTGTGCTCCTCGAGCAGCATTGCCAACTTGCTTGTGAAGTTCACAGTGCTGAAGATCAGATGCAGGGCCCTGTGGCTGCCAGGTAAGCACTCTGCCGAGTTACAGCCTCAGGCTGGGGAGATATCACAGTAAAAACAGACCGGAAGACAGCTGTAATGGCGCACACTAATGCCAGCACTCAGGAAATGAAGACACGTTGTGAGTTCAAGGCCAAGTGGCTATATGTAAGATCCGATCTTCAAAAGCCCAAAATAAACTGAAGATGCTGTTTTGAACTCTTACATATGCAGCCTTGAGCTGGGCATAATCCCAGCACTTGAGAGGTAGAGGCAGGAGGATCATTTCAAGGTCATTCTTGGCTTCACAAGAAGTTTGAAGCTAGCCTGCGCTTACACACCTTGTCCAAAAGAAATTATGTTTACACACACACACACACACACACACACACACACACACACACGGCTTTAAGCTGTTTTCAACTGAGCAAAGACAAGCCCTCACCTCCCAGCACCAGGATGAAAACCCAATGGTCCTGCTAGATACACTTTGGCAAGTACCACCAAAATTTTTATTTAGAGGGTTCTCTTTGGATTTCCAGTTCCTTACTTCACCTATATGGGTAGTGGCCATTACTAAAATTTAATAATTTTCACATGGCGTGGGAAGAAAAGCTCAATTAAGGAGAAAGCTCCATGTTGCCTGACATCCTTTCAGACTGGTTGCATTTCACAGGGTGGCTTGGCCAGGGTGGGGTTACTTGCAAGAGGAGAAGGTTTTCCAGAAGAAATTCTTGCAAGGCTTTTTATCCCGGTGTGGGGGCTGCTGGAGAGGTGGGCTTTCCTGCCACTTAGGCACCTCACTGGCATCCCCTCCGAGGAGGGCGCTGGAGCTGGCTTGGGAGGTCCAACCGTGCCACCAGGCAAGGAAAGTCAGGAGGCCGTTCCTCTTCCCTTCTGCAGCTTCCTGTTTCCAGAGAAGGACAAGGGAGAGTAAGCCAGGCCTGGACTCACTCAGCACTAGATGCCCGCCCTCCCTCCCAGAAAGCAAGCTGCTCCTTAACAAAGACCTCTCCCTCAACTCAGTCTGAACAATCTTAGAGAGACGGCTCTGCAGAGGAAAACAGACAAATTAAAAAGAATTGCTCATTTTGCCAGGCATGGTAGCACAGGCCTTCCTCAGCACCGGGGAAAGGCAAGTAGATTACTGAGTTTGGGACTAGCTAGGGCTACAGAGTGAAACCTTGTCTCAAAATATGGATCAGTGAACTGCTAGCTCTACTTTATCATCTTTGCTGAGGTCCTAAGCTATGAGACTAGGAAATCTGCTAAAGTGACTGACTGACAGCTCATACGCCCTAGGCAGACAGGCTCATCTAACTGGTTTCCATCTTCAGACATCCTTCTGAGTGTTCAAAAACCCAAACAGACTGAGACTGCTGAAGTCTGGTCTTTCAAACTCCTTGGGAAGCTTCTAGGAGTACTGTGATGATAAATGACCCGCCTGCAACTCATCTGGTAATTTCAGAGAAAAATCCGTTTCTAATGGTCAACTTTATGTACTCTTTCTTGGAACTTTTTCAAAACTGAGAAAAAGAAAGTAAATCATTTGATGAAATTAGAAATTTACACCATGGTTAATGTGAGCGGGTGCGTATAGCTATGTATATAAATTAAGGCTCTCCGAGTCTGTGACCAATAATACTTGCAGGGGTTAGACTACAAATGCACTGTGACATCTAAAAGTCTAGCCAAAGCAGACACCCACAGAGAGAGAGGAAGGAGCCCCTGAACAGACACAGGCTAGGACAGTGAGGGCAAAGGGAAGACCAGTGGTCTGAATGGGACATTGTAGCATCCTGGGGTCGCACACACATGTGTGTGTACACACACAAACACACACACACATGCACAAATGCAAGAAATTCACTGGGTGGTCAGAATGCCAGGAAGAGAGACAAACAGCAGCCTACCTGTGCAAGAACGGGGACTGTCCTCACCACACTGTCCTGGCCAGGGGGACCACCACTCTCCAGGGGAAGCGCAGTGGCTGCAGTCCCCCAGAGCAGCAGCAGCCCGAAGGCTGACAGCCACTTGCCTCTGGTGCTGCAGCCACCCATCCTCTTTGGCAGTCCTCAAGTCAGTGCTCTGTGGATGAGGGTCTTTCTTTGGAGCCTTGGTATTTTAAGCTGCAGCGCCAGCTGTTTTGGGGTCTGCACACGTCCATTGAAAACTTGCATGCTTCTCCACACTCATGCAGTGACGCACAAGCCGGAGCAATCAGTTCTCACACAAACATTTGTGAGGTTGGATTTAGCCCCTTAATTAGAGACTCGGGACTTTTCCTGTACTGAGAGTGAATCCGCTCTTATTTTAGAACACGTGCGCACTCGCACGTGCAAACTCGCTGTGAGCAAGCTCTGCTTCCTTGCAATTGTGCCTCGAGCAAGCAGGAAGCCATGAGAACAAAGCCAAGTGATTTAACATAATAGGAAATTAGGTTTGGGTTAAGAGCCTGAAGTGTGGGATCTTACCCATGTGAAGCAAGGCTGAGTGCTGGGATGCAGCTCAGCACAGCTCGTACCTGTCATGTGTGAGGCTCTGGGTCCTGCCCCCAGCACCAAAAATGAAGTATGTCTGAATCTGTTATAGACAAAAGAAACTGGGTGCAGTGAAGACTCAGGGACACAGGACAGCACCAATGTTTCGCAAATCACAAGGATGAACCAAGAGCTTGTCCCAGCACTGCCCACTACCCTCTGCCCGGGCCAAACCCTGGTTCTTCAGCCAGGCCTTCAACTCACTGAAGTGATGATGCTGATGTAGAAGACAGCATCCTGGTGACACGTGTCAAGCGCTGACTTCTGCACCTCTAGCACAGTTCCTGGCCTAAGGCTTTCCAAACTCCTCATGTTAGCAAACAGCACACTTTTTTAAATTAGGCCAGTTGGATGGTTCAGCAGCTGAGTCCGTGGCCAAGCCTGATGGATGACCTGTCAATCCCCTGTAACCAGCATGGTAGGAGAGAACTGATTCTCTCAAATTGTCATATGAGTATGCATACCATAGCAGATGTGTGTGTGTGTAGGTAAGGTAATATTTAAAAAAAATAAGGACCATACATGTTGACACATACCTTTAATCCCAGCACTTAGAAATATATACCTTATTCTAAGATTGGCGGTGCTTATTACTTTGATCCAAAAAGGGAATGGCCAACACTTGGGAGGCAGAGGTAGGTGGAACTCTTGTGAGTTCAAGACTAGCCTGGTCTACATAGTGAAATCCAGGACAGCCAGGGCTACATAACAGAATCACAATGTTTATGGGATCAGCAGGATGGCTCAGTGGGTAAAGCACTCAACATACAAACGAGATAACCTGAGCGCTATCCCTAGAACCCATATATGGGGAAAGGCGAGAACACGCTGCTTCTTCAACAAACCTGTCTGCTGCTGACCTGCACGCTCATGCTGTAGCATACCCATGGCCTCCCCAAGTCAGACACCTTTGTTTAAATTAAGACTGTGTGTGGATAGAGATGTACCAAGGGTAAGATGCCTTTTTGGTGCAGTTAACAGTCAACATCCGAGAGACCACCTCTTTTTTTTAAAGAATTATTTATTTATTATCTATACAGAAGAGGGCGCCAGATCTCATTACAGATGGTTGTGAGCCACCATGTGGGTGCTGGGAATTGAACTCAGGACCTCTGGAAGAGCAGTTGGTGCTCTTAACCTCTGAGCCATCTCTCTAGTCGGAGAGACCACCTCTTCCCAAGGACAGTGACAAAGTGCTGGGCCACCTCCCGGCTCCTCATGGGCCCTCAGTTCAGAATTGTGGGGACAAATGCACAAACCCCTCATAGCCAGACAGACCTAAAAACCCATCTTAGACCACTAGAGACCACCAAGTGTAGCAGAATATTTTAAAACATGTTACTTTTGTTTATGTTGCATTTGTTTAACTCTGTGAAGCTGTGTTACTGTCTAAAACACCTGATGTCTAATAAAGAGATGAACGGCCACTAGCGAGGCAGGAGAAAGGATAGGCAAGGCTGGCTGGCAGGCAGAGAGTATATACAGAGGGAAAAAACTGGAAAGAGAGATCTAAGATCTAGGAGCCAGAGCAGGAGGAGGACTCCAGGGGCCAGCCACCCAGCAAGCCACAGAGTAAGAACAAAGAAAAGTATACAGGAATAGGAAAAGAAAAGCCCAGAGGCAAAAGATAGACGGGATAATTTAAAGTTAATAAAAGCTGGCTAGAAACAAGTCAAGCTAAGGCAGGGCATTAATAATTAAGAATAAGTCTTCATGTGTGATTTGTGAGCTGGGTGGCAGGCCCCCTCAAAAAAGAGCAAAAACTTTCAACAATAACCCAATAACCAAGATTCAAGGAAGGCTCATGCCTAAAACAAACTGAGGTGGGGATAGACAGCTGCTTCTGAAAGATCATCCCCTTCTCAACTTCTAGGAGTCAGCTGTCTCTTCCAGCATGAGACTAAACTCAGGTCATCATGTTTGGCAAATGACTTTACCCACTGAGCTATCTTGCTGGCCCCAGGCAATCCTCTGCACCCTACCACTCTGTAAGGAAAAGAGCAGGCCCCTTTCTATGCAGTCCCTGGGACACTAGCTCTCAGTAACACAAGTGTTTCACACTGAGGCTCCAGATTCTCCCCCTCAAGCAAACTTCTGTTCAGGAAAGCCAAGGCTTAATCACAAAATTGCTAGAGAAGTCACACAAAGCTGTGTATCTGAAGAAAATCACTGTTAAAGAGTAAAATTCCATTCCTGGGGCTGGAGAGAGGTTAAGAGCACTCGCTGCTCTCCGAGGTCCTGAGTTCAATTCCCAGAAACCACATGGTGGCTCCCAACCATCTACAATGAGATTTGGTACCCTCTTCTGGCCTGCAGGGATACATGCAGGCAATAAATAACTCTTGAAAGAGAGATAGAGAGAGAGAGAGAGAGAGAGAGAGAGAGAGAGAGAGAGAGAGAGAGAGAAAAGAACTCCATCCCCAAAAACATCTTTCACCGATGATCAAGGACCCATGGGTCTGAAAGAACCTTAGTAACCAGAGCTGAGTAAACACAGCTTTATTCACTATTCAGAGACTGTCATCTGGCCTGGAAATAAACAGTGAAGGACTACACTTATCCCCAAACACCCAGCATGTCTAATTGTGAACACGTCATCCACCTCAGCCTTAGGTCACAGTGTGCCATCCAAACACCAGCCTTTCCCCTGCTGAGGGAAGCATGAGGATAGCTTTGCAGGAGCTTCTGGCTCTTTTAAGCTGCATCAAATGTCCTGAAGCAGGCAGCATGAAGAGCCGCCCAGCCACTTGTTTGTTTAAACATCTCTACTCATTCCTCAGACTGCCCTTGGCGGGAATCCCGCACACTTCTTTGAGCTGGAGCTGCAGTTCCCAGGCGGCCAGGACTTAACTCTCAGTGCTCACCACTTCAGCATCAGGCTCCCTGTAGTCCCTGTTTTCATCCTCCAGCTTCCTTTTCTTCTTGGCCTTTCGCTCTAGGTTAAGCTGAGCAATCTCTTCATTTTTCTCTGTGATGTATTTTAGCTACATATATACAAAAAAGTAAAATATATTTTTAAATTTTAAAAAGTCTTTAAACCTGTCCATAAACTATTTTATAAACCTAAAAATAACCACAATAACTTATGCCTTCTCCAATATTCCAGAAGAACTGGGTGGAAATTCATTGACTGAACTATTTATTAGCACTAAAACTGTCCTAAAAATGGAGATGGACACAGTTCAGAGTCAAATCCCTGCTCTTGTGGAAAGGACATCATAGAAAGTCTGAGTCCTGGAAGGGTTACAATATTCTAGGTCTGCCATCAGCCACAGACAGGTGACCCTGGCACCTCTAAGTGTCTTCACCTAGAAAATTACAGCTTGGTCAAAATGATTTCTTCGATGTGAAAAAACAGAAATTGTACTCTCTTCTGCATAACCAACCTTTCAGGCTTCCATCTATCTATCCCAGGCCCATCAGAACTGCGGGTATGGCTGGGCCTGGGGGGCACACCTGTAATCTAGGCTACCGGGATGTTGGCTGACACAGGAGGAGAGTCTCATGTTCAAAGCCTACCTAGGCTAAAAGTCAAGCTCAAGACTAGCCTGTATATTCAGCATGACCCTTGTTTTGTCTCAAAACAAGAAACGGGGCTGGAGAGACGGCTCAGTGGTTAACAGCACTTGTTACTCTCAAGGTGACAAGGACCAAGTCCACGGTGACTCAGTTTTGATTCCCAGCACCTACACTGTGGCTCACAACCACCTGTTAACTCCAGTTCCAGGGAATCTGAGACCCTCTTCTAACCTCTAAGGGCACCAGACATGCACATGGTAGACATGCACACATGTAGACCAAACAATCAGACACAGAAAATAAAATAGTAAACTTGAAAACAAGAAGCAAAAAAACGAGGCAGGACCCACAGTGCAGAGGAACAGCATCTGTCTGGCATGCACAAGACTCTTTTTTTTTTTGGAGACAGAGTTTCTCTGTGTAGCTTTGCGCCTTTCCTGGATCTTGCTCTGTAGACCAGGCTGGCCTCGAACTCACAGAGATCCGCCTGCCTCTGCCTCCCGAGTGCTGGGATTAAAGGCGTGCGCCACCACTGCCCGGCAAGATTCTACTTTCAATTCCTAGCATGAGGTGGGGGCGGGGTGGGCACCACAAGGAAACCATCCCCATGGACTAACCCATGACTAGTCTGTGACATCATGCTGTAAATGAAATATGGGACCAAAGTTTTGAGATATTACAAAAAAGGTAAATTATGGAACCCAGAGAGAGCTGATTAGAAAATTTCAAATTGGCTTTGCAAAATCTATCGTAATGAAAGGGGACTATAAATTACAGGCGGGTCTGAATGGTTCAACCATCTCTAGTTTTTAATGCAAGGTGCCCTGGAGAATGACTACACGCCTTCAAGTGATTAATGGGGAATAATGTATTCGGGTGGGGAGGGGGTGAAGAGAGAGCCCCATCTCTCACCAGTGAATTACTCCGCCTGGCTAAGAGCTTTACGTCTTCAGTGGTGACTGTGCTTCTTTTTGCATGTCTGTGGAAAGGGCAGAAAGAAGTTACCAGAATGTTTGGTATTACAGTTTTGATGAAACAGAAAGTTCATGGTCACACTTCAGAGAGACAAGGGTGCCTAAGTGGCCCATCTCATCCGATTCAAACCCCAGGCATCGACACAAAGAGGATCGATGTCCCTAGCCAGGACACCAACTCCACGGAAGACACTGAGGCCATCCGTCAACTGGGCCTGAGAACCAGTGTGCTGGAGAGCAAAGAAGGGGTGATGAGCCATCTGAAGTCACCCTTTTTGTCACAGTCGCCTGTGGGAAAACATCCACAACATTGGTTCCTGAGGCTCTTCTGCAGGGCTGATCCCAGACAAAGCACAAGCAGCTCCTCCTAGAACCCTTCCCTGCCAGCTCTGAACACCCGCCACCCCTTACCCCCACCCCTCTACTCCCACCCCCCACACACACATGAGCCTGGTAGAACAAAGAACTGCCTTTAAACTGGTTCTGCCTCCTGCTCAGAGCTTGCACCGAGGTCCTCAATGTCCTCCTCCAACCCTCACTAGTAAAGAGGGCTGCTCCTTACTCTTGAATTCCCAACATCTCCTCTGGTAGATCACACTCCAGCTCCAGCAGACCCACTGTCCTCTTCTGGCCTCTGCGGGCACCCACACTCATGATGACAGACACACACGTACATCCACAAAAACACATGTAAAACAGAAGATAACCTAAGGCCGTCCATCCGCTACACTAGATCATGTATTACTTGATTATATGTGCTTTCACCATTACTAGCTTCTGACTAACCTAAGAGCTTCACAAAGCAGCAAGAACTAGAACATGGTGTCCTCAAGAACGAGCTCGGGGTCAGCCCCAATTAGCCCACACAGAATGTCGGCTCGCTCAGGTGAACATGGAATCACACAGCAATTACAGTCCATTTAATGACCACAGTCATACAATGCCCTGCTAAATGTGTACACTCCATGTGTCATTTCCTCATAACAGACAACAGTGCTTGTATGAGAACACACACTTTAAGATTAGACAAGCGTTCCAGGCCAGCCAAGGCTACACAGAGAAACCCCGTCTCGAAGAACCAAAGCAAAACAAGATTTAAAGAGGGTTGAGACCCAGGTTGGCCTCAAACTGGCAATCCTCCTGCCTCGGCCTCCAGAGTGCTAAGATTACAGGTGTGAGCCACCAGGCTTGGCTTAAACCTTCTCATTAGTTGTCAGGCACCTTTAGTCCCAGCACTCAGGGAGGCAGAGGCAGATGGATCTCTGAGTTTGGGGTCAGTCCTACAGAGGGAGTTCAGGACAGAGAGCTACATAGTGAGGCCCTGTCTCGGAAAAAACAAACCAAAACCCAATGAGCATGCTGCCTTTTCACAGAGTGACCATTCATGGGAGTTTGTAGAAAACGACACAGTTGACACCCTCTACTTTTCAGTGTGGTACCTGGTGGTATGTGTGCCTGGTTTTAATGTCCTCACCTACCTAGCTAGAGGAGGAGGTATGCTGTACACCTGCTGTTGCTGTCCTATCAGAAACTCCCCCAGGAAGTCCCGACTCTAGTCAATTACTGAAGGAAAGGAGGAACAAGTGTTATATAGACTTCGTGTGTGTGTGTGTGTGTGTGTGTGTGTGTGTGTGTGTGTGTGTGTGTGTGTGTTACATGGACATGTACCATATGCATGCAGGACCCACAGAGGTCAGACGAGGGCACCAGATCCTCTGGAACTGGAGTTACAGAAGGTTGCGAGCCACCATGTGGGTGTAAAGAATCCAACATGGGTCCTCTGCAAGAGTAATTAGTGCTCTTAACCTGTGTGTGTGTGTGTGTGTGTGTGTGTGTGTGTGTGTGTGTGTGTGTGTGTGTTTGTGTGGTTTTTCGAGACAGGTTTCTCTGAATAGTCCTGGCTTTCCTGGCACTCACTTTGTAGATTAGGCTGGCCTCAAACTCACAGAGATCTGCCTGCCTCTGCTGGCTAGGATTAAAGGTGTGTTACCACACCTAGCAAGGAAGAATACCCTCCCCCCTGCAGCTGAGGATCAAACCCGGGGCCTTGTGCTTGCTGGGCAAGTGCTCTACCACTGAGCTAAATCCCCAACCCCGAATTTTTTTTAAGACAGCTTTACTGTGGAGTGTGGGTTAACCTGGAACGGGGTATGTAGTTCTCATGGAGCTCCACCTGCTCTGCCTCCCTTGAAAGCCTGTACTTATACATGGCTGGGATTTGTTTTTTCTTTGAGACAGGCGTTGCTTTTCAGCCCAGGCTGGCCTGGAACTTGGTCCTCCTGTTGGCCTCCTGTGTAGCTATTTCACAGGTTAGATTAGGGTCTGCAGTGAGGACCTGCATGGAGCTGTGAGAGGAAAGAGACCCCCTTTAAGGGGTACTCTTTGTCCTGCCAGGTTCAGGGTGCGAGAGCAGACCTGCAGCACTCTGTAGCTAGCCTTTGAGGAAGACCTTCAGGGCCAAGATTGGCCAGGGAAGTCTTTGAGATAAGCTCCACTGTATCAGGAAGAGAGGAGCACGGTGACCCAGGCCTGTAATCCCAACACTTGGGAGGGAGAGGCAGGAGGATTGCTAGTTTGTGACCTAGGCTACACAGTAAGGCACTATCTCAAACTCACTCCCCCAACACTTCCCTCAAAAAACAAAACCAAAAACAAACCCCCAGACCCCCGCCCTCCCTACACAAACCACTTTTTTGGGGGTTTTTTTCGAGACAGGGTTTCTCTGTGTAGCTTTGCACCTTTTCCTGGAACTCACTTGGTAGCCCAGGCTGGCCTCGAACTCACAGAGATCTGTAGTGGGTGGCCATCCCAGCCTTGGCCTGGAAGTTCCAACCCCCATGGAGGTTCACCAATAGGATCCACCTGGCTCTGCCTCCCAAGTGCTGGGATTTAAGGCGTGCACCACCACCACCGCCGCCCGGCTACACAAACCACTCTTTAAAATGGGCACTATCACCGGGCAGTGTGGCCCACGAATGCCTTTGATCCCAGCACTTGGGCAGCAGAGACAGAGGCACCAGGGCAGGCATCCTTTACAGTGCAGGAAGCCTCTAAAAGTAGGAAAGAGAGTGGGGATGGCTCGGATCTGCAGCTCAGTGGTGGGACATACAACTGCCAAGCACAAGGCCTTAGATTCAATCCCCAATATGTCCAACCCCCTGCCAAAACAAACAACCCAGACTATCCAAAAGCTTATAGTAAATATTTCTATTATTATCCTCGTTATTTATTTTGGCGTGCTGGGGATTTAACCCAAAGCTGTCACATCTTTATGTCACTGAACTACATCCTAACTCCTAGTTCTGGATTTTTAAATTTTATTTTATGTGTATGTCTCTGTACCACACGTGTGCCTCATGCCTGAGGAGGTAAGAAGAGGGTGTTGGAACTCCTGGAACTGGACTTGTTGACAGTTGTGAGCCATCACGTGGGTCTGGAATTGAACTCGGGTCCTCTGCAAGAACAACTGCTCTTAACCCCGAGTCACCTCTCCAGCCCAGCTCCTGGATGGTTGGTGCAGCCTCACTATGAACCAGGCCAGTCCTGAACATGCATTCCTCCTGCCTTAACTCCCCAAGCACCAGATTACAGGATGCCCCACCACACAGATCTAAACAAAACCACCTTTGAAAAATCGTATTGACTTCCATAGCTAATACAGAAAGGGGAAATGAAGGTGATAAATACTTCATGGGACTTGGGGGTGAGGCACTGAATGAGCCATCAGCATCCCATAATAGTACCTTATCCCTCTCAGCAAGCTGACGATGCTAAGCCATTTTTAGGGACTGACAATCTATACAGGGAAGGGGAAGATTTAGAGCACCCCTGGGAACCCGCTGCTTTAATTCATTGAAAATATTCATCCTAGAAACAGAGTGCAGAGGACAAGGTGAGAAGTGTGGCTGTGAAGCTGAGGTGAGCAGAGGCAAAAGAAAAGCTTGAGCCTCAGCCATTCCAACGGCTGCATAAAAGCACTGGTTTCCAATTACCTGAGGTACTAA
This sequence comes from Onychomys torridus, assembly GCF_903995425.1. NCBI lineage: Eukaryota > Metazoa > Chordata > Mammalia > Rodentia > Cricetidae > Onychomys > Onychomys torridus. The sequence continues at coordinate 160,450,712 of NC_050444.1, forward strand.
TTGAAGAGACCAACATAAATCACCTGGAAGAGCTCAGGCTTCTCAGGCTGAAAGCAGGCCTCCCCCCTTCCCAGAAAGATGATGGCCTTCTCATAGCAAATCCGGAATGAAAGCCCCTGCCTGCCCTTCTCTCTACACCTGCAAGCAATCAGGGCTGCGGAACTATGAGGGACCGACCCCCGAGCGCTTCCCAGATCCTGAGCAATCAAACCATCCCCAAGAAAGGGTTTTTAAAACAGGCAGCCACACACTGCCAAGTCTCCACACCCTGGAGATGCAACTCAAGCCCTTTGCCAGTGAGAGCTTGATAACTTGGGAGACCTTCAGAGGACTCAGAAATACCAGACAATCTGAGCTGACGTGTTCAGAGCAGATGTTAGATTCTTGCAGCATCGTGATCCGCCACGAGCCCCCAGAAAACAAGGCGTCACAGAACTCCTGAAATACACCACCGGATGGGGGGCAGTGATGTCAATGGACCTCAAATTACACATCCAGCTTTTCTACCCACCTGGCAAACATTTCAAGGTCTTTGGCAAAATTTTCTGAAAGAGAGGGAAGAAAATAGATTTCAGCTGGCTTATCTCCACCTTCAGAAGAAGCCTTGGCTTCTAGTCAGCACAGAAACTCAGCAATCCCTCAAGACAGGATTTCTCTGTGTAGCCCTGGCTGTTCTGGAACTCTTGCGGCCAGGCTGGCCTTGAACTCAGAGACCTGCCTGCCTCTGCCTCCCGAGTGCTGAGATTAAAGGCGTTTGCTTTTTAAAATCCTGGCCCTTCCCTGTCCTTCCCAGCACCCTCCACTCTTCCTACAACTGTGACGGTCCCTTTGGTGGCTAGGGACCGTCTTTTAAAATCTGCTTCATGTTACAGCTTGTAAGGACACCAATCTCCTCTCACATCAAGCAAGTGCCAGGACCACTGGCTCAGCTGTCACACACACTACAGAAAGCACGGAAGTGTCACAGAGCACTGAAATGGAAAAGTGTCCAATGTTCCAGCCACCACGGCAGTTTAAACAAGGTGCTAATGCCTGGTGTTGGCACACAGGACAACCTAACAATCCTTCCGACACAACACCCAAATCTTAACAACCACGAGGTGATAGGGAGACTGTGGCCAGGGGTTGTGTGGGGGTGAGACATGCCACAGCGCCCACCCACACTGGCCCCTGGGCAAACCCCACAGAGAAAGGCAGTGGCCTCCTACCACATTGTCGGAAAGTCGCCTCCGAGATGGCCGCAACTGTCTGCTTGCTGAACTGCACCTGTCTGTCCAACGCGACCTCCTCGCAAAGACAGCCGACCGTGTAGTGGACTGCAGCCTTTAGTCTCTGCGGAGAAACCCAGTCCTTCAGTGGCCGCAAGCAAGAGATGCCAATCCTGAAGGTTAAGGCCGAAGAGAGGGGCAGCTCGGCCTATTCCTGCAGTCCCTTCCATCACGGCCGAGTGACTCTTCAGTGCACTCATCAGTTAACGGCACCCTCTGGAGGGTGACTTGGGGGAATAGGACTTTCCAGCTAATGGTTAGGATTTAGGTCAAATAAAGAAAAGAAATTATGACAGTCAGCAAGGAGAAATGACAGAGCACTTGCTGACCTTCAACTACGTCCGCCCAGTCTCTGCTCACTAGGACCATCTGTGGAGTACAACGAGAAACCAGTTTGTGGCCTCAAAATGGCTAAAGAGAGAAAGGCCCCATCCCTCTGTTCCGAGTGCCTAGCAGCCTCAGCCCTCCATGCACAGGTGACAGGACACTACCAGGAAGGATGATGACTACCCACCTGACCACCTCAACAGCCTTTCTCCCCTAGGAATCACCCTCTTATTTTTGGCCGTGCTGGGGATCAAGGCAAACACTCCCACTGAGTCACATCCCTAGACCTCAGAAAGCCTTTTAAATACTGAAAAGTCTCTCTGTCCTAGGCAGATGTACCAAGGGGAAAGCTCAGAGCAAGCTAAGCAGCAGCCCTGTGGTCTCTCCAGGCTGTGTGACCGCCTTCCCTGGGGAGATATAAACCAATGTCTATCCCTCCTCACAGGGCACCAGCAAAACAAAGTACTACCCACCCATGCCCAGCTTGGGGGAATCAATGTGTTTATTGGGGACACCTACAGAACATGGGTGACCCTAAAGCAGCCACAGGACTGTGGAGTCTCACCCCAACATGGACGATAACTTCCCCACGACTGCACAGAGTGCCTCCTTCCGTCTCTATCGCCCGGAGATCCTGAGGCCAAGTGTAATTATGCACTGGCTGGGAAGGGCAGGATGGGGTGACAGAGATCAGGTGGGGGCCTACCCCGAACTCGGGGCCTTGTACATGCCGGGTGAGCACTCTGCTGCTGAACTACATCGCCAGGCCTTCTTGTCTCAGTAGCCTCAACTCTGAGAGCAAAGCCTGGCTCCGAGGAGGCTGTAAATGCGTGCTGATTAAAGGGGTTTGTAAAGGTGAGCTCAGATTTGCCTCTCTGCTGTGCGGTACCTGCAGAGGACCCCAGTGCCCACTCAATCAGCATTCTTGGCATGTAGACGGCATGGAACAAGGTGGACAGAGTCCTGCTCTTGAGTTTAGAGTCTCGTGATGTAGCCTCCAAGGTCTAAAGCATGGAAAAAGGAAGGTGGCCCAGCCCACAGGGGCAGACAAAACTTCAAGGAGCCAGAGGTGTTCAGAAAGATCCGTGTCCTGTTCCAAGCCCCCACCCACACCTGAAGAGGACCCTTAGGGTCTTCTCCCTTCTAGGTTGATTCTTTTGATCTTCTAAAGGGTGGGTCTGCTTGCCTAATGCCTAAGCAGATAGAGGGGTTAGGGAACAGGTCCCAAGCTCAGCTGCCTGGCCTTGCCCACATGGGCTATCTCTGCAGTTGACCCTCATCTTGCCTACGTAGGGGATACCTGCTGTTGTCTTGGATTCAGCCTGCCTCAGCTGTCTTCAGATGTCATAGAGTGCTGTCCTCCAAACAGAGCAGCTGTGACTACTTGAGAGACCCTCACAATCAGGCCACTTCCAGACATGGTGGTGCACGCCTTTAATCCCAGGACTTGGGAGGCATCAGCAGGTGGATCTCTGTAGTGATTATCCTCTGACAGCACCCCCATCAAAATAAATAAATATAACAACAATAATAAAGACCCCAGTCCTTGCTCCCCATTCCACCTTGGCCTTTAGGGAACTCTTCAAAACTGTCTGTCAAAACAAAACCAAAGTGAAGACCCAGGAGACCAAAGTAACCCAACCCTTGATTTGATCCTAGACACAGGAGAAAACACAACTAAATCTTCAGGCCAAATGGAGACATTTGACTACAGACTGTCCATCCAACAATGGAATTCCATTCAAGTTAGACTTCCGAGCTCTTTGAAACCCCAGCATTCGGGAGGTGGAGGCAGAAGATCAGAAGTTCAAGGCCAGCATGAGGAATGGGAGACCCAGTCTCCAAACAACTAAACAAACTTCTGAAATGTGATAAACTATTGGGAAGATGTAAAACAGAACATCCTTCCCTGTCTGCGGGAGATGGGCACTGAATTATGCCATCCTGAACTTGACCTTGTCATCTCATCTGGTTTTTATTTTAATTTTTAGACAGGTTCCCCCTGTAAAACTGCTAGCCTGGAACTCAGAGATCTGCCTGCCTCCGCCTCCCCAGGCCTAGGATCAACGGTAGCTTTGCGCCTTTCCTGGAACTCACTTGGTAGCCCAGGCTGGCCTCGAACTCAGAGATCCGCCTGCCTCCGCCTCCCGAGTGCTGGGATTAAAGGCGCCCGGTGTGTCTGCATTTCTTATAACAGTGGGCACGGCAGACAGCTGCTGGACCCCGCTTTAGCTCACCATCATGCCGAGCTAAGACTGCCACCTGGGTCTTGGTCTTCACCTCCCTGCGGCTCTGATTCATGAAAACAACTGAACATTGGCTCTGCCGCCACCCCGAGAGGTAATTACTTCTATCCCAACTTTGCAAAGGAGAAAACGCCTTGCCCTCTCTTGGCGTTTGAGACAGGGTCCTCTCTAGGTACCTAACTGATCTGAAACTCATAATCCTCCTGCCTCAGCTTCTGAATCGGCCCCAGCCCCTCTCTGTGGGGTTGTCTTCTCTCCCTTCACCCCGCCCCACTCCCAGTCTCCTTTTGAGACAGGGTCTCCTGTATTCCAGGTTGGCCTCGAACTCGATATGTCGCTGAAGATGATGACCTTAAGTTTGCCCCTGCCTCTACCCCACAGTGCTGGGATCACAGTCGTTCACCGCCAAGTCCGGTTTGTGCGGTGCTGGACTCGAACCCACAGCCTCGCATGCTGAGCAAGCACTCTGCCAGCTAAGGCCCATCTTCTCCCTTTAGCGCCCACATTCCACCTTCGCAGCCCTGGGAAAGACGGGGACTCGGGAGAAGCGGAGGGAGGCGGCTCCAGGCTCCGGGGCGCGAACACCCCACCTCCCACCCCGCCTCGCAGCCCAGTGACGCGAGGCGGTGGGCGTGGGCACTTTGCCTCTCCCGGGAACCCGCCGTCCTGCCCTTGCTGGGGCCCCGTTATTTCCTACCTGCCGGTGAGAGAACTGCGGCTCCTCCTCGGCCTCCACCGCCTCCTCCATCACGGCAGAGCGCCCACGGCAGGCGGTCCGCTGTGGAGTCAGACTTTCCCGCCCTACGTCCGCGACGGGCCGCGCAGAGGGTCAAAGCGCGAAGCGCCTCCTTCCTGCCCGCGCGCGCCCCCTGGCGGCGGCTTGCGGAAGGGTCTTGCAGGAGTTGGTGTGATCCCAGAGCCGCACCCTAGACGCTGTCTCAAGGCCTGTCACTTCCTTAACCTTCTGTAAGAACATGCATGAGATAGCTGGGCGGTTAGCAGTAGTTGAGAGCACCTGCTGCTTTACCGGGGATCCAGCACCCACATCAGGTGGCTCACAGAGCACCTGTAATCCCACCTCTAGAAGATACAACGTCATCCTTTGGTCTCCATGGGTACCTGCGTGCACACATACACACATGCATAAATAATAAAATTTTTTAAAAGAATATGTATGTTCTGGGTGTGGTGGTGCATCTCTTTAATCCCAGCACTTGTGAGTCAAAGACAGGTGGATCTCTGCAAGTTCAAGACCAGCCAGGGATACACGGACAGTCCCTGTCTCAAACTAAAAAACAAAACAGAAATCCCAAGCATGTATAGATGGCTTGGTGGGTAAAAGCGCTTGCCGCTGAAATCTAGTTTCCTAAATTGGATCCCCAGAGCCCACAGAGCTGGCGGTTCCCATTGCCAGGGGTAAGGGAGTGAGTCTAATGAAGGCTGGTTGAGTCTCCCTTATGCTGAAATGTATAATGAGATGGGTAGTGAGATGACCCAGCAATTAATAAATAACACTTGCTGCTCTTGCAGCGGACCCGGGTTTGGTTTGCAGCGCCCACATGGTGGTTCATGCCTGTCATCACTGTTTCAAGGGATTCAACACCCTCTTCTGACCTCCAAGGGTACCAGGCACACACACAGTGCACCAACACGCATGTAGGCAAAACACATATACATATAAAATAAAAATAAACCAATCTCTAAAAAGTTAAGAGTCAGTGGCAGAGCTCTTGACTAGCACGCTTAGGTCCCAGGTTTGATTCCCAGCCTTCAAGGGTGGAGACATGAACCCAGGGTGGATCTTCCTTCCTCCTCCAGTTCTCTTCCTCCTTCCTGACTTCATTCCTTCAGGCCTCCACTCACATCTCAGTTCCAAGAACAGAAGACTCCTTTGCTGCTTCCAGTGTTCAACGCTTGGAGTGGCCCTCACTTTTTGTGCTGGTCACAGGGAAATAGACAACCGTGGTCTCTGCAGTCTCCCTGTGTTGTGAGCATCATCAACACTGTTGGAACACTCCGAACCCAACCCTGGCTGACGGCACCCGCTCTTTGCATGGTGGCAGATCCCCACCGCCATCTGCTTCAGGGCCCAGCTGAAGTCACTGAAGTCAGGATTGGATGGGGCTGCTGCATAGCCACCCATCTGCCACACAGACACCACACATCACCGCAGTGATGCTGTCTAGGGGTGTAGGAATGAGTTCATTTTGCAGGCAAAGGCAGGCTGATGTCTGGGTTTAAGGCCAGCCTGGTCTACAAAGTGAGTTCCAGGACAGTCAGGACTACACAGAGAAACCCTGTCTTGGAAAAAAAAAAAAAAAGAATTAAAAGGTAATACTATGAGGTGATATTTTGTTTGTGATCTAACAAAGCTTGCCTAAAGTTCAGAGTGCAGAGCTAGCCACTAGTTAGCCATAGAGGCCAGGCAGTGGTGGCACACACCTTTTGTCCCAACACTCTGGAGGCAGAGGCAGAGGCAGACCCATCTCTGTGAGTTCAAGGCTGCCCTGGGCTATACAAGATTGATCCATCCTAAAAGAGAAACAGAGCCATACAGTGGTGGCACACACCTTTGATCCCAGCCCTTGGGATCTCACACCTTTAATCCCAGCACTAGGGAGGTGGAGACAGAAAGTGATATGGCTGGGCAGGGAGAGGAATATAAGGTGGGGGAGGGAACAGCTCAGGCCCTTTCAGCTGAGGATTTGTAGAGGATAGAACTAGTGGCTGCTCTGCTTCTCTGGTCTTTCAGCTTTCACCCTGATTTGACTCTGGGTTTTTTATTATTAAGACCAATTAGTGTAACAGGAATCTTAATAGGAGTCTTATTAATAAGATCAAACCCGAGGCCAGTTATTGGGGTGAATGCTGGAAGGTCAGAGAAGCAGAACAAGCCACAGCTACCTCACCTCGCCAGTTCCTCAGCTGGTCTTGTTTCCTCAGACTGCAAACTTCTGTGTCCTCATCCCAATGGCTCTCAGCTGAACTGTGCTGCTCCAAAGCCTGAATGCTTAACCAGCCAAATGCTTAACTGACCAAAATGCTCTAGTTTCTGGTCTTCACGACTTATATATCTTTCTATTTTCTGCCTTCACTCCCTGGGATTAAAGGCTGGATTTCTGGGATTAAAGGCGTGTGTCACCAAGCCTGGCTGTTTCTAATGTGGCCTTGAACTCAGAGATCCAGAGGGATTTCTGTCTCTGAAGTGCTAGGATTAAAGGCGTGTGCTACCACTGCCTATCCTCATATTTAATATTGTGGCCGTCCTGCTCTCTGACCCCAGATAAGTTTATTTCGGGAAACATACAATATTTTGGGGAACACAATACCACCACAAATTAGGATTTGTGATACAACGCCAGTGGAATCCAAGCACATGGGAGGCAGAGACGGGCAGATCTCTCTGAATTCCAGGCCAGCAGGTCTACCCTCTCGCTAATAAGTAAATAAATAAAAAGACACAAACAGAAACTTGAGGATGATGTATTAGTGTTTAAAAGGGAAACCCGAGAACGGGCAAGCTGTAAACCTCATAGGAAAGGAATGGTAACAGTCCCTTGTGGAGTCAGCCACGTGGCCTCGGCCTGCCATGCTGTGCTAACCCCATGCTGTGCTATGTGAGGAGAAGACCACTGACAAGCTTTTTTGTTCATGTATACAGGCTGTTTCACCCTAAAGGTGGGGTGTTGTGGGAGATTTGTCACACTGACACTCTGAGACTGCCAATAAAGTTTACCTTGAATCAGAGGGCAGTCGGTGATTGGCTGACTGGAATTAGCCATAGAGATTTTGGAGAAGCCAGCTAGGGAGGGGCGTAGAGAGGCTCATAGCCTTTTTGATCTGGGAAGAAGGGAGAGTTAGGGTCAGCTGATCATACTTCAGCTGCTCTTTGGATCTATCATGTTGGTTTTTTTTTACCCCAGTATCTGACTTTGTTATTTTATTGCTATTAGAATAACTTAGATAAATGAATTAGTGGGGTTCAAGGGATCAGCATTGGATGTGATAAAGACAAGGTTTTTATAGCTCAGGGCAGGTGGTTTCCAAAAGGAGGATTTGGCAGACAAGATAGGCAGATTTACAGGAGCAGAACATAAGCCTAACAAGTAAGTACTCATAACAACCTCCTGAAACAAAGACATGACCACAAGGTGGTCGTAACAAGGCAGTCAAAACAACCTTCTGAAACAAAGGTAAGGTTGCAAGATGGTCCTAGCAACTTTCTGAAGCAAAGACACGGTTGTCATTCCGGGGACAGGTCACAGGAGGGCACAGCCCAGTCCTTGAGAAACAGGTTTAGTCATACACAGGAAAGGACCTAGTTTGTCTTTACTATAAGATGGCTTTCAAGCCTAAGATGGAGGCAGGCTGGTTCATCAGCTACAGGGAGCGAGCACTGGAAAAAGAGAGGAAAGCCTGAAGCACCAGTTCGGTCCTGGCCAGCACAGAAAGACTGAAGAAAAGGAACAGCTCCCTGTGAGGACTCAGAAAGGACACCGGCCACAACCCGTCCCAGCTGGGCAGTGACTTCGACTGAGAAGCTCATGGCACAGAGCTAACCACTGGGACAAGCTGTAGGGATGGCACTAGGGGGCTCCTGGACAGGAAAAGCTCATAATCTTAAGGTGAAGTCACCTTCCTGGGGTGTCCCAGGTCCCTGAACTATCTCCACTGGGTAGTTCCTCCTGAGGGAGAAGAGAAGGGTTTGTCTCCACCTAGAGGAAGATTCCATTTTTGTTTGTTTGTGTTTTTATTTATTATGTATCAGCATGTATGACTGAAAGCCAGAAGAGGGCACCAGATCTCATTACAGATGGCTGTGAGCCACCATGTGGTTGCTGGGAATTGAACTCAGGACCTCTGGTAGAACAAGCAGTGCTCTTAACCTCTGAGCCATCTCTCAAGCCCGAAGATTCCATTTTTTACAGCAATAAGACCACAAGCCATTGAGTTTTGATTATTCTTTTTTTTTTTTCCTCTGAAGGCCTTAATCAACCTCTCTCCCCAGTTTTCACATCAGGGTCTGCCTATGTGAAAACCATCTATGTTAGCCAGCATGGTGGTGAACACCTTAGGCTGAGGCAGGAGAATAGCAAGCTCAAGGCCAGCTTGGGCTACTGAGCAAAACTGTCTCAAACTGGCCCACACCAGAGGCAGGTGAATCTCTGTGAGTTCGAGGCCATCCTGGTCTACAGAGCGAGTTCCAGGACAGCCAAAGCTACACAGAGAAACCATGTCTTGGAGGGGAAAAAAAAAGGAAGCAAAACTGTCAAAACACTTACTTCTCAGTACGTCCCCACTCTATGTTCCCCACATGCTGTCTGGTGTTGATGTGGACAATTCCCAGGGTTAATGAACACCATTGTGATGATCTGTGGAGTTTGAAAGTCTAAGAACAGATTGGGTCTGAGGCAGCAGCATATTGTGGTGTATTTTGAAACTATTTCTAACTGATGGTGCAGGACCCTAGATTGGCCACTAGATGTCACCACTGTTCCATTGTGATCCAGGTCAGGGGTTCCTGGCTGGAATACTGAGGTTAGCACTGGGGCCTTGTCAGACCCTAGGTGCTCACTTCCTCTCATCGGCTCGGTGTGAGCCCCACTTCACAAGTAGAAACAGTTACAAGTACAAAAGAATTCTTCATGGAATTAAACTGCTTGGAAGTGGTAGAGGCTAGATTTGATACCACAGATGAGCCGTGTCTACATTCCAGCCCCCTGCTCACTTCCCATCATCCTCAGCACAAGTAAGACAAGTAAGACATGAATTAAACAGGACACCACAAATATCAGCTCAATAGCACCTCTTACCGGTTTTCCCTTACATTGAAGTGTAAAGTACGGTTTTGGAAAGAAGTCTCCACTAATGACTAACAAACACGTCAGAATTCCTGCTTCCCTCACCCCTGGGAAATGACACTCACCAGGCACATAGTAGGTGTGCAGTTAATGTGACAAAGACTGGATGGGGATCTGGTTTGTACATAGGAGAGGTAAGACAGTCTCACTGGCTGGACCTTGGCATCAGGTGACGAGGGTTCAAGTTCCTTGGTGGTTAAAACAACTTAACCTCTTGTGATTCACCTGGCAGTTGGAGATGATGGCACCGAGTCCAGAGAAGTAAGAAGTCCACTAACATGTGGAGCGTGTAGGCTTGACACACACTGAGTTAGGTATGTGCCCTTCATAGGCCCTCAGAAAACCCCAAGCAAAGTGCAGGTCTCCCATCTCTGCGACACAGCAAAACTTCCTCTCTAGAAGAGGTGTGAGTGGAAAGTGATAGTTTCTGAAGATTGCAGAATGTATGCTAGGGACAGGCATTTCTGGTCCCAAGAGGATCTGGTTATTACCTCTCTGCCCTTCTCCCCTGCCGTTGTTTTTTGAGATGGGGCTGTGTCGCATGCACCTCTAACTGGCTATATAGCTCAGGGTGATTGTAAACTTTTTTTTTTTTTTTTTTTTTTTTAAGATTTCCTTTCTTTTTTTTTTTTTGAGACAGGGTTTCTCTGTGTAGCTTTGGAGCCTGTCCTGGAACTCACTCTGTAGCCAAGGCTGGCCTCAAACTCAGAGAGATCCACCTACCTTTGCCTCCCGAGTGTTGGGATTACAGGCATGCGTCACCATCGCCTGGCTTGAATATACTTTTAAAAAGGAACTATTTGTTTTAAATAGGATAAGTAATGAAAATTTTTTTGTCTGAGTTTATCAAATATTATTGGACTGGACATTATCAAAATATATATAATGGAGTTTTCATCTGAATCTGTCAAATGTTAATGGACTAGACATTGTTAATGTAATTCTTGACTGTATATATTGTATATACTTATTGGATAGTTTTTCTTGTAGTAGTTATAAGCTTTTTTTAATTTTAGACAAAAAAGGGGAAATGTGGTATTGTATTCCCCCAAATATTGTGCACCCTAATAAACTTATCTGGGGCCAGAGAACAGACAGCCACTAGATACAGAGGCTAGAAAATGGTAGCACTCACACCTTTAATCCTAGCATTCCAGAGGCAGAAATCCCTCTGGATCTGTGTGAGTTCAAGGCCACATTGGAAACAGCCAGGCACGGTGACACACGCCTTTAATCCCAGGGAGTAATGACAGAAAGCAGAAAGGTATATAAGGCATGAAGACTAGAAACTAGCTTTTGATTGGTTAAGCTTTTAGGCTTTGGAGCAGCAGTTCAGCTGAGATTCATTCTGGATGAGGACTTAGAGGCTTCCAGTCTGAGGAAACAGGATCAGCTGAGGAACTGGTGAGGTAAGGAAGCTGTGCCTGTTCTGCTTCTCTGATCTTCCAGCGTTCACCCCAATAACTGGACTCAGGTTTGATTTTATTAATAAGTACCTTTAGGATTCATGCTACAAGCCTGAGCTACATAGAAAGACTGCAAAAAACCAAACAATCCCAACAAACAAATAACAAAGCTCTCCCTCCCTTCCCATGGTCTTTCTTTTCTGGCTTGTATTGCAGCTGTCCCCTGGCCTTGAGTGTGGTGGGCAAGGATTCTACCTACATGGAGAAAGGGAAGGGGTCTAAGCCAGGATCTTAGTATGTATAGGCTGGCCTTAAATTCTCCATCTGCCAGCTCCCACACACTGGAGCATGTCATCATGCCCAGGCCACTACACAATGTGGAGGTCAGAGGTTAACTTCCAGGAGTTGGGCCAGAGACTGAACTTGGGTGGTCAGGCTTGGGCCTTTCCCTGCTGAACCACGCTGTTGCATCCTTGTTAGTGCTGGGCAGAGCACAGGGCTTCGCTCATGCTAAGCAAGTGTTGTAACCACAGCTAGCAAGAGATGGGGCAGGATTAGAACACATGCAAAAAAGCAAAGATCATTAGGTGCCAGGCATGTGCTTGAAATCTCAGTCTGAGGCAGGTGAATCCCTGGGGCTCACTGGCCAGACAGCCTAGCTGAATTGGGCGAGCCTTGGGTCACAGTGAGACCTGGTGTCAAAAAACCAATGGGCCTCCACATGCACATGAACACACTGCAACGTGCTTGGGTCCACGAGGAAAATGCTGTCAGGATGGCTCTGAATCTAAACTCTAACTACTTGGCCTTGATGAGGTTGTACATCAGTCCCCTGGGTAGTCTTGCTTCTTGGTTTCTTTTGTGTAGGTTTGTGTTCATGCACAGGTATGCCCAGAAGCATGGGCACCAACTGAGAGCTTGTTGGAAATGCAGAATGCGGGGCTCCACCCCAACCAGCACTTTTTGACACTTTCCAGGGGGGCATCGTGCTGGTGGTAGAGTATGAAAAGCTCCAGTCTGTCCTTAAGTGGTACACATACAGTGTGCTATGCACAGGACACTGGCTAGAGTCCTTCTGAACATCTAGACAAAGTGAACTCCCCACCAACAACACAAGGCAGGCCACATCTCCACGGCAGCTGCTTTTGCAGGTGCTGAGGACCAACTGCTACTGTTCTCACTGGAGCAGACAGATCATGAGCACGAACCCATCTCCCTAGCGACACAGCTTTAGTAGGAATGAAGTTAGAGACCATCCTACCTAGCTTCTCGGAGGATGAACTAGGAAGGGCTGAACTGAGCTTCCCGGCTCCTGGTCTTAGGTTTTCATCCTCATTTCTCCTCAGGATTTGCTCTATTCTCCACCTGTCTCTCAGGAGTGCCTTCACGGTCCTTCATCTGTAAGTGGGGTCTGCAGGGGCAGGTGGGCCTGGCCCTCACATCGAGGAAGAGGGGTAGGGATGCACCCTGTTCTCCAGGAGGCTGAGGCGGGAGGATTTGGTGAAAAGCTGCTTTCCCACATAGCTCTGCCTGTCCTGCAGCTCCTGAGACTGAACCAGAGTCGGAGGGGACATGCCAGCTGTCCAAACAGGTAATGTTTGCTCTGCTCTCAGGCCCCTCTTGGGACTGACTCTAAATCAGTCCAGAAAAATCATCACGGAGTGGAGTTCACTGCTAGCTGAACACAGTTCAATGGCCCCAGGCCAGATAAGGCTATCAGTAAACAAGACAAATGAAAAGTCTGGTTCAGAAACAGACCGAGGGCATTAAAAATCCACAAGAGGCACCACAGATCTGGTGCAAGAGGACACAAAGAGGACCAAGCCAGTTTAAAAAGTTTATTACCAGTGTGGGATGGGGTAGATGTTTACATCAACATCCAGGTACCTACTGTGCCCAGTAAGACAAGACAACATGAGAGCCCCGTCCACCACTCCTTGGTGACCTCCCTCCGGACTTAATCATTACCCTCAACTTAATGTGTCCTGTGTTATTTGAAGTCTTCAAAAAGAGAGAAAACAAAACAAAACAGAATTAAAAATGAGTAAGGCTTAAGGAAAATCAATTAATTCCCATACAGTGAACTCAGTGCAGACCTTTGCCAATGGAACAGCAGCTGGTGTGTCCAGGCACGCCCAGAAACAGTGCAGAAGTGCAAATCTAGAGCTTTTACTGAGTGGAGGACAACAGAAACCACACATGACCCACAATCCAGGCTGTACAATACACACACCCATCCCCTGTGACCCACATGGCCCAGCTCAGTCTGGGAGCGGTCACGCAGTGGCGCACAAGGTCGGTTCCTGGGCAATGCAAAAGGTCGAGGTGGAGCGCATGGTGTCAGAACTACTAGACAACAGACCTTGGTGACTTCCTCAGCAATCACAGCCAGTTGGCTAAAAGACCTGAGCAGGAATTAGGGCAAAGAGGAGTGCTGTGGGCTGCAGGGACTGTCCTGTTGGTGGGAGGGAGGCAAAGCTACAGTCCTACTAGGCGTTGTATGAAGAGGATGACACACTGCCACCGTGGCCTGTCCAGTTGGTATGGATGAACTCTCCTGGTCTGTCTAAGAGTTCATAGGTGTGAGCCCCAAAGTAATCCCGCTGAGCCTAGGAAAGGAATGCGTTGGTTGGGTTAGGGTGATACGTAGGCACACAACCCTCAGGAACAAAGGGTACCACCCACTCCCAAGTTTACCTGGATGAGGTTGGCTGGCAGCACCTCATGTCTGTACCCATCATAGAAGGAGAGGGCAGTAGTGAAGCAGGGCATGGGAATGCCTACTTGTACCCCAGTGCTGACCACCCGCCGCCAGGAGTCCTGAGCACAGAGAGCAGAAGGTCAGTGGATGGGGTCTGCCCCAGAGACACTGAGGTTCCTGTCTACACCACAGACTCCACTGGCATCAATGTTGCTAAATGAAACCCAGAGAGCCTCGCACCACTCACTGCCAACCACGTACCTGGCAGTTGTCAATTGCTGACTTAAAGAAGTCATCTAGCAGCAGGTTCTGAAGTTCTGGGCTTCGTTCAAATGCATCTTTAATTTTCCCCAGAAAAACACTGAAATAGTTGGCAAGAAATCAATCTTAAAACAGCAGCAGGCTGAACATCTGGAAATAATAAGCACTGTACACTCTACAGAGATGTAAAGTCACATTTCTCACCTCCCCACCCCACCCCTCAGAGCCAGCAGAGTAACATTTAGCAGTACAGGAGCCAACGAAGGTGACTCAGCAGGGAAAGGTATTTGACCATCTGAATTTATTTCTGACCCTACATGGTACAAAGAGAAAAATCAACCCTCACAAATGGTCTTTTGATCTCTATTCACAACTGTGGTTCATGTGTACGACCCTGCAAATGCAGGAAGTGTGTGTCTGAGTACCAAGTGTAAACGGTGCCCAGTGAGGCCAGAAGAGGGCACTGTACCCGCTGGGATTAGAGTTACAGATGGTTATAAGCCAGTATGTGGGTGCTGGGAATTAAACTTGGATCCTCTGGAAGAGCAGCCAGTGCTCTTAACTGCTGAGCCATCTCTCCAGCCCCATGAGAATTATTTTTAAAAAATAACTTTTTTTTTTTAGTATAGAGAGTGAGGTGGAGACAGAAGGCTCAGTAGGCCAGCCTGGGCTAAGTGAGAACCCCTATCAAACAAAATAAGAAGTAGGCCCCAGGAGACAAGCCCAAGGCCAGGATGCTCTCCACAGAGCTACTTGTAGGATGTGGTATAGACAATCCAGTTGGAGAGACTGGGTTGTCCCTCAAGTGTGGACAGGGGATAGGTTCAGTCAAAATTCGTGGGTACTCAAGCCCCTCATAAAACAGCCTAGTATGTAATGGCCAGTGACATGGCTCAGTGGGCCTACTACTAACCCTAAAGCCCCCAGGTACCACAAGGTAGAAGGAAAGTACTGAAGGTGAGTGTAGGTATTGTAATGGGCAGCACAGGAAAGTGATTTTATGGTGGCATGACTCTTGTGGACCTTTGATACTATCAGTGGTGTTTCCAGGGATGGAATAGATAAGAAGCAGAAAACGCTCAAACAAAGGAAAGAAAGGCTACACTGGACACAGCAAGACGGAATCTCAGCTCATAAACCAATTTTCAGACCTAGAACCCCTTGAAGGAACAGCCAGGTCCCGAGGAAGGACACTGACAAATTACCTAAGAGTTTTACTGTTAGCCTGTCTCCAGTCCCTCCTCAGCGGGACCTACAGCCTTTCACGAGGGGAACGACACGGTGGCGGCCGGGGAGAACAGACTTTGCAGAGGCTACTGAATACAGTTCTGAACTGACATTAATTCTGGGAGATCCCAAGAAGCATTGTAGCCCTCTAGCTAAAGTGGGAGTTTGTGGAGGTCAGGAGTTTTGGCTGAAGCCAGACTCACAGTAGGTCCAGAGGGTCCCTGAACTCATCCTGTGAATTTCCCCAGTCCAAAATGTATAACTGGGATCGATATACTTAGAAGGTGGCAGAATTCCTACAAGTTCTGCTGACCTCCACATGTGCCTGGCACCTGTAGTGCCTCCCACAGATAAATAACTGGTATTTTAAATTACCTACACAAATGTGTCTATTTTAAATCATCTCTAGCTGGCTTATAATGTAAATGTACTGCCTAAGGAACAGTGCTAAGAAAATAGTCTCTAAATGTTCAGAACCTTTTTTTTGTGCTGGTGGCAGAGCCCAGGGCCTATCAAGTGTTCTATACATTTTGTTTATTTGTTTTTTGAGAAGGGTTTTTCTATGTAGCCATAACTGTACTAGAACTATGTAGCTCAGGCTGGCCTTGAACTCACAGAGATTCACCTGTCTCTGCTATGGGAGCGCTCGGATAAAAGTTGTGTGGCCCCCCCATTTTTTCCCCAAATACTTTTGAACTACAATTGTTTTGAGGTGTGGATGCCGACACTAAAGTGGGGACTTCATGAGACAAAAGTGAGCTGTGACAATGTAACCCACACTGTTACCAGTGTTCAGTGACAGGATGGCTGCTCCCAGTTATAGGAAAATACAAGCACTGCCTGGGTCCTGTGCCAGCAGCCCTGAGTTCACCTCTCACTTACCTTCTGATTATGCAGCCCCCTCTCCACATGAGGGCAATGGCTCCATAATTGAGGGTCCAGCCAAACTCAGTGGCTGCCTGTCTGAGCAGCATAAAGCCTTGAGCATAGGAGATGATCTTGGAAGCATAGAGGGCCTAGAAAGCAACACCAGGCTTCAGAGCTGTGGTTAGTGGAATAACATCCACCTCCCAGCTTCACTCCCCCTCAGGAGACCCCAGAGAGGGGGACAGTACAAGGAAAGGCTAGAAATGAGAACAGGGTGGAGGATCTCTACAACCCCACAAGCTTTCCCTGGACCAAAGCCCAAAGTTAGGGGCTGCCCACCTTTCGAATGTCCTCCAGGAATAACTCTTTACTGCCTTCCAGCTGGACCTGCTGGGGGCCCTTCAGCCTTTTGCTGGCTTGAACTCGCTCCTCCTTCAGAGAGGACAAGCACCGAGCGAAGACGGCTTCTCCTACGTGGGGAAGAGAGAGCCAGTCAGAGATCCAACACCTGAAACGCCAAAAGGGGTGTGCACAGCCAGAGCAGGGGTGAGAGACAGAGCTAACACGCATCAAGAAGACCAGAGATCCTTTTTTGTTTGTTTTTTGAGACAGGGTTTCTCTGTGGAACAAACAGTCCTGGAACTCACTCTGTAGACTAGGCTGGCCTTGAACTCACAGAGATCCACCTGCCTCTGCCTCCCGAGTGCTGGGATTAAAGGTGTGCACCACCACCGCCTGGCATCCGTCAGGGGTCCTTAAGACCGACCCCTGAAACTTGAGGAAAGGGGTGTGGGCAGGGATGAGAGAGATCAACCTCCACCATGGAGAGCTGGGCGCTTAGCCCAGATGTAACCTGGGTTATAAGCTCTGAAGAGTTAATTCCACAGCTAAAACTTTTAAGTTAACCTCCTAACACAAATGCATTCCACCATAAAGACCAAACCGAAACTCCAAGTTTTAAGGTGAAGTAGAGGGAAGGCAATAATTACACATAATTACTCAATATTAACCCAAGAGCAAAATTTCAGTTTCTATTTGGTAGAAATTTTGTTGTGAGACAGAATTTCACAAAGTACAAAGCTACCTCAAGGGGTGGAGAGATGCCTCAGAGGTTTAGAGCACCGACTGCTCTTCCAGAAGTCCTGAGTTCAATTCCCAGCACCTACTTCGTGGCTCACAACCATCTGTAATGAGATCTGGCGCCCTCTTCTGTATACATAATGAACAAATAAATCTTTAAAAAAAAAAAAAAAAAAAAGCTACCTCAAACTTACTATGTGGCAGAGGATGGCCTTGATCCCCTGGTCCTCCTGGCTCTACTTCCCAACTGCTGGGATTACAGATGTGTACCATACCTAATTTGAAAAAAAAATTTTTTTCCCAAGACAGAGTTGTTGTTTTTTGGTTTTTGTTTTTAATTTTTATTTTATGTAGCCTTGGCTGTCCTGGCACTAGCTCTGTAGACCAGGCTGGCCTCAAACTCACAGAGATCTGCCTCCTGAGATCTGCTGGGATTAAAGGTGTACACCACCACTGCCTGGCCACTGGAGGAAATAAATTCTTAAGTGTGACTCAAAGATACATGACTGGGTGGTAGTGGCGCACACCTTTGATCCCAGCACTTGGGAGGCAGAGGCAGACAGATTTATGAGTTCAAGGCCAGTCTAGTCTGTAGAGTGAGTTCTAGGACAGCCAGGGTTATTACACAGTGAAATCCTGACTCAAAACCACCCCCTCCCCCCCCAAAAAAAATTGATTTATTTTTTGTGTGTTTGTTTTTTTGAAACAGGGTCTCTCTTAGTCCTGGCTGTTCTGGAGCTCATTATGTAGAACATGCTGGCCTTGAATTCACCACCACCATGCTCAGCTTTAAAAAATGATTTTTAATTTATTATTTCTATGTGTATGGGTGTTTTGCCTTCATGTGTCCATTTACCACCTGCATGCAGTACCCTCAGAGGCTAGAAGAGGGCATCAGATCCTTTGGAATTGGAGTTACAGACCACCACTAACAACCATGTGGGTGCTGGGAACCAAACCCAGATCGTAGGCAAGAGCAACAAGTGATCTTAATTCCTAGGCTATCTCACTAGCCTCTGACTTAGGGTTTTTGTTTTTGTTTTTAATTAGATTTATTTTTAATTGTGTGTGTGTGTGTGTGTGTGTGTGTGTGTGTGTGTACATGCATGCAAGTGCCCTCAGAGGCCAGGAGTCAGATGTCCCTCGAACTGGAGTTACAATGGGTTGGATCAACTGGATATGGGCACTGGGAAGCCAATCACTGGAAGGGGAGGATGTGCTCTTAACTGCTGACCCATCTCTCCACCCCAGGATGTTTTCGATATCCATTACCACTGGTTTCACAATATCCTTCAATACATTAAGACATTTAATGCTTTTACAAACCACCCTTGTGACAGGCCAGTTGCTCAATTTATTTCAGATGAATGAATTTTCTTTTCCTCCAAACAAAATGGGTCAAATCTCTGGGACTAACAACTAACATGGCACTTCTGGGGAAGGGGTACTAGCCACCACTTGAGAACAAGGCAAAAAGGAGATGTCTTCCTGCTCTTACCCAACCCCTTTCTCTCTTTCCTTGCAGCATGGCTGACATTTGTACAACAGCAAGTGTGGCAAACCCCCCCAGTCACACGGCGGGCTGGACTGAGACGGTGTCCTTCCTCTTTTCACTAGGTAGGAAAGGACCACATTCCGCCAGCTTGGTGAGAGGGAGCCCAGTCTACAACTGAGGACAGTAACACTGTTAATGTAGCCGAGTCAGTGATGGGAAGATGCCCCATGCACACAGCACCACAAGGACTGGCCAAAATACAGCCAACGTCTTCCTACTTGTGCAGGGGACACACACACACGGGGACACACACACACATACACACACACACACACACACACACACACACACACCCTCTGCCCTGCCCCAAATGTCTAACACAGAGTGAGGCATGACTAATCAGAAAATAAAGGAGGAGAAGAAGGGAGAGACATCTGTATCTGGAAAAGTAAACATAAAATGCCTGAGTTATTACAGAAGAACCATTCCACTAGGAGCAAAGATTTCTGCCAGCACCTGGCTCACTCTTTCCAATCTTGGCAGAGGGGCATTCTATCTTTTAAGAAAAAGACAGAGTCGGTAGAGTGCTTGTCATACAAGGTCCCCAACACCTGTGTAAAAAAGCCAAAAGGTGGTCACACATAACTATGATCATAGCCCGGGAGTGTCAAGAGACCAGTGGTCCCCAGGCCAGCTACTCTAGCCAATCAGTGAGCTCCTAGGCTCAAGTGATTTTCCTGTCATAGCTTCCTGAGTAACTATGGCTACAGGAACAGACTGTGCTTGGCCTTTTATTCCTTTTTTATTTTTATTTATTTAGTTTTTTGTTTTGTTTTTTTCTTTCTGAGACAGGGTTTCTCTGTGTAGCTTTGCTCCTTTCCTGGAACTCGCTTTGGAGACCAGGCTGGCCTGGAACTCACAGAGATCCACCTGCCTCTGCCTCCCAAATTCTGGGATTAAAGGTTATTCCTTTTTTTTTTTTTTTAAAGCTGAGGATCGAACCCAGGACCTTGCGCTTGCTAGGCGAGCGCTCTACCACTGAGCTAAATCCCCAACCCAGGTCATTCCTTTTTTATTGCATTATTTCTTGCTTTCCCCCTTCTTTTCTTTCCCTCTGTGTGTGTGGACATGTGAATGCAATGGCATTCACATGGAGGCCAGAAGACAACTTGCAGGGGTTGGTTCTCTCCTACCAAGTGGGTCTCAGGGTTTGAACTCAGCTCCTTTTATTTTATTCTTTTTATTTGTTTGTTTGTCAAGACAAGGTTTCTCTGTGTAGCCCTGACTGCCCTAGAACTCACTCTATAGACCACACTGGCCTCAAACTCACAGAGATTCATGTCCTGGCTTTTAATTTTATTCTTAAAGAACCAGTTTTTGCATTCAAGAGGCAGAGACAGGCAGATCTCCATGAGTTCCAGGCCAGCTTGGGCTACAGGGACAGACACAGCGAGACTGTCTCAAAACAACAAAAACAAACCAGTCCATAACCAGTTTTTGGTTTCTTATTCTCTTGTTTTCTGGGTTTGGTTTTTTGCAGCACCAGGGATCAAACCCAGAGCTAAGCAAACACTCTACTAACTGAGCCGTACCCCAGCCTTCTAGCTCTGAGTTGGATGTTTAATCCATTAATAGAAAGTGACGTGGACAGTGGTTTTCTTCTAAATGAGAAGGAACCTAGGTTATATCCTATTTTTCCAGTATCTATGGGCAGAACCTGTAAAATATTAATAAATGTTGACTACATAAACAATTAATAAATGTTGACTACATAAACAATTAAATGTGTTGCTCTGTGAACTTTCGTTACTCAACCCATTACAGAAATCTTAGCAAAACAACAAACAAGCCCCAAAAGCCAGGCATGCCTGCACTCCCAGCACTCAGAAGGCTAAGAAGGTGTACATTCAAGGCTAACCTGGGCTACTTATCAAGACTATCTCAAGAACCAACTGGACCAAGGTCTTAGGTTACTGACTATACCTGAGTCAAATGTTAAAATATGCCAACGTTAAAACCACACAGAAAGGACAGTGACTTCCATTTACCTTGGAGCCCATAAGCAGAGAGTTTCCCATGTGCAGAAAGAGGAAAAGGTGCACTGTCACCTGAGCAGGACCAAAGACCGCCTCCAACACCTATCCGGAGTACAAGTCCAGAAGGACAGCAGGGTCAGAGCAGTGGGACCAAAGGCACAGGTGAAAGGTGCAACATTACCAATGAGGGTGACAGGCATGCCGTACTCCAGGGCTGAGACGGCGGTCCACTTCCCAGTGCCCTTCTGCCCAGCGCTGTCCCGGATCTTTGGTAACAGCTCTTTGCCATCAGTATCCCGGAATTTGAGGATGTTAGCGGTGATTTCAATCAGGAAGGAGTCCAGCTCTGTCTTGTTCCATTCCTCAAATGCCTACACACAGAAGAGAAAGTGGTGTGGGTTATGTGGGCACCCTGGCTCATCTATCGTATCCTTGCCTCCATAGGTGGTGCTCCCACTGCTGAGCCATGGGGCCAGCAGACTCATACTGAGTCACGCTCACCAGGTCAGATAGCTGTGTTGAGTGTCAGCCTGGTGGTTTAACTTCTCACCACTGGAACGGCCCTCTCCATGGCGCCAAGATCCTTACTTCATTAGGGTCTATGCATGTGGTCACCTTTCTGCTCTATCTAAATCTGTCTCGGGACTGAATGTAGCTCAGTGGTGGAACACAATCTCAGTGAGAGCAGGAGGCCGAGTCCCACTCCAGTACCACAAAAATAAAGATAGGAAACACAATAAAGCCTGTCTGTTAGGGCCGGAGAGCTGGCTCAGTGGTTAAGCATACTGGCTGTTCTTCCAGAGGACCTGGGTTCATTTCCCAGCACCCACGTGGCAGCTCACAACTGTAACTCCAGTTCCAAGGGACCTGGTACACTCACACAGACATACATGCAGACAAAACAAAGCAAAACACCCAATGCACATAAAAATAAATTAACCTTAAAAACAAGAAAGAAGTCTAAAATCCAAACCCAACCCGCCTGTTATCCCCCCGCTTGCTTTTGTCTATAATAATGATTCGAGTTTTAAACTCATGGTCACTGTTCTTGCTCTCTTTAAGCTCTGAGGCAAACACTTTAGTTATCTTCACTGTCACGTGCTTCCATACAGCAAGCTCCTGATACAGACTGGCTACAATCTACCTCTGAGCTATATCCAGTCCTTCATTTCCTTATACTTAGAACGATGTCTTGCATATAGTAAAGCACTCACTTTCGTTGTAGGAATACATTATTATGGAAATGGATTAAATACAAACAAAAATAATGAAAACGAAGTTAAATGTTTTAGAATGAACAAGGGCAAGCCAGTGAGACAAGCAGCTGCCAAGATAAGTGAGGGTCAGGAACAGGAGGTGAAGTTCAGTGACAGTCCATGAGGACTGGTCAATCCCCAGCTCTGTGTGCACGTACACACACACACACCCCTTGACTCTATATGGGAGCTTACAGCGCTGGTCACATCACAGATGCAGCCAAGAGCTCAAATTGACTCTTCTACTCAGTAATCAGTTCTGCTGTGGATATCGCTCTGTGTAAATAAAGTTCTGATTGGCCAGTGGCCAGGCAGGAAGTATAGGCGGGACAAGAGAGTAGAGAATTCTGGGAAGTAGAAGGCTGGGGGGAGACACCACCAGCCGCCGCCATGAGAAGCAACATGTAAAGACACTGGTAAGCCACAAGCCATGTGGCAAAATATAGACTAACAGAAATGGGTTAATTTAAGATAGGAGAAGTAGATAACAAAAAGCCTGCCACAGCCATACAGTTCGTAAGCAATGTAAGTTTCTGTAGTGGATAGGCATCCCAGCATTGGCCTGGAAGTTCCAACCCCCACTGAGGCTTCGGTAATGGTCACACCCACAAGGCGGGGCAGAGGAGGAAGCGGAAGACGAAGGATCGGGAAGAACTCACTCTCTTGGTTCCGGGACGCCGGACGCGAGAGGTGGACCGAGCAGAGTTCTCCAGAGAACGCCGCCGCCGGACTACCCTCTACCTTGCCAGACTCTGCGACCTACCCCTTCATTTGTAAGTTACCCCACAAAATAAACTTCCCTTTTAACTACGTGGAGTGGCCTTAATAATTCCACCAATAAGTTTCTGTATGCTTTCTTGGTTGGGTCTGAGCGACTGTGGGACTGGCGGGTAAGAGAGATTTGTCCTGACTGGGCCAGACAGGAATACTCTAACTACACAGTTCAGGACCCCAAACTAAAGTGACTGTTGCCCTCATGAACTCAGTCCAGGTGTTAACCTGCGCAAGACCCACAAAGCCAGCAAACCCAGTCACTATTCTAGCAGGCAGCAGGGAAAGGGTGTTGGAGGGGAGTAGAATGGGAAAGCTGGGGTGGGTATGATCGAGATACACTTTGTGTATAAAATTGTCAAAGAATAAATAAAAGATTATGAAAATGATTGGTAAAACATACTTGGCTATGTTTGTAATTCAATGTTTATCTAATGATGCTGTATTGGGGAAAAGGTCCTGTTTCCTACAGATTACTTGGGAATGTCTCCATGCAGGATGAAACAGTACGGGGCTGGACAGGGCTGGACAATGTGTGGCAAAGTGCAATGAAATGCTATGGTAGGATCCAGGTGGTGTGCACACACATGTAGACAGTGAAGTTTTTCAGTGTTCTAATATTTTCATAATAAAATGTTGGGAAAATGCTTCTCTGCTTCCCCACTGGGATGAACTTAAATTTTTTTTAAGATTTATTATTGCTTATCAATTGTTTATTTCTTATGTTTGGGTGTTTTGCCTGTAAGTATTCATATGCACCACCTGTCTACAAGGCCCACAGAGGTCAGATGAGGACATCAGATACTCTGAATAATAGTTATAGATGACTGTGAGCCTCCACTAGGGCTCTGGAAACTGAACTCTCCCCGGTCTTCTGCAAGAGTACCAAGTGCTCTCAACTGCTGAGCTATCTCTCAGGCCCCTGGGATGAACTATTCTGAGTAACTTCCAGAGCTCTAATCCTAGCTTGATCAACAAAGACAGCTACTTACCTCACTTATGGAGCAAAGGCAGGAGTGAGAGAGTAAGGACTGGGATGGGCTCTGTGACAGAGGACTTGTCTACCATGCCTAAGGCCAGGGTTGCAGGGGGAGGGACATATATGAGGTGACACAGAGTGTCTGACAAAGCATGGCTCACTAACTGCTGACCATGATTACTGCTTCTTAGCTGGCTATCACATTTTATGATGCCATTACCGTCGCTTCCCTTACATTAGGCTGAGTCCATGCAGGCCACCAGACAGCCAGGCCACTAGGAAGGAGGAAGTAGTAATTGTCAGTAGTAAGTTCTCCCTCATCTGAGCAGTGATTACTCAGGTGGAGACAGTGCATGGGACTCACCTGGGCCATCTCCTCGTGCCGCATGCCCAGGACATCCTTCATCAGGTGGTAAGCCTCGCAGATGAGCTGCATGTCACCATACTCTATCCCATTATGCACCATCTTCACAAAGTGCCCAGCCCCCTCGTCTCCCACCTGTCAGGGCAATAAGAATAAGAGGCCTTCAGAGCAATAGACTACACAAGAGAAGTCTCAGAAAGGTCCACCTCATACAAAAATACCATGAGAAAACAGGATTTTTTAATAGGGACCTCCCAACATGCCCAAGCTCTTTTGCCTGTACTTCCCACTATTTCTCACCACTAAACGCAGCTCCCTACTCCAGCCACAAGCTGAAGTCTCCAGGTCTTAAAGTTAACACATTTCTAGCAATTGCTGGTCAAAATAAATTACTTCTGTTTTTCCTAGATACAAAAGTAATACAGACATTCTAACAGTTACTGAGGGTAAAATATCAAGGTATCACCTTCACCTTTTAAGTCTAGAAATGCATTCTCTCCTGGTCCCATCACTGACAAAGTATTTGCTAGGCTAGCAGGGTGTATCCAGTTGATCAGTTTATCACTTTATCATGGGGAATTTAAGGAGGGCCTTTCAGTTGGGTTACTCTGAGCAAGACATTCTGCCCTCTAGAAAGGCTACCTGGGAAGCCAGGTTCTGAAACTGCCCAATGGGCAGGGAAGAGAACAAGGTGCTGGCTCTGCGGTCACAGGCAGCTATCACCTGTGACAGTCCTTCCCGACAGTTGCTGCTGTAGCAACGCTGTGATGTTTCCATCAGACAGAGCTTCCTCCATCGCCGGCCCGCCCGCCCCTTTGATTTGGACACTAACTGTGCAGTATGAGGACATCTTACTTCACCCTTCCTGCTGCTCCAGCAGTGAATGAACCTACTAGGGTCACTGCTCACAGTCTCTACCATTTATTCTTAGGGCCTGAACCAACTTCAGCCTACAGCCATCAATTCTGCAGCTAGAGTTGTCAAGACTCACAAGCACAAGCTGGCTTCTCCTTTTGACTGTCCTAGAGGGGGTTAAAAGGAAGTTACCGTCGCTGCACTCTAACGTAGTGCTCTGCCATCAAGGAAGGAGTCCAGTAGACTAAGAAAGATTGGGCAGCTTTTACATCATAGCCTCTCACCCCCTTAGCAGAGGATGACAGAACTTGACACTGACCCCTGGGGAAAGGCAGCCACCAAAGCTGGCAGGTCAGTGGGAGGGTTCCCCTTATGCCCACAAGCCTGGGTCCTTATGTTATCCATACTCTTAATCATACATATTATGAAAATAACAAAGTAAGCATATAAAATAACAGGTATAAAAAGGGGAGCTAGGTGTGGTGGTGCACTGGTCTGTAATTCCGGAGACTGAAAGGGAGGACTGATGGCCCAAGGTTGCTTGGACTACACAGTGAGGAGACACTAAGCGCTGGGGACGGTCAGATGGTCTAGCAGATGAAGCTACTTGCTGCCAAGCTTGAAGACCTGAGTTTGATCCCAGCACCCACATGGTGGGAGGAGAGGACCAACTCTGACAAATTGTCCTCTACCCTCCACATGCAGCCTCAAATTCTCCCATACATATATACCAGATAGAGAACTATATAACTCAAAGACAGACATGGACAGACAGAGAGAGAAAATGGAAGGGGAAGAGGAAGGAAAGGGAAAAAAGAAGAGAAAGTAAAATTAAAGGAAAGGGAAGAGGAAGAAAAGCCGGTGAGAGCATAGAGACCATCTAGCCCACCTGGGGACTTCTCAGACAAGCCCTTCCTGCACTGATCTGTCCCAGGTCACACTATCAGTTAGCTGAAGCCACAAGATAGGCTATTTATTCTCTCAGCAACACCAAACAGGAGGGAAAGTACCCATGGCCAGATTCCTGAGCTTTGGTGAACATCCAAGTACAGAAAACCCAAACCCAGGCTATGCAAAGAGATTCTTAGATCCTGGTGGCATGAGACATCGGATGTGACAAGGCAGCAGACCCACTTCAATTTCAGCATTCTTTGACCATGAAGTAAATAGCTATAAGAACCCCTCGCTTCCCTGCTCCTACTTCTGAAGTCCTCCTTTTAGTAGGGTTGAGGAGCTGCTTAAACACATTAACCTCCAGAGCTGGTTAGGGACAGTGACATGCAGACAGACAGGTATGTGCTCCAGGGACCAGCTGGGCAGCAGTGACTTCGACTGAGAAGCTCATGGCACAGAGCTAACCACTGGGACAAGATGGTCTTTCTTCAGCTGTGTGCTTTGTCAAAGGGGAGCCCAGAACTTGCCCAGTCACAGCAGGGTTCTCCAGTTCCTACTTTCGCAGCGATGGCTTGGAAGATTGTCCTGATGTGGGGCCTGTGGAAGGGGAAGTATAGTTCAGTTAACAAGAGAAGGCCTGTGCTCTCAGGTCAATGCTCAAGAATGCTGCTCTAAGAGTAATGCTCGACTTTTCAGAGAAACTCTAGTCCCTGTATGTGGGCCTCAGAGTGGAGGCTGTAGAACACCCGAGTCAACACAAGGGAAAAGGCAAGGCAGAAGCACCATGGAAGAGGCAAGGGATGTAGCTCAGTGGTAAAGCGCACGTTTAACACGCACAAAGACTTGGGTTTCATCCCAGCGTCTCGCTACTCCGTCCCCACAAAGTACAAGAAGAATCTTCTATCTCTTTATCAGAACAAGCCATGACTCCAAACAAGCAAAACAAGAACATCTTTAAAGACACCCTCCCCATCTGGGTGTCTGTTAGCAGGTACCACATAATTCTGCACATTTGATTCAGAGAAAAGCCAGGACCATGCAGTGCATTAGAGATGCTCTTATCTGGAGCAAAAACAACTCTTCACTTCATCCTACCCTCACTATTAATTCATAGTAACCTCTAAGACCTTCCCCTCACTATTCCACCCTCTACCAAAGAAAGACCCCCAAACCTGACACCTGCAGAGTCAATGCTTGCTTAGGACTGGGCTAAGGCAGCTATACCTTAAGCTTCCAAACTTTAGTGATCTGTCTCTGACAAGCCAGTGGCCAGGGGAAAGTAAGCATTTATGTGGCATAAGAACACAATGTCTGGATGACAGAGCATGCCCAATGCCTCCCAGATCTAACCCCTCCATATCCACAGAGGAGACCAAGCACAGAACCGCCTCCCCATCCTGTTCACACCAGGCTGGTCCTGTGCTGAAATGCATGTGGTGCTAGTAATACTCACCACGCTTCTTTGTTCCCTCCTGGCATGAGTGACGGCCCATACCGAGCCCCTTCCTCACCACCACTGACTCCACTCCCCACAAACAAGATCCCCTTGGCCTCGAGGTACTGGCATCTTCTCTAAAAGAGAGAAAAACAATTTTAGGTTTCTCATGTAAGGCCAGAGAGCTCAGGTTTGCTAGTAAAGGGCCCAAGGGCCTAGGAGCAGTGTGCACATTCAGTGTAGATGTGCTAAACTTGAAACAGTAACAGACTCCTGTAAGTTGAACACTTGGGAGGCTACGAATACAGGAGGATTGCAAGCTTGAGACCCTGTAAAAAATTTAAAAGAAAACACTGATTTTTGAGATATCTACACAATCCCCAAGAGGGATACCTGATCACACATTTCCATCTTAATGGAAAAGACCTTATACGGTAAAATGCAATGAAGAACAAGTTCAGTGGGTGATTTACACATTTCACACTTCAGACCATGCAACTTGCCTTGGCATCTGACATCATAAAAGTAGTGCTTCTCAACTATGCTGCAGAGTGGCATGCCATGCATTAAAGAAGGCAGAAATTATGCAAAAAAGTTCTCAACCTATTGTATCTAAGCCATTGTCTCGAGTTATACACACAAGCAAGCAATTAGGAGCGTGGTGATATATTGTATACCCTAATAAACTTGCCTGAGGATCAGAGGAAGAGCTAGCCACTAGATTAGACATAGAGGTCAGGCAGTGGTGGCACACAACTCTAATCCCAGCACTTGAGATCTCATGCCTTTGCTTTAGAAGCCTTTAATTGCAGGAAGTAATATGGCAGGGCAGAGAAAGGTATATAAGGCATGAGGAAACAGGAACACACTCTCTCTCACTCTCTGTCTCTCTCTCTCTTTATGCTGAGGAGGATTTCATAGAGGTGAGAACTAGTGGCTAGCTGCTCTGCTCCTCTGATCTTTCAGCTTTCACCCTGATTGTCTGGCTCTGGTTTTTTTTTATTAAAAGACCATCCATTGCCGGGCATTGGTGGCACACGCCTTTAATCCCAGCACTTGGGAGGCAGAGGCAGGCTGATCTCTGTGAGTTCAAGGCCAGCCTGGAAAGGTGCAAAGCTACACAGAGAAACCCTGTCTCAAAAAACCAAAAAAAAAAAAAAAAAAAAAAAAAAAAAAAAAAAAAAAAAGACCATCCATCAAGTGTCTTAGCAGAAAAATGCTGAGATCTAGTCTACCAGTACCAATCCCCAAAGGATCACAAGGCAGTTCACAATTTTGTCACATTTACAATGCTAATATTTCTTTCTAGAATGTTCTCAAGATGTGACAGAGTTTGGACTGAAGAACACTTACTGTTGTATCCCGGTATTCAGAATTTCCTCCATCGATGATGATATCACCAGTGTCCAACAATGGTACCTGTAACCACATACTAGCTTAGGGTGGACCAAGACAGAAATGAAACATACCTTGACCACTAAAAACAAGAATTTATCCCACACAGACAGTGAGAAAGCATTTACTATGTAGACTCCAGTAATCCTCTCTGGCTGTAACTACACCTTTAAGTAGGAGGCTAACTAACCCAGTCAGACCCCTCCACAACATACTTTCTCTCCCTCTGCTTCACCCCTTCCCTCCTTAACAGGGCCTCACTGTGCAGCTCTGGGTAGCCTGGAATTTGCTATGGTCTCATTCAGAGACCCACCTGCCTCTGCCTCTGGAGAGCTGGGATAAAAGATATGCGCCTTCACACCTGGCCAGGTTTTATTCTTTATTGCTCAGTCTCCCCTTCCAAAGCTCCACTTGAGATCACTTTAGTACTTTCCTAGATTGAAGAAAAATCAACCAGCTTTTTCAGCCCACTGTTTGGAGCTAATGGTGGGCAGTTTGGCATCATGTTGCACAGGAAGCTTACTATGTCCTTTATCACAGTGTCCTTCTTTTCTAAGCTGCCTAAAACAGCAGCGAACTGGTTACAGTTTTTTCTCTTGGAAACAAACCTGATAACAATACTCTTCTAGATATTACAACCCTTCCCTCTGTAATCACATTGTTTCTAACATCATCCCCCACCCCACCCCAGATGAGGACTGAACCCAGGGCCTTGTGTTCTACCACTGAGCTAAATCCCCAACCCCTCTAACATCATTTCTAAAGCAGTACCTTTTCCCCCCCAGTGGCTAGAGTGGTTACTTCTGAGTATTTAAATTTTCTCCTTGTTCTCCTTCATTCATAAGCATATTTTTTCCTCTATAAGATATTCTTGTTAAAGCCAACAAATTGGTACAAGGATGCTAAATAAAACAACTATTTATGAGAATTGTTATTTTGTAGGAGTGGGGGGGCACTCATGTCTCAATAAAACCCATTTTGGACACTATGGTTTACTACTGAGTAGCACTAAACATTCATAAATATTACAGTCAACATTGCAAGATACCAGAACTGAGCTGGGCAGTGGTGCACGCCTTTAATCTCAGCACTTGGGAGGTGGAGGCAGAGGCAGAGGCAGGCGGATCTACAAAGTGAGTTCAAGGACAGCCAAGACTGTTTCACAGAGAAACCCTCTCTCAAAAAACCAAAACAAAAAACAGAAAAAAAGATACCAGAAGTGGGGATATATTTCAGTGTTAGAGTATGCTCAGAAGGTGAAAGGCCTCGAGTTCTATTCCTCAGGACTAAAACAAAAACAGAAAACAGACAGGTATGGTAGATGGTACCTATGATCCTAGCACTAAGTAGACTGAGGCAGGAGGATTGTCAAAATGGAGGCCAGCTGGGCTGTTACTAAAGTACCAGGCCAGCTAGAAATAGAAATGCATGGTAATGCTCTATCTCAAAAACAAAGAAAAACTAAAACAAGCAAACAGAAAAACAGCTGGGATCTGGCTTAGGCATGGTGTTTGTGTTTATGGAGCATACACAAGGCCCTGCAGTCAGTCTCCAGCACTGGAGCCAGAGGAACACAACAGCAATGCTTGGACCACACCAGACGTCAAATCAAACAGAGACGAACAGATGACCACTGTTCAGATGCTGTCACTCTTCCCAAATTGAAATGTCCTCCGTGACCCAGAATTATGACCACCCAAGATTATACTATTATGGGGCCAACAAGATGGCTCACAAGCACTTGTTGGATAAGCCCTGATGACCCAAGCTTGATCCCAGCAACCAAAGCAGAATTAGAAGAGGAAATTGGGGTGGGGGGGGAACGGCACACCTTTAATCCCAGCACTCAGGAGGCAGAGGCAGGCAGATCTGAGTTCGAGGCCAGCCTGATGTACCAGGGCAACACAGAGAAACCCTGTCTTGACATGTCCCTCCTTCCCAGCCCCCCAAAAAAGCAGAAGAAAACTGACTCCACAAAGTTGTCCTCTGACCACCACCTGCATGCTCCCTCCCCTACACACATTAATAATATATTAAATAAAAATAGAATCTTGGGGGCTGGAGAGATGGCTCAGAGGTTAAGAGCACTGCTTGTTCTTCCAGAGGTCCTGAGTTCAATTCCCAGCAACCACATGGTGGCTCACAACCATCTGCAATGAGATCTGTTGCCTTCTTCTGGTCTGTGGGTGTACATGCAGACAGAACACTGTATATATAATAAATAAATAAATCTTAAAAAAAAAAAAATAGAATCTTGGTCCAGTGAGAAGGCTCAGTGAGAAAAGGTACCTGCCATCAAGCCACACAATCTGAGTTCTTTCCAGGAACCACATGGAGGAGGTAGAGCCAACTCCCACAAATGTCCTCTGACTTCTACATCCAATGTGTCATGCTTACACTCACACAAATACTACTTTTTTTTGGGCGGGGGAGCTGGAAAGACAGCTTAGGAGCACTGACTGCTCTTGTAGAGGACCCAGGTTCAACTCCTAACATCAACATGGTAGGTCACTACTGTCTATTAACTTCAATCCCAAGGAACCTGATGTTCTCTTCTGGCCTCCTCAGGCACTTCTTGAGTGTGGTACAGTTACACATGCAGGCAAAACATTCATACACATAAAGTAAAGTGAAAATAAAATCTTTTCAGAAAAACTACAAAAAAGAATTACCATTGTCTAAGTGTCAATCAAGCCAACCAAGACTGAAATATTTAAGCAATCATTTCATCAGAACTGATCAGTTCACACCCAGAAACTGAAAATAAAAGCATCTCTGAAGTAAGATAGAGGGAGAAACAGACAAAGGCTCCGAGAGCTAGCAGTCTTGACAACAGAGCTGGCCTTACCAGTTTCTCGATGAAATCATCGACAGCTCGCCCAGCCTTCACAAGAAGCATGACCCGGCGAGGCTTCTTCAGCTTGGAGACCATCTCCTGCAAGGACCTTGCACCAACTACTTTGGTTCCCTTTGCCTCATTGGCCAAGAAGTCATCAACCTTAGAGACGGTCCTATTGAAAACACAGACCTGGAGGAGAAAAAGGCTGGCTTAGAGGATCTGTGACCTTCGGGTGGTGGGTCTGGAACAACGAAATGTCTATTTGGCCCACAGTCTAAAGAGAGCAGCTGGTCTGCCTTCTCTTTTTCTTATGTGCCAGCTGATCCCTGCAAAGTTAGGTCACAGCATGCTGAAACAGCAGAGAACTGAGGCAAAAGCCAGCCGCCACTTGTTGCTTATCAGGTTGAGCCTGTCACTACTGCCTGGTCTTTTGTCCCTGGTAATCCTGGCATCTAAGCCATGTTACTATTTAGAAAGAACATTCAGAACCCACAGGCAGGAGGATCCTATAGCCCTGGCTACTCAGCAGGCTAAGATGAGGAGTCCTTGAGCCCTGAAGCTGAGACTCCAGTGTGGCAGCACAGTGAAGTACTGTCTACAAGGAAAAAGAAATCCCATTTTTATCTCTTGCCAAGTCTCACTAGCCAATTGAGCTAGAGTACTGTATCTTCCAAGATCTGCCTCCCTTTCACATTAGTGGTTCTCAACCTTCCTAACCCTGCAACCCTTTAGCACAGTTCCTCATGCTGTGGTGACCCGGACCACAAAACTATTTTCATAACTACTTCATAACTGTAATTTTGCTACTGTTGTGAATCGTAATTATTTTTGGAGCTAGAGGGTGGCCAGTGGGGTTGCGACCCACAGCTTTATATTCTTCTCTATCCAAGGAAGCTCTTCCTTCAACTACAGGGGCAGCAGAACGAAGACAGGCCTTTTACAAACACGAGTAAGCAACAACAGGGCCGACTGGGTGGGAAGCACCCTCCAGCAGCCTGGGGATCTGTGAAAAACGGGCCAATGCTCACCCGGGAAGGCAACGTGTCTCGGCCACTTACCACAAATCCATGGTCGTTCATGTTCAAAATTAAGTTCTGGCCCATGACAGCCAGTCCGATCAGTGCAATGTCAGCTCTGATGGGCCGGAGAAAGGACAAGGAAAGGATGTTAGTGCCACTTGGTCGCTTTGAACAGGGCAGGTAGCCCGCACCTCCCCGTCTGCGCTCGCGCGGCGGCCCGCCCGCGCCCCGCTGGCCCCGGGCCGGGAAGTTCCTCCTAGTGGGCGCCCGGGCACGCGAAGCGTCCAGTGCCGCCCCTGGCCGTCCCCCACCCACCGCGGCCTGCCTTCCCCGCCAGCCCGCCGCGGCCGCGGGCTCCCAGGAAGGGGTCGCCGGAGAGCAGCGAGACAACTAGGCAGAGCCCCGCCATCACCACGCTCGGCCCCGGAAGTCTCTCGGGCTCGGCTGCGCGTGACGGTCACTCACTGGTCCATGGCGGCGGCCGGCAGAGCAGAGGCGACAAGGAAGAAGCAGAAGAACTAACTGAGCGCTTCGGGGCAAGTGCGGTGATGTCCGGCTCCCGGCGCCTCAGGAGGCTTACCACGATACCGGCCAATCGGAAGGCAGGGGCGGGGCGACACCCCACGCTATTGGTTCGCTCCGGCGCCTGTTATACCACCTGAGGGCAAACGGGTCCGCCTACCCCCAGGGCCAGATCTGTAGAGCGCCGATCGATCAATCGATGGCATCCTGAGCGCCCGAGCAGAGTTTACAAGGCTTGCGTGAGTGGTCTAGCGGGCTGCACGTTGCTTCCCGCCTGCGCAGGGGCTCCGAGCTGCCGAAAGAGAAGACCCTGGGCTTGGTGCAGCCCCAAAGATGTAATTCCTGTTGGACCACACTTTACAATGGTGTGCGCTTGGCCCATGGCTTCTGCCTCGTTTCTTTAATATGTCTCTCAACTCTGGGGCTAGGAATCAAGTCTGTTCTTCCAGTGGGAACCCAGTGTGGTCAGCGAACCATTTCTTCAGGCCAAGAAACAGCGGTGCACACTGGGGCGAGATAGTCCGCGAGCAAAGCGCCAAGAGGGTGGACATAGAACTCACTCCAAGAAGAGTTCCAGAGAACTCTGACCTCCACGGGCCGTAGTGGCTCGTGTGCCCACACGCACGGAAAGGAAAGAGACGAGTGGAGAGGGTTTTTGGTGGTGGTGGTGGTGGTTTTAGTTTATTACTTTATTTTATTCTTGTGTGTGGGTTTTGCCAGCATGTGTGTCCATGTACCTAATGCGTGCCTGGTGATCAGGGAGGTCAGAAGAGGGCGTGGTATTCCTCGCAAGGGAGTTACAGTTACCAAGGGTGACTCGGACCTGGATCCTTTGGAAGAGCAACCTGTGGTGGTTTGTTTTTGTTTTTTTTTTTGGGGGGGGGTTGGTTTTTTGTTTTTCGAGACAGGGTTTCTCTGTGTAGTTTTGGTGCCTTTCCTGGATCTCACTCTATAGACCAGGCTGGCCTCGAACTCACAGAGATCCGCCTGCCTCTGCCTCCCAAATGCTGGGATTAAAGGTGTGTGCCACCACCGCCTGGCTTGGTTTTGGTTTTTTGACACAGGGTTTCTCTGTGTAGCCCTGGCTGTTCTGGAACTCGCTCTGTAGACCAGGCTGGCCTCGAACTGAGATCCACCTGCCTCTGCCTCCATAGTACTGGAATTAAAGGTGTGCGCCACAACTGCCTGGCCAGCCTGTGTTTTTTAATGTAAACTGGCAGAGTGCTTCCCTACCATGCACAAAGACCCGGGGTCTATCTGTCCTTAGCACCAGTGATGGCGGATACCCATAATCCCAGCATCTGGGCGTGAGTCATCGCCTTTGCTGTCTTTCCCTTGTATGTATTTGTGCCTCCCTTCTCCATATAGGGGGAGCACTGGGGTTACAGTCCTGCTCATGCTCTGGCTGTACATGGGTCCTGGGGATCTGAACCCAGGCCTTCCTGCCTGCTCTACTCACACTAGCATCTCACCGATCAGGATCCTGATGTTAGGCCGAGCTGAAGATTGAACCCAGGGCTTAGTACATGTCAAGCTAGCACTCTACCAACTGAGCCACATCTCCTGCCCTGCCCTTCCCTACTTGTCTTTCTGTTTCTCTCTGGCAGGTGCCTGCTGTCCTCATTCCTCTAGCCCCTGTAAAGACCAACACAGTCAAATTGGCCCCACTCTTAGCTGGTCAGACCATTATTTCCAAGACAAGGGTAGGGACAAGGGAGTACCAGGTGGGAGATGTTCCCGGAAGCTTCTCTGTTCTTATAGCCCTCAACCCATTGTCTAGCTCTGGAGGGCCCTGAGGGCCAAAAAAAGGGTCAAGTTTGTGCTCTAATGTTTTTGTCATTGTTTTGCTTGTGGAAGATGGTACATAGCCCTGGCTTCTTCCAGGCTTTTAAATTTTTTGTAGTGTTGGAGTTGAACTTTATTATCGTTTTGTTTTTTGTTTTTTGTTTTTTTTTTTTGAGACAGGGTCTCACTTTGTAGCCTGGGGTGGCTTCCGACTTTGTAGCTTGGGGTGGCTTCCAACTTCCAGCAGTTGTCCTGCCTCGGCCTCCCATGTGCTGAGATTGCAGGTGTGTATCATAAAGCCCAGCCTTACGTTTTTACAGATCAATGTGCCGTCTTGGCATTGTCGGTCCACATTTCAGGCCTTCCCACGCCAGGCCTGTACAGGCTGTGTACTTGATCACTGAACTACATCTCTAGCCTTAGTTACTTTACACTCATATTTGTTTTGCTGAGGGGGTGCATACATGTGGGTTCTGGGGATCAAATTCAGGTCATCAGTCTTGGCAGCAGGTCCTTTTACCCACTGAGTTAGGAACATTCAGCATGTTGGCAGAAGCAGTATTGGCAGAAAAAGAAAGCCAGTCACTAGTTTCTTAAGGCAGCATCTTACTTTGTAGCCCAGGCTGGCTTCAAATTTGCAATTCTCAATTCCACCTCCTGGAATTACAAGCTGTGCCACAACGCAGCTCTGAGGCCTGCCTTTTAAGTCCAATGGGAAGGAGAAGGGCCACCAGAAGGAGCTGGATCAGCTGCCTTCCCTGGAGGACCAGAACACAGCAATTACTCCTGTACTGGATGCCAACAGATACCACAGACATTTCTATCTCACAGGCTGGATTTGGCACTTAGCTTTATAGCAAATAAGGACAAATCCAGCTCAGAAAACATAGGAAAAGGCGTCACAGAGATTAAAAAAAAAAAAAAAAAAAAGATGGTCCTCCACTGGCTTACAGTAGTCCTCTGGCTGTGACTGTGGGCTCCTGCCTGTCTTGCTGCTCTCCTAGGACAGGTGATAAAACAAGGGAGTCTTGTATAACCCAATGATGTGTGCAAAGCCCTTGGTCCAGCCTTATTGCCAAAGCACACACACACAGAGGCAGATAAGCCAAGTCTATCAACACTTTCTGCAGAGCTAACTGGATGTGGTGGCTCACTCCTGTAAGTCCAGTACCTGTACAGTAGAGGCAAGAGGACTGTTGAACATTCAGGGTCAGCCCAAGCTACATAGTGAGCTCCAGGCCAGCTAGGGCTACATAGTGAGACTGACTTTTTTAAAAAATCAATCTTTTGGGGGCTGGAGAGATGGCTCAGTGGTTAAGAGCATTAGCAGCTCTTCCAGAGGTCCTGAGTTCAATTCCCAGCAACTACATGGTGGCTCATAGTCATCTATAATGGAATCTGATACCCTCTTCTGATGTGCAAGTATATATGCTGATAGAGCACCAGATACATAAAATAATAGTTTAAAATG
Source organism: Onychomys torridus (assembly GCF_903995425.1). Lineage (NCBI taxonomy): Eukaryota > Metazoa > Chordata > Mammalia > Rodentia > Cricetidae > Onychomys > Onychomys torridus. The sequence goes on from NC_050444.1 coordinate 160,487,072, forward strand.
TGAACATTAAAAAAAATTAATCTCTCTCTCACACACACATACAGCTATAAAAAATGTATATTGGATGGATACATACATACATACATACATACATACATACATACATACATAGTCTCATATTTAGCTCAGGATGGCCTGGAACTCAATTCTGATCTTCCTGCCCCTACCTCCCAAATGCTGGGATTACAGACATGTGTATCAGCACACCCCATTTTACGAGGTGCTGGAGATTAAGCCGGGGCTTTATGTATACTAGGCAAGCACTCTACCACCCTACATCTCCTGACCAAGAAACCACTATTGTGACTGAGAAGTGGCTCTGTCACTAAGAGCACTCACTACATTGTGGCTCTTTAAAACCATCTCTAACTCCATTTCCAGAGAATCTGGTGCCCTCCTCTGGCCTCTGTGGGTACTGCACACACATGGTGCACAAGCATATGCAGGCAAAACACATACATTTAAGTATAAACAAGAAATGTTTCTAAGTTAGAAAAAAAATCTTCCTCTTGTGTGAGGTGCTCAGGGAGTTGACTTTCCCAGCCAACAGCTCGTGGTGGGACTGAACTTTAACCCCAGGCCCTGGACTCTTTTTTAACAGGATCAGCTAGACAAGAGCATGCCTACTTACAACTTTCAACACTGGCTACGTCTGTGTGTTAGAGAGTTTGGTTGACTTCAAATGGAAGCCTGCATTCAATTTTTCAATGAGAAGTCTGGGAGAGAAGCCACTTGTCGGAAGTGTGGCTCTTTTAAGAGAGCCCTGGTGACAGGCACACCTTCCAACTTCGCGGCAATTCCTTCCTCCTTCCTCCCAGCAAAGGTTTACCATCACAGTTGTCACAGGAACGGATTGATTGCTCTAGTCTGAGATTTAACAAGGGAGGAATTGTGCTGAGTCAGTGTGACTAAACATGTTCAGTGGAGTTCCTAAGTCCCCACTGAACAGACATTAATGTATGCACACATACTTAGAGATCGAATACTGCTTTTCTTATCTACTGCTGTTAAACCCTTACTGGGATTGTCCAGTTTTATGTTAAGGCACTAAGGAAAAACTGCTGCTTCCCAGGATTGTTGGAAAATGACAGTAGAGTGGCTTAAGAGGGATGAGACCAAGGCCGTGACCCTGGGGACACCGGAAACACTGACAAGGGTGCGGAATGGGATGCTTAAAACTTAATTTACTTCAAAACCTTTTTGGCTTGACCTAACTACCCAAATCAACGAAGGTCAGAAACAGCCAGCTCTCTGAAGGCTGGCAGGAGGACAGCAAGTGAGGCCAACCTGAGCTCCAGAGATCTTGTCTCAAAAAATAAAGGGTTGAGATGTAGCTTTGTGGGTAAGCATTTGCCTAGCAAGTACAAGGCTCTGGGTTCAATCCCTAACACCTCAGAGCAAAACTCCAAAACAGCAAAAAACCTTGCTCCCTTGGAGCAAATAATCCTCCCAGGGCCAAGCCCTTTGTTTAGCTTATGTAAGAGGGTGTGTCTGCGATGATTTAGCTGGTACAGACTTGAACATTTCAGCTCTGCCAGAGAACTTGCTGTGTAATTCCTGTAGTTGAATGGCTGGAGGCAGGGTAGGGAGAAAGTAGTTTACACACACACACACACACACACACACACACACACACACACACACACACACGGGACGGCAGGTGTGGGGGGGTTGGGTGAATAGGAATCTCAAAGCCAGAGGGCTGAGCTTGTGAAGTGCTCATAAGAGGTACTCGGGGTTCTGCAGGGACAAGGTAGTTACAAAAGGAGACTGTGAAATCTCATCCAATAAAAAGAATGTTAAGAAAAGACAGAAACTGGACTGGGCTGTAGCTTAGTTGGTAAAGTGTTTACTGAACAAGCTTGAGGACCTGAGTCCCAGCCAAGCATGGTGATTTGTAATCCCAGTGCTGGGGTGGTGGAGTCAGACAGATCCCTGGTGCTTCCTGGCTAGACAGCTTAGCTTATTCAATGGGCTCCAGGCCCACAAGAGACCCTGTTTTAAAAAAATAAACAAACAAATAAATAAAAAAGCGAAAAAGTACCTGAGAAATGACACAGGAATGCATATACACACTAAAATAAATGAATAAAGGCCGGAGAACTAAAGTAATAACAAAAGTGCAGTTCCATGAGACTGCCTGGCTCTCCTCTCAGTGTGGAGAGAGACAGGGCAGCCTCAGACAAGATCGAAGTGAGGTAACCACCTTTGTAAAAACAAACTCATAGATAATTATCCAGTCCAAATTGAAGTCTGGCCGAGTGTAAGGGGTACACAGCCTGACATTACACCTAGTGCTCACAGACAGGCTGATTTGAAAATCAGTTCTTCCCTCCAGGCTCCATCGTCCCCTTCGAGTTACACCATTTCCTTTCTCCCTTTGCAATAAAAATCTCTACAGGATGGGCTGGAGATGGCTCAGCGGTTAAGAGCACTGGCTACTCTTCTAGAGGTCCTGAGTTCAATTCCCAGCAACCACATGGTGGCTCACAACCATCTATAATGAGATCTGGTGCCCTCTTCTGGTGTGCAGGCAGAACACTGTATACATAATAAATAAATCTTTTTTTTTTTAAAGTTATATTAAAAAAACCTCTACAGGAATTGTCAATAAAGCTGAGCATGTAGCACACACCCGAAATACCTGCACTTAGGAAGCTGAGGCTGGAAGATAAAGATTTGTAGGCCAGAGAGCTGGAGAGATAGCTCAGCGATTAAGAGACTTGTCTGTTCTTACATAGGACCCTGGTTCATTTCCCAGCACCACGTAAAGACAGGCATGGCAGCACACACGTATAACCCCAGCACTCAGAAGGTAGATAAAGGAGAACCAGAAGTTCAAGGTCATGTTTGGGCTGAATGGATGGCACAGTGGTTAAGAGCACTTACTGCTCTTCCAGAGGACTTGGGAAGGCTCACAACTCCCGTCTCAGGGAATCTGTTGCCCTTTTTGGGCCTTCTCAGGCACCAGGCATGCATGTGGTATAAAAACCAAACACGTACATACACCACATCCTCTCCTTCTATACTTTAACAAGATCCTCAAAGTTCCAGAAGTAAGGGGATGGGGAGACAGGACATAGTTCAGTTGGTGAGAGTGCTTGCCTAGTTTACACAGCCTTGGTTTGGCCTCCCATACCATATAAACTGTGCAAGGTAGTGCAGGGCTGACGTCTTGGCACTTGGGAGGTGAAGGTTCTGGAGTTCAAGGCTATCTTCAGCTACATAACAAGCTCAAGGCCAGCCTGGAGCTACGGGAGACCCTGTTTCAAAAACAAAACAAAGAGTTGCTCCAAACCCTCAACTCCTCAGCTACTGAGGTTCAGATTTAAATAAACTATATTTGCTCCAAACCTAATTTGCATCTTCTAGTAGGTTTTTAAAAAAGATTTATTTATTTATTATGTATACAGCATGTATGACTGCAGGCCAGAAGAAGGTGCCAGATCTTATTACAGATGGTTGTGAGCCACCATGTGGTTGCTAGGAATTGAACTCAGGAACTCTGGAAGAGCAGTCAGTGTTCTTAACCTCTGAGCCATCTCTCCATCCCCAAGTAGCAGTTTTATTAATACTAACAGTGACTGGGGCCAGCAGAATAGCTCAGTAGGTTAAGGCACTTACTACCAAACCTGAAAACCTAGAATTTGATGCCTGTGACCCAATTGGTAGGAGAGAATGGACTCCTTAAAATTGTTCTCTTACCTCTACACACAAACCATAGCATGGGAATACACACAAATAAGAAACAGAATAAAGGCTTGAGAGATGGCTCAGAGGTTAAGAGCACTGGCTGTGCTTCCAGAGGTCCTGAGTTCAATTCCCAGCAACCACATGGTGGCTCACAACCATCTGAAATGAGATCTTGTGCCCTCTTCTGGCCTGTAGGAATATGTGCAGATAGAACACTGTATACATAATAAATAAACCTTAAAAAAAAAAAAAACAGAATAAAAAAGGAATGATGTGGTCTCCATCTACCTTATTCTTTTCTCAGTTGGTTCTGAAATGAATAGTGATGGTAATGAGTGACTCCCTTTCCTGTTGCCCAAGCCTGTGGCCATTGCTCAGCCCATGTTTTTAGCTCATCAGCCTCACAGGATGTGGCAACAGAATCCTTCCTCTTTGATCCTTCCTCACCCTGGTAGCCAAGTGTCACTTTGGGGCCTCCAAGCCCATTCTTCTTCCTGTTTGTTGGACCTTGATGTGCTGAAGTTCCCTTCCTGAACTCTGAAGTCAAGTGCCCGGAAGCTCAGCCCAGGCTCTCACCAGCTCACTGCTCAGGTCTTCGTACCTGTGTGGAACCTTTACCTCCACAAAGACCTTCCGCCATCTCCAACACCTCAGGAAGTTGCAATGCTGTTGCTCTGAGGCACACACCCAGTGAACTGCTCTCCATTTTTCTCTCCAGCTCCATGCAGATTTTCAGCAAACATGGGAGTTCTTTCTCTTGTTTTGTGATAAAACCTCACTATGTAACCCAGACAGGTCTTGAATTCAAAATCATGGTGTCTAAACCTCCATAAATGCTGGGATTACAGCATGAAACATCATGCCCGGCTAATTTTTTTTTTTTTTTTTTAATTAAGAAAAATTTTAGCCCAGCAGTGGTAGCACATGCCTTTAATCCCAGCACTTGGGAGGCAGAGCCAGGCAGATCTCTTGTAAGTTTGAGGCCAGCCTGGTCTACAGAGCAAGAAACAGGAAAAGACACCAAAACTACATGGAGAAACCCCTCTTGAAAAAAAAAAAGAAGAAAAAGAAGGAAAATTTTTTCATTCATTTTACACTTCCCTCCTCCTGCCAGCCTACGTTTATTAGAAAAAAAAAATAAGTTACATTCATTTTGTATGTATGTGTATGCATGTGGGCATGGGTGCCAGGTTGTGCAGGTCAAAGAACAGTTTGTAGAAGTTATTCTCTCCTACTATTTGGAAAACTGGGAATAGAACCCAAGTCATCAGGCTTGGTGGCAAGTACCTTTACTTGCTGGGTCATCTTGATGGCCTAACACACTCAGCTTTACATGTATGTTAGTTCCATCTTTAATATGTATTGAGTCTGATCTTACCTCTCTGCATATACTGCTTCTTCCATGCCACAATATCTCTGGAATACAAGGGCCACTTCCTACTCTTGCCTCCATGAATCCCAGACTGTTTTCATCTTGCAAGAACATGTCACAGGCTTCTCAGAGGACTTCTTTGGCTTTCCATTTCATTCTAATGGAACGCCAAGTCCTTAGCCCTCTCTGGCCATGTCCTAGCAACTCCCTGAAACGCCTGTCACTCTCCCCTTTATTGGCTTCACATTGGCTGCCTTGTCCAAAGGATTTGATTATTTTGCTTGGAGACTTCCCTAGCAGGATTTACATGGCATACTCTGTGATGCAGGACCCACTGAGTGCTCTCTCTCAAGAGGGCCTTTCCCAACCACAATCTAACTAGATGGCCCCTGTCTAGCCAACTCTCTAATCTTCTACTTGCCTTTGTTTTCTACAATGACACTTACATGGTTCTGACCAGATCCCACAGCCTGAAGAGATGAGGCAATGCCTCCCTGGTACAGGCAGTCAGATACTGTCAGTACTGCCCTAACTGGTATTTGGCTCTTCCATGTGCTATGCTGAACTCAATCATGTGATGTTAAACTACCCACCACCTCCTAGAAGCTTGTGGATAGCACCCTCTTTGTTCTGGGGATTGCTCTAGGGATTTTTTACGCGGCCTCTCACTCTCCCCACCCCAACTCCCTCCTGCCTACCCCTTAAAAAAAAAAAGATTTATTTATGAATGAGTGTGTTATCTGCATGTACACCTTGATGTCAGAAGAGGGCATCAGACTCCACTATAGATGGTTGTGAGCCACTACGTAGTTGCTAGGAATTGAACTCAGACAGTGCTCTTAACCACTGAGTCCCCTTCCTTCTTATTCTTACTCTTGATTTTTTTGTTTTGTTTTGTTTTTCGAGACAGGGTTTCTCTGTGTAGCTTTGCGCCTTTCCTGGAACTCACTTGGTAGCCCAGGCTGGCCTCGAACTCACAGAGATCCGCCTGGCTCTGCCTCCCGAGTGCTGGGATTAAAGGCGTGCGCCACCACCGCCCGGCTCTATTGTTTTTTGAGATGGGGGTCTCTCTCTATAGTCCTGTCTGTCCTGGAACTCGATATGTGGACCAGGCTGACCTTGAACTTGCATAGGTCTGGCTGCTTCTGCCTGCCTCTGAGTGCTGGGATTAAAGGCAAGTGCCCCCACCGCCCAGCTTTATTCTTACTCTTAATAAACCACTTCTCCAGATTTTTAAGGCACCCTTCACATTTGTACTTATGTGCATGTGCGCAAGCACATGTATTCACACACACGCCCCCCCCAACACCCATTTTCCTTCTTTCTTTTTTAAAAATGACTATTGGTGTTTTGCCATGGGCACTGGGTCCCCTGAAACTGGAATTACAAACAGTTGTTAGCTGCCATTCAGGTGTTGGGAACTGAACACTCTGGGAGAGCAGCCAGTGCTCTTAACCACTGAGCCGTCTCTCAGCTCCACCATTTCTTTCTAAGGCTCCCCCTCTCACTTCCTGGCCTGATCTTGGTCTTGAGACCCTCCTAATAAACCTTATTCCTGAAGAGTAATTCTATGGCAGCTTCCTTTCCTGAGCTGACCACTGCATTAATATATTGAACACTTTCCACTTAGTGTTATATATGTGAACACCTCTCACCACAGTGGAGGCCACATGCATATTTGCTTGCAGTCTGTGGTGGAAACACAAGTGTCAGACACTCAAATTCCATTGAACACATCCCTGTTTTTTGTTTGTGGTAGGCTATGCTGGCCTGAAATTTGATAGGCATGAACTCTTAATCATTCTGCCTTTACACTTCCTGAGGGCTGAGATCACAGCTGTGTGCCACTATACCTAGTCTATGTGTTGCCGGAGATTGACTCCACGGCTTTGTGTATGCTAAGAAAACAGTCTATCAACTGAGCTACATTCACAGCCCTGGCCTAGAACTCTTGATCCTCCTGCTGTAGCCTCCTAAGTACTGAGGCTACAGGTGTGCACTGCCACATCTGACTACATTATTGCTTTTGCTTAGGTACAGCCTTCCATGACCATGGTCCCTTACCTGTGCTCTACTTATAAGGTAGAAATTAGCTCATTGCAAATTTCAAACTACTACTACCCTCCCCATCCTTCCCCAGACTCCAGTACAATACAACTTAACATGGGTAGTTCTATAAAAAGGGGCTTCAAGGAGAATGCTCACATCTTTTACACAAAAGAGTTGCTCACACATTTGGCAGGAAACTCTTTCAAACAATAGTATCATATATACTTCTCTAGTTATGTCAGAAAGGAACCTGTAGGCCACACCATGGTTTTTATTTTAGACAAGAATTATTACCATGTATGGTGGCAAACACCTTTAATACTAGCAATCAGGAGGCAGAAGGAGGCAGATCTCTGTGAGTTTGAGGCCAGCCTGGTCTATATAAGTGAGTTCCAGGTGAACCAGGCAGGATCACACTGTGAGATCCTATCTCCAAAAAACAAAATAAACAAATTAAATAAAAATAATCCAGGTGGTGGTGCTGCATGACTTTAATCCCAGCACTCAGGAAGAGTCGGCAGGCAGATCTCCAAGTTCAAGGCCAGCCTGATTGATCTACAAAGTAAGTTCCAGGACAGCCAGGGCTACACAAAAAAAATTTTCTACATAAAATAAAATAAAATAAAAAATAAAGAATTATCATTGTAAGAAACATTAAATTAGTGTAGAATGGCTTTTCAAAGAGCACAAGACTAAAATACAACAAGAGTCATTTGATGCACTGGTTGTACCTTTATTAATTTTACCTCGTTCACTAGCAGTTCTGTGATGCAAGGTTACAATACACAGTTAGATAATGTCTGCATTACACATCTAAGGCTATACAGCAAAAGAATCAGGATTAGTACAAATACAAGAACTGTATTTACATTTTGTATACTCAAGCTCCAAACATCAGATATTTACAAAATAAAACATGAAAATGAAATCCAAAATTAATAATGTACATTGTTGCTTGTGCTCAACTCCTTCACTGGGGAGAGATCAGTTTGCAAAGTATTGGTTCAAAAAGGCCACTTATGCTTCATGGGTTCTGTCACAGCATGGGGATGGTGACAAGAGACTTGGCTCTCAACAGACAAGTACTTTAGAGCCACAAAGTCTAAGACAATGTGTAGCCATACGAAGGCTGGTGGATTCCTTGGGAGAACTGATTCCAGAATACACAGCATGGGGAAAAAAAACAATTAAAGACACGACAAGCAACATGTAACATCCAGGGTTTGACATGAGACCAACCTCTGCCTGGACTTTCTGTCTGAGCAGCTATCTACTAGGAGGCTTTGTCTCTGCTTTGCAGGACTGGGCACCAAACCAAAGGCATCACACAATTGCCAAGTGCTCTATCACTAAGCTACGCCCCTAACCTCTGGTGTTTTTAACACCGGTTCTGCATCAATTCTTAATTTCTTGAAGTAATTAGGATCTCTCAGGATTTTATAGAGCTCAAATACCTACTTCATAAATGGCCTTTTGAACAGTAACAGTAATAATCTGATGATCTCTGACTTGCTCAACAGTCATGATCTTACCCATTCTTGGCAGATCACTGGTTATGGCAGATGGCTGCAGTTCACAGAGCCAGAGTTTAATTCAAATGCATTCAGCAGACCTTCTAAGAGCAGCAACATAATTATTATTTTCTTCTCATAGAGCAAGTTAAAGATTACAATTTCAAAAAGGAACTCAAATGAAAAGTGAAGGACCCATGCCAAATGAACACCCAGCCCTGGTATTGTTCAGGAGAGCCAGAGCACAGCACCCGAGGGACTGCAAGAGTCCCACCAGGCGCCACACAGTGCAGAATCATCCCATCAGTCCAATGTGCAATTCATTACAGCTCTATAAATATACAAACGCCTTACAAAATTAAATCTCCCTGTAAATTAGACAAGCAGCAGCAGGTAACAAAGTCTATGCTTTGAAATACATTCCAGGAATCACCTGTTTTTAGACCTCAAAGACCTTTCACAATCATCCTTCATTCTTTCACCTAAACAAGATGAAAAATCTTGAAAAATAAAGATTCCACGTAGCTGAAGAAGAGACATAATGGTTCTTAAGTGATGAACCTTCAGCACTCGCCTCAAGTTTCTCATTTATGGCTGGGTCCAGGGGCCTGCTCTGAAGCAGCCTGGCCCGTGCTCCTGCCTAGCCTTGTGCAGGGACTGCCTGGCCCCGCAGTCTGAGCCTGAGAGCTGGCTGACTCCCAGGGTAGTCTCACAGAAGCAGGCAGGCCTGAGCACTGGTCAGGGGGTAGTTATGAGGCTATATTTGCTTGGGAGGAAGGAGAAGTAAAGGAAGAGGGAGGATGATTAATTTTAACCAGCACTCACTTTCTGTAATTTGTAGGTTTTTATTCTAGTTTTTTTTTTTTGTTTAAAAGAGTGCTTTGAAAATTATATATATAGTTTCCTTAAAGTCTAGTTGTCTTAATTTTCCTGCTACCGTGGCAACCACAAAATCTCCCACATAGGTCCTGCCATAAAACCCTTCCTCTTTCAAAGCTTCAAAGCAGAGGTGAGCTTGTCTGGAAATGGAACATCTGTCCCCAACTGCTCAGATTCCAATCTGAGCATGGGCCCTACAGAAAGAGGGGCACCAACAGTGGCAGAGAGAAACACATGTGTCCCAGTTCCAATCCCACTTTTCCTGGACTCCTAATGAGGCTGCCTTATCTGGGCATAAGTGAAAGGGCGGTCCAGTTTGGCTCATTCTAACATTTTATATTTGCAAAGCAAAGACTTTCTAAACCAGTTTTGTTTGAGTTAAAAGAAAACACAAGTCACTGCAGGGTTTAGTGCATTGAACGACTTCACTCTCCTTCAGGCTTCACACCTCTCATCACAGACACGGATCCATTGAACTTCATAACAGCAGCAACATCAGTGATTCAATTTAAAAGAGACCTTTCCTCTTCATTTCCCTGAAAGTAGATTTCATTCTGGTCCAGGAAGCTGTCTCCCAGCACAGAGCCTGCTGGATTTGAGTCTACACCAGAGGGGCATGTTGTGTTCATTAGACAACAGAGACTTCTAACTACATTAAAAATCTCATACATATGCTTAGAAAACAAGTAACATTACAGCTAGTGACCTATGCTTTAAGGAGAGAAAGGAAGTTTTAAAAACCTACCAAAGTATTTGTTGATCAATTTTTTAGATAAAAAGTCTGATTTTTGCCCTTTCTTTTCTCCATGGTCCACTTTTCCTTTTCTTTGCAAGGCAACAGTAACAAACGGAGCTGGGAGTCCTGTTCTTCAGAGAGGCCCCTCTGAGAGGTCAGAAGCAAGGGTCTGCATACTCACACAACTGCCTAGTGGCTGTTCTGCAGTGGTGAATGAGCTCGTGACCAGAAAAAAAATCCATTCCACCATTACCCTCAGGTGAAGAACCCTCCCAGAGTGAAGGTGAGCAGATGCTTTCCTGGGTGCCTGAGCGATGGTGAAACACGCTAGCAAGACCAGTCAATGCCACCATGAATGAGCCCCAAATCACTGGCAAAGCAGCTGAAGGATCCAAACCAGGAGCTTTCTGTGCCCTGCTCAGTTCCGTAACACTGGCCGGTAAATGAAGAGCATGATTTTCTGATGGTCTCTTGAACCCTGACCTGGTTTGTTAGAAGCCACAGAAACTGGGGGCGGGGAGTTCTTCTTTCTAAGGGGGTACTTCCAAACCACATGGGAAACACTGGGGGGGGGGGGCAGGTCAGGATCCAACAGCAAACTACAAGACAGTTGGGGACATTCCTTCTCGTCCTCAAGCATTGTCTTCTGATTTGTTTGGAGTGGTGGTAGGGACTGAATTCTGGCATCCAGAAAACAAAGCCTGCCATGACAAGCACTATTGGGAATGGCCACTGGATTCAGATGGTGACTTCAGAGTTTATGCTGAAGCTACAATTCTTTGACCAAAGGGAGCTCCAACAATCACAAGTTGCACTCAGCACTCTCAGAGCAACATTGATCTAGTTTATCCCCAGGAGTCAAGCACTCCCCCACTCCTCTTGGTGGGAAATGTGTTTGTTCATGACATCACATAATTCCAAATAGTGTGACCAGCACCAGGAATGCTAAGGACAGAGTTGGGAGACTCCAAGACAAAAGCCTCTTTCCCAGTGAGGAGGAGAAAGTCTGCAGGATTCTGCTGTGAGCAACTATAGCTCATCCTCTAAGGATCACCCTCATGACCCACTGCCCAGTCTACTGCAGCAGCCTGGCCTCAGGGGCCAGCAGCAGCCGCTGTCCAGGCCTATCACAAAGGCCCTTCTGTTTCTTCCACTCTGTAAATCCATGCTCTAAGCCCTGATTTGGATAGAGAATATAAATCCCATTTCTGAGTTTCCCACAGTGCTTTCCCTGAATGGAAATGCAGGGATTAGCCACTAAATAAAGAGACAGAAGGAGGGAGGGAAAAGCAAGTTTTTTTTCAAGGACTGACATGCCAAATGTCTCCTCTCTTAGTCTTAAGCCACCCAGGAAAAAGTAGTATTATCATAAACCGAATGTGTATGTGTGTGTGTGTGTGTGTGTGTGTGTGTGTGTGTGTGAGAGAGAGAGAGAGAGAGAGAGAGAGAGAGATTACCCTGAAACCAGAGATATACAGAGACAACAGACAGACAGTGATTACAAAGGGGATCTATTGTTCAAAAAGAAGCGGAAGTACACTGGAAACAATCTGGAGATTTGCTGGACCCCTCAGGGTTTGTGTGTGAATGTGAGTGTACACGAATATATGTAGTGCTTTTTTTCCCCTTTTGTTAGGCCACATGCTACAAGTCTTAGCACAAGAAAAAGAAGAGTTCAGAACCATGGAGATAGGGACCAGGAGAGCTAGAGAAGTGCTGGATGAAAGGGAGAAGTAGTTAAGCCACAGGATTACAGACAAGAATAACCGTTAAGAATCACAAAGAGAATGAGAGGTAACACTTCCTTTATCTGTGCAAGGCGAGCAAGGCTCAGCAGCACTGCTTAGTATTTTGGCTGGCTCGGGCATCTGCGAGAGAGTTTTGACCTATGAGAAAAATGGGAGGCAGGTTAGAAAACCGGATATAGGTCTCCTCACAAGTAACACCACAGGCCCAGGTTTCTTTTGTTGTTGTTGTTTTTTTTTGGTTTTTTTTGTTTTGTTTTGTTTTTTTGCCAGAGCTGAGGATTGAACTCAGGGCCTTGTGCTTGCTAGGCAGGCTCTACCACTGAGCTAAATCCCCAACAACAGGCCCAGGTTTCTATGCTCCTAAACATGACTAGACTGTGGTCTTCTCTACTGGGGGAAGTCTGTGAAATAAGCCCCTCAGAAACAGAGAGCTGAATTGTGAGAGCCAATTAAGGCACTCACAATCTTTCCTGTACTCAGTGCTCTCCCCTGCAGGCTTCCTGAAAACTGAAAACAAAAGGGGACAAGTGGTGAGCCCTAAGTGTCCTTATGGTGTGGACACAGAGGTCTTACAGAGACAGGGACTTATCTTCACCTTATACCTTCATTACACTCTTGTCTTCCCTCTATTTTCATCCTACTTCGAATGACATGTCTTTTCCTCTTTATGCTGGTATCTTGGGGGCTGAAAGCCAAGGAGAGAAAGGAACTGGCCAGGAATGGTACTATACACCTATAATCCTAGCACTTGGGAAGAGGTGGAGAACTTGGAATCCAGCCTGGACTACACAGTAGGAATGTCTCAACAAGACAAAATGAAACAAAAGAACACTTTACCTTATTGTGCCAGCCAGAAGTGGGTTAAAGGCATATAACCAGTCATTCATGTCTTTGTCATTGAGCGCTTGCAAAAGGACCCCACGGTGCTTTGTGCATACAGCAAAGGTATTAGGTGTCTGGAAAGACACAGTAAGTAAATGAGAAAGTTATTGTAGAGAAAGAAAAATGGGAACCATCTTGCCATATTCACAGGATGCACAGCACTTCATACTGAAAGTTTAAGCAACCCAGATAGAAAGTAGGGCCATGCCACAGAGCAGAGCGCCAAAACTCTAAAGGGAAAAATATAGATAGCAACAAAAAGCAAAGAAGACAGACTGACCTTCACCATGGCCTGCTGGTCCTCACTGTACTCCACCTGTGCTGTAGACAAGTTAATGATGCCACGTTCTACTGGGTCTTTGTCACTGTTATAGATGAAGACATAAGGACGACGAACCACAACAAAATGTTTAGCCCAGTTGCTGGAAAGTGGCTCCTTGAAATGCAGGTATCCCTTCTTAGATACCACTGACCTAAAGGACAGTGCAAAAAAAGTCAGTTTCTCCTAAAGTAAACAATAAGCTGAGAACTATCAACACACGCTTCTACTAGGCCAGCCCTCAGATGCAGCAGACAGGCAAATGGTCCATTTAGCCTAGATTCTCCCTGGTCAAAGCAACACAGAAAAAGAGCAAATGCCACAACCACACAGAATGCCAGGTGTGGACGCTGATGCACACAGCAGGGACGGCCGGTGTACTCTAGGCTGGAACAGACTTGCACATAAGAACTGGACAACCAACTCCTGATGCTGCTTGTCACAGTACTCACCCTGCTCTAACTTCTTCAATGTCTGGAACAAGATTGAGAAATTCATTTTTTCCTGCTCGGGCCAAATAGGGTGTCTCCACAGTTGGGACGATCTGAAACTGTTCAAATTCTTGGCAGGGACTAGAGGCACGAGAATTGGCTTCTGGGGTCCTTACAGAGGAAGAAAGGAGTAAGAAGCATTCAGGAAGGTCAAAGCACCTGTGGACATCACCTACCAGGACACAGGGCAGGTGACATCAGCTTCAGAGTTCAGTTAAGAAAAGCTGGTGTCAGGGTGGACTTCTCAATTCTACTTTATGTTCTCCTTGCAAAAGGACACTGGGGGTTACTGAGTCACAGTCTTGCCTGCTATTTTATGAACATAAGCATCTGAATATGAACCCTATGCCCTTGTGAATTTCCTTTCAGTTTCACAGCCAGACCTGAGGCAGTGATTCTCAAAGTACAGCCCCTGACTGACAGCAGCAGCATTCTCTGGGCCTGGTAGACTTCACAATCAGAAACTCTGGGAGGCACTTGGCAACTGTACTGTAGCAAGTTTCTAGGGGCTGGTTTTTTTTTGTTTTTTTTTTTTTTAACATTTTTTTAATTCATTAAAAATTTTTCCATTTTACATACCAACCCCAGTTCCCCCTCCCTTCCCTTCTCCCGCCTCCTCACCTCCCTCCCACTCTACCTCCATCCACTTCTCAGAGTGGGTAAGGCCTCCCATGGTAGTCAATAAAGTCTGGCTCACCAAGTTGAAGGAAGCCTAGCCCCTCCCCATTGTATCAAGGCTGAGCAAGGTATCCCACCACAGGGAATGTGCTCCAAAAAGCCAGTTCATGTACCTGTTTCAAGGGTTTTTAGTAAGTCTGCTATCGTAGGAGATAGTAAAGAAAGTGAACAATGAGAAGAGAAACATCTAGGTTCCTAGGCCCACAGGAGCAGAGTGGTCATCGGCCATTCTTTAGGTCTCTGTTTTGGTTGTGTTAGGGACTTCCTAGAACAGCTTAATCTGATGATACTGTATCTTTCTGATGCTAAAAGTCCTTTTTGCAAACTTCACTATTTCCTCTGTGTGTGGGTGTGTGCGCGCAAGCTCATTCTTGTGGAGGCCAGAGATCAACACCGGATGCCTTTCTCTACCATTCTTCACTTAATTTTAAAAAGTTTCAATCTTTTATATAGTGTCTATAATTTGAGAGTTTTATACCTGTATACAATGTATTTTGATCATCTCCACCTCTCTACTTCCCCCAACTCCCTCTGACTCACCAACACATGTCCCTTCCAACTTCATGCTAATAATCCACTGAGTTTAGTTAGGTATTCGCATAGGCGTGGGGCCCATCTAGTAGAGCAAGGGCAGCCTACTAGTGGCCACGCACCTATGACTCTCTCCCAGCAGCCACCAGCTGCCAACAGTTCCTCAGCTAGGAAAGGGACCTTGTGAGCCCAACCCCATCCATGGTAGGATTGTGACTGGCTTCATCTCATGTAGGCCTTAGGCAGGCAACCACAGCTATTGAGTTCATGAGTTGCAAAGGCCATGTGTCATCCAGAAGCAGCATTTCACAGTACTCTTTCCCATCTCCCAGTTCTTAAATTCCTTCTGTTCCCTCTTTTGTGATGTTCCCTGAGCCTTGGAAATGGTATTTTTAGACAGGGTCTCTCACTGAATCTGGAACTCAACAACTTTATCTAGACTAACTGGCCAGCAAGCCCTCAGGATCCACCTGTCTCTGCTTCCTCAGCACTGGGATTATAGGCACGTTCCACTGAAAATGTTTTTATATGGGTGCTGGGGATCTGAACTCAGGTTCTCAGGCTTGTACGGCAAGAACGTTACTATAAGAGCCATCTCCCTAGTCCTCCATGTTTAATCATTTCTTCAGTTGAGATTCAGCTTTCATTTAGTTGGTGTGTTTAATTAGCTCTTCCTTTCTTAGTGGCACATATAACAATTTCATACAGTTAATAACACTCTAAATTTATTTATTTATTATTTGTTTGGTTTTTCAAGACAGGATTTTTTTGTATAGACCTGGCCATCTGTAACTCACTCTGTAGACCAGGCTGGCCTCAAACTCAAGAGATCTGCCTGCCTCTGCCTCCTGAGTGCTGGAATTAAAGGCATTCACCACCACCACTGGCCCTAAATTTAATAAGATTTAATGAAAAAAGTGCCACACATTTCTGAGTGGTCTGTAATAGGATAGTGATGCCTTCCTGAGAACCAGAACCACAGCAAAGCTGGTATTTTCTTTCCTTATGTCTGAAATCTGAGCACTTACTTCTGATCTATTGAGTTGCTCCTTGAGTCCACCAGAGAGGGGCATGTGGAGGAAGGGGTGAGGGTAGAACTGCTAAAACTGGACACAGAGGGATCCCGTCCAATTGGAGAAATGTCAGACAGCTAGAAACAAGGACATGACCAATGAGATTCAGCAGCAAAACAACAGAGGTCAACAAATTTAGCTAGACTAACTGGCCAGCAAGCCCCCAGGATCCACCTGTCTCTGCTTCCTCAGCACTGGGATTATAGGCATGTTCCACTGAAAATGCTTTTTACATGGGTGCTAGGGATCTGAACTCAGGATCTCTTGTATGAGAAGAACTTTACCTCTGCCTCTGCTGTAGAGAACAGCAGAAGTTTTCCAAGACAACCAGTGCTTCCTTTTTATTAAGCTGATTCAAAAGTCTTTAAAGAAGACAAGCCTCAGCTGGGTGTGGGAGCACACACTTTAATCCCAGCACTCAGGAGGCAGAGGCAGAATGATCTCTCTGAGTTAGAGGCCAGCCTGGTCTACAGAATGAGTTTCAGGACAGCCAGGGCTACACAGAGAAACCCTGACTCAAAAAACCAAAAACCAAGCCAAGCAAGGAAGCAAGCAAACAAACAAAGAGACAAACCTCTATACACAATTATTACTGTTAGTAGACGATGCACCCTTGGCTCTAGCCCCAGAGTGGGGAGAAAAAGAAGAAGGGGGAGATGAAGGAAGGGGAAAAGAGAACAAGAAACGTCTTTCATCACTAATTCTCCTTGCTATTAAATAGCCTTATGCACATAAACATCACACACCTACAGCATGTATACATTGTTCTAAGCACACGGCAGAATTCCTGCTCTCATGAAGCAAACATTTGATCAAGGGAGATGGACTTTTTTGTTTTGTTTTCTTTTGTTTGAGACACATTTCTCTGTGTAGCTCTAGCTGTTCTGGAACTCACTTTATAGACCAGGCTGGCCTCTAGTTCCAGAGTAGTCAGAGTTACATAGTGAAACTATGTCTCAAAAAAATCACAATAAATAAGTAAATAAAAATTAAAGGTGCCAGATAGTGGTGCCAGAGAAATGGCTCAGTGGTTAAGAGCAGTGGTTGCTCTTACAGAGGACTTGTGTTCGATTCCTAGTACCCACAAAGTGGTTCACAACTATCTGTGACTCCAGTTCCAAGGGATCCTGTAGATGTAATCGGCTTGTTAAATAAGAAACACAGAACCGATTGCAGAGTTAAAAATCACGAGGTCAGAGCAAGAGCGGAAAACCTTACCCTTCACTGCTTCTGCTGTTCTTCCTCTCCGCCAGAGACCTACTTCTGTGTGTCCTGTCTATTTAAAGACTTTCTGTTCTGTTTTCTCATTGGTTGTAAACCCAGCCACATGACCTCCTCGTCACTGCCTGTTTGTACAGATCTCCAGGTCTTCTATGGTTGGTGTTGAGATTAAAGGCGTGTGTCTGCCATGCTGGCTGTGTCCTTAAACACACAGAGATCCGCCTAGCTCTGCCTCCCAAGTGCTGGGATTAAAGGCGTGCCCCACTACTGCTCAGCTTCTGCTCTGGCTTGCTCTGACCTCAAGGCAACTTTATTGACATATAAATAAAATCACATTTCAATACAAATAAAATATCACTATAGGATCCAACACCTTTTTATGACCATCACAGGTGCCAGGCACAAATGCAGTGCATAGACCTACATGCATGCAAAATGCCCATAAATATCAAATTAAAATAATAAAAATGAAAAACAAGAGTTTCAGAGAGCTGCTAGCTTGCTATGTGGGCTGAAGGAGGCCCATTCCCAAGAAGACAATGCTGGATCAAAAACCAGAAGAAATGATGGATATAAACATGGGGATGTCTAGAAGAAAGTATGTAAAGTATACAAAGACCCAGGCAAGGAAAAGCCAAAAAGTCAGGCTGATTAAGACACAAGTACTCTCAAGTACCATCACTCTTTGCTGAAGTCACTGAGCTTGATGCCACCAGTAGCCTTGTAACTTTTAAAAAAATTTATTTATTTTTATTTTATGTGCATTGGGTGTTTGCCTACATGTATGTCTGTGTGAGGGTGTTAGATCTTGGAGTTATAGATAGCTGTGAGCTGCCAGATGGGTGCTGGGAATTGAACCCGGGTCCTTTGGAAGAGCAGCCAGTGCTTTTAACTACTGAGCCACCTCTCCGGTCCTCACCTTATGACTTTTGTGTCATACAAAAGCATACCACTTCCTACATCACATTCAGGGACTCACGGAAAAAAAAAATTCCTGTGTGACAGTGACCCACATCATAGAGGGAGACCACCATCTTCACAAGTCAGTATTCTGACTGTACAAAATCAGAAGACATTCCAGAGAATAATGTTATATACCTTCAAAAACAATCTATAACCAATGCTGGTCCTAAAAGCA
This sequence comes from Onychomys torridus, assembly GCF_903995425.1. Classification (NCBI taxonomy): domain Eukaryota; kingdom Metazoa; phylum Chordata; class Mammalia; order Rodentia; family Cricetidae; genus Onychomys; species Onychomys torridus. The sequence goes on from NC_050444.1 coordinate 160,505,393, forward strand.
CAAAAGGAAATTTGGACAGCTGGAAACAGACATCACCATGACAGTGAAAAACAACAGTCTTAGTATGCTCACCTTACAGTCACTGATGCTGCCATGTACCTGGTTGAATTCTCGGTTGAAAGTGTGGGTGAGAAGCTGCAGGCACTATAAAAGAAAGACAGAGGTGAATTGGTTAAAACTGACCATAAAACTCCAATGGCTAAATGAACCCCTGTATTCAAGGAGAATTAACATATCCAACACCTATGCTAGAGCTCAAATGTTGCCTTAGGATAACTAAGAATATGCTGAGGAAAACCAGGATATATCTAGTTAAGGCAATAAAAAACAAATGGATTTAAACAACCATTCTTTATTTCCCCCCCAAGACAGGGTGCTGTGGAATAATCCTCTTGTACACTGTAAAGATTTATCACTGGAATTGGTTTAATAAAACACTGACTGGCCAGTAGCCAGGCAGGATGTATAGGCAGGGCAACCAAACTAAGATAGGAAGGAGAAGGGATGAGTCAGGGAGTCACCAGCCAGATTCAGGGGAAGCAAAATGAGAATGCCATATTAAGAAAAGGTAACAAGCCACGTGGCTAAACACAGATAAGAATTATGGGTTAATTTAATATTAATAATTAGTTAATAATAAGCTAGTTAATAATAAGCCTAAGCTACTGGCCAAGCATTTATAATTAATATAAGCCCCCTGTGTGGCAATTTGGGAAGAGATTGCCAGGTATTTGGGACTTGCTGGCAGTTCAGAAACTTCCACCTACAACAGGGTTTCTCTCTGAAACCAGCCTGGCTGCCCTGGAACTAACTCTACAGACCAGGCTGGCTTCGAACTCCCAGAGATTCACTTGCCTCTGTCCCATGAGTGCTGGGATTAAAGGCGTGTGCTACCACCTAAACAATCATTCTTCATACAACCAAAGCAAATTACTAAATATCATAGTTTAGAAGTGCTTAGGAGCACAGTGGCCCATAACAGCAGAGGTAGGCAGATGTCTGTGAATTCAAGGTCAGTTGGTCTACACAGCAAGTTCTAGGCCAGCTAGGACTATTTAATAGAAAGACTCTGCCTCAAAAAAAAAAAAAAAAAAAAAAAAAAGAAGGAAGAGGAGGAGAAGGAAGGAGATGATGGAGGAGGAGTAAGTAGTAATAGCAGTAGTAGTAGTAGTAGTAGTGTTGCTTAGGAATACAGCAGCAGGACCAGGCATGGCAATAGATCTCTCTAATTCCGGCACTGAGCAGACAGAGCCAGAAGTTCAAAGCTAGCCTGATCTACATAACCAGTTCCAGATCAGCCAAGGCAATACAGGAAAGACTCTGTTTCAGAAAACCCAAAAGAATGAACATCCCTTTAATTCTCAATTCAATAAAAGACATGGACATGGGTTGGGAATATAGCTTAGTGGTAGTATTTGTCTAGCATATATGAGGATTTAAGTTCAATTCCCCACACTGGAAAAACAAAAAACAAAAACATAACACTTCCAGTTTCCTAAACCCTCTAGAAGACCACTTAACTACTAAAGCAAGACAGACAAAAACCCCTGTCAATTTTCTATTTCCTTTGTCACCAACTACTGAGCAACTACACAACCAGGAGTCATCCTCAACAACCCTCTGCCTTCTCCCACCTATCCAGAACCCCTTCCTCATGTTCTTAAAAGGCTTCATCTTTCCTTCCTGGATTAATGTCACAGGACCTCTCCCGCAGTCTCACAAAGCTATCCTTTTTATTTCACTGAAGAAAACTTTTACTGTTGTTTAACAGATTTTTTGTAGTACTTAAGGTCAAACTCAGAGCTGTGCTCATGCTGGGTAAGTGCATTACCACTGAGTTATATGCCGTTATTCCTATTAAAGAATTTTTAAATCCTGTTTAAGAAAACAAATACCATTTAAAATATTTACATTACTCCCAGGACCCACTGAAAAGTCCTAGATGCCCCACACAGGACCCACCCTATTCTTGTCCCTCTACCACATGAGTTCCCTCATGGATAGTTCACGATGCCACATCTATAAGACACACCACTGTGATATGCTTGTTACCCAGTCTCAAGCTTAAGGGCAAGAATTGATCTTTATTACTTCTACATTCAGTGTTAATGTCTTCCAAGAAAACGGCTGAAAATGAAAGAACACAGAGACTATCTCAGCCCCCTGGTGGTGGGGACTCTAAGCAAAAGAGAAGGGACTCACTACCTTTGTAGCCAGTTCTTTCTCTCGGTCTACCAGGCTCTCGATGTCTGCTGAGTCATAGCCACTGCTCTCACTCGGTGTGATGGCACTTTCAAAGGTGGTGGTTGAGATCTGAGAAGACATACTGGTGGAGGTACTAAGGGTCCCACTGCTGAGGCTGGGGGACAATGAGTCACTCAGAGACTTGGGTATGCTGTCACCAAGTCTCTCCCGAAGCAGCAAGAAGTGGCGTGTTTTTTCCACCTGAGAATATGAACATCAACATCTAAGCTCATGAAGTATTTTAATAGGCAAATCATTATGCTTTCATCATCACAGAAAACCAACAGTTAGCGGAGGTCATCCGAGAAGGCTGGAGTAGGACTGAGCAGCGAGCGGCTGGTCTCCTCCCTAAGTCCTCCATACCTCGTGCAGCAGCTCCAGCTTCTCCAGCTGCCACTGGTGCTCCAGGATGAGGCTGTCTCCACGAGGCCGCCAGCCTGCTAGGTTCTCCTCTCCCCGCACATATGCCACGGAGGTATCCAAGACTTTTCTCCTCCGTCTCTGCATGCCTAACAACAAGAAGACACATATCTTTTTGTTTTTCATACCTCCAGACAAAAATGCAATTCCAATTTAGGTCAAAACAAATGACTAACTCTTATACATATTTACATAGCAAACTAAAATTGACCTTAAAATCTATGAGATTTTATTAACAAAATCAATGTCAGGAATGGTGACACTCTAGCAGGAAATCTTTGTGAGTTTGAGGCCAGCATGGTCTACACACTGAGTTCCATGACAGTCAGGGCTACATAGTTAGACCCTGTGTTAAAAAAGAGAAAGAAAGCCAGGTGGTTGTGGTGCACGGCTTTAATCCTAGCTCTTGGGAGGTAGAAGCAGATGGATCTCTGAGTTTGAGGCCAGCCTGGTCTATTACAAAGTAAGTCCAGGACAGCCAGGACTATATAGAGAAACCCTGTCTCAAAAAACAGAGAGAGAGAGAGAGAGAGAGAGAGAGAGAGAGAGAGAGAGAGAGAGAGAGAGAATGAGAATAAATCTATGACATTCTCCCAAAACTATTCTCCAAACTTGTTAGTATGGGCCCTGCACATACTAAACAACACTCTACTATTATTACGCTGTCTCAGTCCTTATTATGAACCTCTGATGATTTCCCAGGTAAAGCTGATGTTGTTACAGGCCCAGTAATGAAAGGCTGACAAACGATCTTTGTTAAGGTAGTGTAGTAAGCAGCTGTGAGGTTTTCTGAACAGCCAAGCATGGTGGCTCAGAACCTGTGACCCTGGCACTTGGAAGGCAAGATGACTGCTCTAAGTTGCAGGTCTGCCTAAACAAAACCTGATCTCAAGAAAAGCTTTCTAAGCCAGTTATTCTAATTCTCAAAAAGTTTATATTTCATAGCCTAGCATATCTTGTTAGACACCATTTTCATAATGACATTGTACATCATAAATCTTGTATTTATGTATCTTACCCACCCTGAAAACTGGTTTGTAAAATATACACAGTTTCTAAAACACATGAATAAGACTCCAACTTTTTAGTAATACTCTTGAAGCATATGGTATGGTAAGAGCTTACCTGGGCTACCAGTATCTGCCATTTTGCATAAGCTCAGTTCATAAATTCCAGTAACTCGGTTGCTATTTGAAAATAAAGTAGAGCAGCTGCTGAGTTTCTTGAAGCACAAAAGTAGGGAAACCTAGATCAGCTTACTTAGGAAAAGCAGGGCTTCTCAAGGGCCACAGTTCCACACTCAGATACACACACCGCCCTTTTCACTCTTATTTACTGTGTGTGCGTGTGTGGTTGAAGGCAGCTCGGGGAGTCAGTTTTCTGCTGCCATCATGGGGGTTCTGGGGCTCAGACTTAATGGCAGGCCCCTTCACCCATGAGTCACCTTTCTGGTCCTAGCTACGACACTGCTTATTTTTATCAGTAACTAATAGTTTGTTTACTTGTCTTTTCTTAAGAGTTGCTTATTTTCATTTAATCTGTTATGTCAATAGGGTGAAAAGACTAGGATAAACTAGAAAATTCACAGCATACATGAGGAAATGAAAAACTTCTTTTCCTGACATAAGAGAAGATAGGAAAATGTCTGATTGAAATGAAATGATCAACAATTCTGGACACTGGGAACAGAAAGGGACTCTCAAACTTTCATTGTATTATAGTAATTCTTATTTTATTCATTAAGCTGGGTGGTGATATTCATGTATCTATGCCATATATTCTCAAATGTATTTTTATGCCTTAAATGTATACAATAATTTTTTCTTAAAGATTTATTTATTTATTATGTATACAGCATGTATGGCTGAAGGCCAGAAGAGGGCACCAGATCTCATTACAGATAGCTGTGAGCCACCATGTGGTTGCTGCGAATTGAACTCAGGACCTCTGGAATATTAGCCAGTTCTCTTAACCTCTGACCCACCTCTCCAGCCCCTGTACAATAACTCTCACAAAGATGAAAATATCAATGGCAATCTGTTAAAAAATATGATTAACAGTGACAATTAGTCCTTGCAAACCCGTTTTGGAAGTATTTACTATACAACATTGTCCTTTCCTTCATCAACTCACACATTCATTAACATTTATTACATGCCACCACGTGAGTCATGGCATCTCAGGTATCAGTCACTCAATTGGCTTATAGATTGTTAACTTTGCAACAGCAGACAGGGTACCTAAGGGCTGTTGTTTCTTTCTGTTGGACTGGGCAAAGACCTGGAAACTAAACTTGTTTCATAAACTTACGAGTCTGGTGACTTTGAGTAACCACTACCAAAGAGGCTTCGCAGAGAACGTGGCGGTGAGATCTTGGCATCTCGGGAATAGAAGACCATGCACACATCCTTGGTGATGACAGCTGGCTGGATGCAATGATCCAACTGCAAACAGACAAGATAAGGTGCTGAATGAATGCAGGCAGAGCACCTGTGATAAGAGGCTGTAAAGTAGCAACTTTGGAAAGCTGGTTCCAGCTGTGGAGATAGGCAGGCTTCTGCTTCACCAATAATTTAAAAAGCCTCTCAACAAATAGTAATGGAAGGTCAGGAGCATTCATGATGAACACGTTTCTTTTCCTTTGAGGGAAAATGCTAGCATTCTACACTGTTTAAAAAGGAAGAAACAGCCGGGCGGTGCTGGCACACGCCTGTAATCCCAGCACTCGGGGGACAGAGGCAGGCGGATCTCTGTGAGTTCGAGGCCAGCCTGGGCTACAGAGTGAGTTCCAGGACAGGCTATAAAGCTAAACAGTGAAACCTTGTCTTGAAAAACCAAAAAAAAAAAAAAAAAAAAAAAAAAAGGAGGAAACTGGGACACAGAGAGAGCTTCTCTAAAGACACAGGGGCAGTAAATGACAGCACAAGGATTAGAACTCAGGCTCAGATCAGGATGGTATTGCATGTCTGTAATCCCAGTACCTGAGAAGTAGAAACAGAAGAACCAAGTCACCCTCAGCTACATAGTGAGTTTGAGGCAAATCTTGACTACATGAGACTGTTTCTCAAAAAAATAAAATTAACAACAGAAGATCTTAGGCTTGTTCCAAGACTTAGAACTATTAGTTTCTGTTATGCTCAGGAAAGCCTGGTATGAAACTGTTTTAACTGGTGATTGGGTTCCTGAAGCTTAAGAAATTAAAAAAGTTGTTATCTTTTGACTAAAAAGAGCCCTGGAACAGAATCTAAAACAATCAGAACAGTTACAATCAAATAAAGTAAATCAAATAAACAATTTAAGAATATGGAGAGAAAAGGAATGAAAAATACATTGAAATTTTGCTGACCGCTCCCCGTCACTGCTTACTTCTCAGAGCCTGCTCAAGTTTTGGGTCCCTTACCTCCAGATAAGCGGATAAGGTCATGTAGATCTTTTCTCCATAAGGTGTCACTCGGTTCAGAAGGAGGGAGTTATGTAGGGAGCTGTCCCATACAGCCTCAAAACGGTAGAAGGTCCTGAGGTCAGAAAGACAATGTGTCAACCAAAAGTAGCTGATGTTAGGGCACCAGAGGGATTGCTGGTGTCAGGGATCCTAAGGAATCCTATGTCAACCACTGTGCTCTCTGTTAATCACTCTTTTAACAAGGAAGGAACCTTGGCAGGTGCCCATCATCATTTAGGAACACTTAGTTGTGTACCCCATCCATGGTTTTTGATAAAGGTTTTGCCTATAACATGAAAACAGCAACAGCACTGTCAGGAATGGTAGCACATGGCTGCATCCCAACACTCATGCAGTCAGGACTGCTGAAGTTTGAGGCTAGCTTGGTCTAAATAACAAGTTCCAAGCTGGCCAGGACACAGCACAAAACTCATTCTTAAACAAAACCAGCCCTACCACCAATACAAACTGTGAGAGCATTCAAAAGAATTAAGAAGAATGTGGACAGAATCTGGAAGAAAAAGAACAAGTGAGCCACCCTATGTGTTTTAATATTAAGATAAGAAGTAAGGACTCAGTAACTGTCAGCTTTAGTCCTCATATCTCTGGAGATCTAAAGTTCACAGACAATTCTGCTGGTGCTTAGAAACACTGTATCTGGGATGCTAAAGGTAGGAACAGGCAGAATTTAATTATGGAGAAGGTTATTTCAATGAATGAACACAAACTGAGCTATCAATAGAACAGAGTAATTGTACAACACCAGAGGCAGTTAATTATTCTTCATTCCTTCAAAATCTGTCTGAAAACCAACCGTGAATTTAGGAAATAATCATAAGCTGAAGTTAGCAGACGTCCACAGACTAGTTGGTTAAGTTCTTCAAGTATTAGTTTTTCCTACTGGCAGACATGACAGACAGGTGACACCAGTGGAGCTACAGATGAATTCCATTTTCCTTCTTAGAACTATGACACTTCATGGGGAAGATGCCTCACAACACTAGCTCTTGAGCAGAACAGAGCTCATCTCGATCACACAGAAAAAAGTGTTTATAGTCCCTGCTCCCTGCAGTCCTGTTCTTCCTTACACCTTCTAAATGGTGACTCGGTCACTGGTTCTGCTTTCCTAGATTTCCAAAGACAGTCAACAGGCATACCTTCTATCTAAGCACACCCCATGCATCTTCCTCCAGAAAACAAGAGCAGAGAATTTTCTGGAAGTGAAGTCCCTAACCACACCTCATCTTTCCAGTGCCCAGGTTTGAAGTGTGGCCACTCCCCTTTGTTCTTTTCTAGAATGTGCTTCTCAATGTCGAGTTTTGGAGGCAGGAAGTGTGGGTCAAGAAAATTCTCTGTACAGACTCAGGAGGCATACAGATAGCAACAATTAAGAGTGTCATCAAGTAACCCAACGTGTAACAAAAATGCCAAACAGAGGAAGCCTTTTTCATGGCTTACAGATTCAGCAGAAAACCTTCATGCATTCAAAATCCTGTTTAAAGTAAAATCTTTATTTCAATTTGGTTTAAGAAAATTCTAATAGTGGGAGACAACACTCAGCAAAAGAATCCACCACACTGAGAGTTGTTCTTTTATTCTGTCCCTACTTGTCAAGGTGTTTCGGATGGGATGGTATACCTGTCAGCTTGCCAGGATGGGGACACACATGCTAAAGTAAATAAATAAGGCTCCTTTAGAGTAGTTGGCACTATGACAGACTTCTATCACTGTCACCTGTCCTTGTGTTTATTCACTCAGCCCCAAACCCTCACCCAGCTCCACCTAGGCCACTCCTGAGACTTCCTGGCATTCTTCCAGTTGAAGCAATGTTTGCAGCCATTGAGGAAACTCTTTTCACACTTCATTTCCAAGTTAAGACTTCACTTAATCTAAAGCAAAAATTTGACTAGCACAAACCTGGCTGAGACAAAGGGGAATTTTGTTTCTAATTTAAAAAAATCTTTATTTATTTTGAGAAAGTGTCTCACTATTTAGAGCTAGATGGCTTGGAACTCTATACAGACCAGACTTGCTTCAAACTCAGAGATCTGTCTGCCTTTGCCTCCTCAGTTCTGTGCTACCATGCATGGCAACACCAACTTCTTAAATTATGGTTACACTTCATGCTGGCTGTGTGTGTGTGTGTGTGTGTGTGTGTGTGTGTGTGTGTGTGTGTGTGACACAGAGGAGAGTCAGGTGGGACTATTCTCCTGCCAGTGACATACCCTGTTGAATTCACTGGGAGAATCTCTATGTGAATAGGTGATATCCAGACTAAGATCTAAACTCATTATACTCATTCATCTGCCAAATAATAGGCTGGACCACCTTTTCATGTGTTGTTGGAATATAATCTAGGAATGGAGTTGTGTGAGGAGAATTCTGAGTGTTTGTGAAAAAACTCCAAGAAAACAAGACAAGAGTCTTGCGACCTCAGTTTCTTCAAAACACAGAACTGTCCTTGGAATGTGTTTCTGTGCCCTCCCAGGTGAAGCAGTAGGATTATTCATTACAGCTGGCTGTTGTTGCTCATCTGACTCTATGGGAAACACATTTTTGCCATGTGCAGCTTTGTCCTTGTGACTGTACACTTTCCGAAATCGACTCCTCTTAGCCCTCAGAATGTAAATTGTCTGATGCTCTCAATAAAGTTGGCTATTGCATGAGACTTTAGTCCACCTCATTTTTAGGCTACATTCTCCCAGGTTCCACCGCCTTTAGAGCGGCAAACAATGTAACATCATTTTCTTCAGTTTTCTTTCCTAAATCAAGTAAAAGAAATAGGAAAACACTTCACTATCAAGAATTTTTTCTAGTCTAAAAGGACTTTTTCCCCCATTCCTAATTTTTTCTGCCCCCCAAAAGAAAAACATGTTAAGACATACAGATAAAAAAGAAATGTTTTAAAATACATGAGGCCATATGGAGTGGCACACGCCTTTAACCCTGACACCTGGGAATCGGAGGCAAGAGGATCTCTATGAGTTTAAGGCCAGCCTGGTCTATACAGTGAAACTCTGTCTTTTTTTTTTTTTTTTTTTAACCCATCAAAATATAAAATAATAAACAAACAAACTAATGGACTAACATTTCTTCTTACAGACTCAACCACCCAAGTAGCCAGTTTGGTCTCTGTGTCGTGGGCACGAAGAAAATGAGTACGGTCTGCAAAGCTACAGAGCAACAGAACTTTCCATCTTTTGAGAGTGGTGAGGGTGTGGAGACAGGGAAGGGAAGGGGGAATGTCGGAGAACAAAGCCTACAATTTCATATGAAATGTGAAATTTTCTATTTCAGGATGTAGAAAAGGACAATTTGAAGAAACATTTAAAAATCAGTAAATGGAATGAGAAAATAATTTAGAGCACTAAGTCATTTGAGAAGTCACACATGAAACAGTGTACACATCAGAGGAACCTAAGGCACCCACGGTATTCTTAGGTTGCAAATAAGGTCTTGCTCTGTTCTAGGTACAGCTTAGGTTTACACAGGAATTAAATCACTGAATCAAAACAGCAACCAAAGCAACATAAGACAGAGAGCATCCTAGTAAACTAGAGTCTCTATGTGCAAAAGAGCAACACAAAGTACCTAGGAATATCCTTATCAAGAGAGAGCCTGCAAAAACAGAAAAGGCTTTCGTTAGTCTGGTGACGAGAGAGAGAGGAGAGATAGAGAGAGAGAGAGATAGAGATAGAGATAGAGAGAGAGAGAGAGAGAGAGAGAGAGAATAGAGAGAGACAGAAGCATAGAAAAAAGTTTTTTTTTTTTTTAAAGGCAAAATATGCTAACAAGCAAACTGAATTCCAGTGCACAAATAATGAACAAAGAATGCTGGGACACAATCTGATAAGGGACTTACAGTAACATGGACCCTTCTCCTGAGACTTCATTAAGAAAAAGGATGAACATACAAGGGGATATGGAGATCAGATCTATTAATCACCCCCCATGGGGACCTTGTACTGGATATGGTAAAACACTGCTGTTGAGCTAAAAGAAAACCAAGGCAATTGGTTAACACAAGTGTAGGTGTGGGAAGAAAGGGAATTGGGACCTTGTCAATTATTCTTTACTATCATGTGTTAGAAAAGCCCTTAAGACACATACATGGTACTACCAATGTGCAATTTCTGCATTCAATTCAAACACTAGCCCTTACATAACTAGAACATGAGCCCTCTTAGTTAAACCCACTCAGCAACTCACCATACTAACCTATGAGCCTGCAATGGTTAAAATGGTTAAAACTGTGTCAACTTGACAGGCCTAGAATCGTTCTTGGAGACAAACCTGTAGGGGTGTGTGTGTGTGTGTGTGTGTGTGTGTGTGTGTGTGTGTGTGTGTGCGCGTGCGCGCGCACACTTGTCTAGATCAGTTAACTGAGAATACAGTCTGAATCCTCTGGAAGAGCAGCCAGTGCTCTTAACTGCTGAGCCATTTCTCCAGCGCCCTCAAAGCTTTTTATGCCAGCTGTATTTATTATTACAACCGTTTAAACTTAATTAAACATTAGGCATGTCAATCAAATGTGAAGGTAAAAAGAACTTTCTGTGAAGATCAATTTAAATGATTTTTTTCTAATGTGAAAATTCTGAATGATTTAATTTAGGTGTTAAATTTAGGTGAGTTTTTTTTTTCTTTTAATTTGAGACAGGCTTTCACTATGTGGCCCACAATGGCTTCTGACTTTAAATCCCTCTTCCTCTCAGCTTCCAGTTCTTGTTTCACCAACTAGAAAATTACATGATACATTGTGAGTGTGGTTTTTACAAGGAAGAATCAGAATTCCAACAAATGATCCCATAATTAAATAAAAGACTTCAACCCATACCAGGAGCTTGATAAATGAATGTGTACACACCAAGATTCAGTTAAGACAAAGAACACTCAGGCTGGTGAGATAGCCAGCACATGAAGCTCAGCAGCCTGCCACTAAGCGTGATGACCTGAGTTCACTTCCCAGGACTCACATGGTGGAAGGAGAAAACTGACTCCAGCAAGTTGTCCTTTGACTTCCATATGTGTACATCCTCACACATGTACACAAAATAAAACGTAAAGGATAAAGCTCAAGATGTCTATCTTTCATTTGAGTAAGCATTTCTAAACTTCTATTATACAAAGCTTGTTGCTTCTAAAAAGGCAAATTCACTTCATATAGCACATGACTTGCTGCTGCCTTGGGTCAGAGGACTTTTCAAGGTTATGTCCAGCACAAACACTATCTACTTAGCAGCCACAGGAAATTTAACCCATTTTTCAAAGTTCCAAAGTTGTAGTGATGAATGCCAGATGAACACTGGCTATAAATGCTTGGCAGGAGAGAAAGCCATGTGGTGTCTCTGCTGACTTCAGAGACATGGTGTTGTTATGGTCTGGCTAGGAAGAGGCAACACTACCCTCTCCCCAGACACAACACCCCTTCATACCCACTCCTTTCCACAGGCCCTGCCTACTCTCCTTACATGCAGAAAGGCAAGCACAAGTCTGTTTTTCGTTTCCTATGCAAAACTGTAATATAAAGGAAAATGAACCCTGGCCCAAGCCTTTTCACTCTGTCTCTGCCTCCTGTCTCAACCCTGCCCGTTCCAACACACATGAACAAGCTTTCCAGGGTAGAAAGCAGTACAGAGAATTAACTCCATACTGCGAGGGCAGCGTCATCAGCCCACAGTAGGTGTGCATGGGCTCCTGGTTCCCAGTCCTTCCAGCTTAAGGAGGTGGATTCTCTGAGACAATAACCTAACCTTCTTCCTGGCCCAGGTAAGTCAGACACCCAGAGACTTAGCTCCAGGCTAACATGGAAAGGTTGGCTATGTGCTTTCCACACTGCTCGTCACACTTGAATATACAAAAGGAAATTTATGAAGAATTTAGTTTAAAGTTAAAAATAAAACCCATTACTGATAGGAGTCAATGTTGTAAATAATAGCTCGTAGTAGCCGGGCAGCGGTGGTATGTCTTTAATCCCAGCACTTGGGAGGCAGAGCCAGGAGGATCTGTGTGAGTTTGAGGGCAGCCTGGTCTACAGAGCAAGATCCAGGACAGCCTCCAAATCTACACAGAGGAACCCTGTTTTGGAAAAAAAAAAAGTTCATATTAAATCATCAACTTTAGGGCTAGGCAGTGGTGGCATAAACCTTTAATCCCAGCACTCAGGAGGCAGAGTTAGGCAGACCTCTGAGTTAGAGGCCAGCCTGGTTTACAGAGCGAGATCCAGGACAGCTGGGGCTACACAGAGAAACCCTGTCTCAAAAAACAAACAAACAAACAACAACAACAAAACGGAAAGAGAAAGAGAGAGAATGAGAATTTTTAGGCAGCAGGTTGGGCAAGAGAAGAAACAGATTTTTATTTTAAGATTTATTTTTTATTTTACTTTTTAAATTATGTATGTGCATGTTAGTATAGGTATCCACAGAAGCCAGAGGCACTGGATCTCCCTGGAGCTGGAATTATAGACCGATCTGAGTCATGTGATATGGGTGTTGGGAACCAAACTTGGGTCCTCTGCAAGAGCAGTAAGCACTTTTAACCAATGAGTCATCTTTCAAGCTCTGGAAACAGAATTTCTTTTTGCTTTTAATTAAATTAATTAATTAATTAGAGACAAAGTCTCTCTACGTAGTCCTGGCTGTTCTGGAGCTTGCTATATAGACCAGGCTGGCCTTGAACTCATAGAGATCCTCCAGTCTCTAACTCCCAGGACTGGGATTAAAGGTGTTCACCACCATGCCTAGTGTCTAAAACAGAATTTTTGAAGAAGGGAATTCCTCTCTTCACTGGCACTAGAAGTCGCCAGAAACAGGAAATCTAATGGGAGTCCACCAACAAGCACCAGGCTGACACTCTGTGCCCGTGGTCATCCTACCTGCTGGAGTTGTGGGAAGACTTCAGGGACTTAGCAGAGATGATGTTGAGGGAAAGGATAGCATCAACAGCAGCTCCATCTACCTCAGGTCTATTCCTAATCCGGCCTAAAAGAAGGGATAAAGAAACCAGTTGGAGGCCAGAGCTTTGCATATCTAAGGTAAGGTCTCTACCACCAAACCATAGCACTGATTCATCTAATTATTTTACATCCAACTAACTGCACATTCAGAATGAGCAGAGATTTCTTCATGATCTTCTCATAACCTCTAGCTCAGATCCATACTCATAGTTAATAGTAGGACGGCATACTAATGGGAACTGGGAAAAGGAGTTTCTTTTTTTTTTTCTTTTCTATTTGCAGTAGAGGGGATTAAACTGAGGACTTTGCATCTACTAGGCAATCACTCTACTCCTAAGCCACAACACCAGCACTCAAAAGAGCTTGAAACTCAAGGCCTTTATTTTCTTTACTCTGTGTTCTCCACATTTCTATACCTCTCCTGCACTCTGCACAGAATGATGACATTTCTTAAAAGCCAGGCTGTCCTCGGCTGACGGAACATACTTACCTACCACCAGCTCACGAACGTCTTTCCAGTGGAGCTCACTACCCTTCTCGTGGATAATAGTCACTGTGATCCGTCGCTGGATGCCCTAGGAAATAGAAAAAGATTACAATTTAGAAGACTGTGCTAGAAACTGAACAAGGCAGTTGCTGATCTGGTTTTAAGAGATGCCTTGTAGGGCACAGTGTTTCACACCTGTAATCACAGCATGAAGGTTGAGGCAAGAGGAATACATGCATCCTGGGATAAGACAGAGAAAGAAAGAGTGGCAGGGGTGGAGGTGGGACCAACATACAGACAGATATACACACAAGAGGTGGGGGAGACAGAGACAGACCAACAAGCTGATTGAGACCCTGTAATATGCTCTAGGGCAGTGGTTCTCAACCTGTGGGTCTCAACCCTTTTGTGGGTTGCATATGAGGTTTCCTGAATATCAAATATTTACACTATGATTCATAACAGTAGCAAAATTATAGTTATGAAGTAGCAACAAAATAATCTTATGGTTCTGGGTCACCCAACATGAGGCACTGTATTAAAGGGTCCCAGCATTAGGAAGGTGGAGAACCACTGCTGTAGGGTAAGAACTCTAATACAACATGGATGGAAACCTGGACAAGTCATTTTGAGCAATGGCTGATTTTTTTTTTTTTTTTTTTTTTGAGACAAGGTTTCTCTGTGTCTAGGACAGTCCTGGCTGTCCTAGAACTCACTTTGCAGACCAGGCTGGGTTGGAACTCAGAGATCTTCCTGCTTCTGCCTCCCAAGTGCCCAGATTAAAGGCTTGAACCACCACCATGCCCAACGTGGTTAAATTTTTTTAAAAGATGGGATCTTGTTATTTAGCTCAAACCGGACAGGAGCCTACTAAGAAGCCAAGACTGCCCTTGAATTCATAATCCTGCTTCTACTTCCTAAATGCTGGTATTACAAAAGTGTAGTAGCATACTAGGCTTTGAATATAATTTAACCGAATGAGTAGGCTCTATTTAAAAAGTGTATTTTTAATCTTTTCAAAGTTTAATCATCTACCCCCATGAAGAAGATCTGGCTGGGCTGGGTGGCACATAATGTAATCCTAGGACTGGGAAGGTTGAGGCAGGAGGATCTCTAAGTTCAAAGACCTGGTACAGAATGATCTTTTTGTACACCGTGATGATGTGTCACTCAGATTGGTTTAATAAAAAGCTGAATGGCCAATAGCTAGACAGGATTTTAGGCAGAGAGGATGCCGGGAAGAAGGGCAGAGAGGCAGATATTCTAGGAGATTCAGAGGAAGCAGCAAGGGCAGTACACAGTAAAAGTAACCAAGCCACAGGTGAAAAGAAATGGGTTAATTTAAATTATAAGAGATCGTTAGAAACAAGCCTAAGCTATCGGCCCAGCTTTTATAATTAATATTAAGTCTCTGTGTAATTATTAGTGAGCCAGAAATCCCAACCAAAAATTGTCTATAACTTGGGCTATATAGTAAGACTCTGTCACAAAAAACAGTGTTAAGGATATAGCTCAATAATAGAGTACATGCCTAGTATGCAAAGGGCTCTATGTTTGGCCTGTACAGCCAAAACTAAAACAAGAAAAGAAGAAAAACAAAAACTCCTCATTGCTAGGTTATGGTGGTGGCTCAAGCCTGCTAACTTAAACAAATGAGAGGCTGGGCAAGAGACCCGCCCTGTGAGTTGGAGGCCTGCCTGGATGACACAGTAATGAAACAAATTAATAAAACCAAACAAAGACTACTGGCAGTGAAACACAAAGCTTCGAAACATTATGAAATGTATATAAAATTGTATGAGAGCAACACAAATGGTAGTAATTGAACTTAAATGTTTTACATACAAAAATACAGTGTATTTTGACCACAGTCATCTACCACCACCTCCCTCCAACTCTTCCTAATGCTCCCACCTCATCACCTTTTCTGCTTCATATCCTCCTTCTTTGTTATTAATACCCACAGTCCAACTAGTGCTGAACACATGTGTACAGGTGCGGGGCATCCACTGGGGCATGGGCAAACTATCTGTATCCATATCCCTAAGGAGACTGACTCCTTCTGACACCATCAACTATGGTGACTCTTTCAAAGATGAGGCCCTGGAGGATCCTCCTCCAAACACTTTTTGAAAAATAACTATTCTAGAATATTTTTATACATTCAAAGAGTATATTCAAAATTAAAACCAAAAATGGTATGATGGCTACTTTGGTTGTCAACCTGACTATGTCTGAAGTAACTAAAACCCAAAAATGGCTGGGCATACCTATGAGGGATTTTGGCTTAATTAAAGAATTTGAAGTGGCATGATCCACTTCTAATCTGGATCTTTGAGATGGGAACATACAGATCTTTTGAGGTAGGAAGACCACCTCTAATCTGTGCCAAACACTGCAGGAAACCTCTATAAGGACATGGGAGAAGGAAATCCTGCTCTTTATCTGCTTGGCCTCACCTTGCTAGCAAGTTCATTCCTTCACTGGCATTTGAACCTACTTCTTTGGGATTCCAGCATATATTGAAGAGCAGCTGAGACATCCAGCCTTGTGGACTGAACAACTACTGGATTCTTGGACTTCCTGTTCACAGGCTGCCATTATTGGACTAGCTGGACTACAGCCTGTAAGTCATTCTAAAAAAATCCCCTTCATATATATAAACTTTATCAGTTCTGTTACTCTACAGAACCCTAATACAAATAGAAGTAGTATTCTTTTTGTTTAAGTTTTGTATTCAAATCCCAGCCATTTCCTATCCTGCTAAACAAAGCAAAAATGACCTCCCACTTTACTCCCTCCAAATAGAGATGAAAAGTTGAAAAATTTGTTGTTCTCTCTCAGACTTCAGTACCTGGTGCAGCAAAAATGTCCCCTGGCAGGGTAAGCCTGCTGTATGGTCAACCACAGCTGGAATATACCTGTAAGAGTAAAAACACAAAAGACAGACGTCAAGGCTACTTCACCTGCCAAGTCGTCCTGGGTTGCTGTAGCCCCGGGGAATCTGTGTTTTTCTACACTCTTATCCCATGCAGGTATTTAATCACAGAGCCACTTGCATCTGTCATTCTTTTTATGTATCTGTTTCTCACCATCTCTGCCTGACTGGAGTGCTAAAAGAACAGTGATTTTTTGTTGTTGTTGTTGTTGTTTTTTTTTTTTTTTTTTTTTTTGGTTCCATCTCTGTCCCTTGCATAATAATTCAGTAAATAATGCATAACTATTATAGAACTGAGTGGAAATAAGAAGCAGATAATTTCCAATTATAAATATTTTAAGCTCCAGAAAGCAATTAATTCAGTAGAAACCATCACTGTGACTATGTCTTCATAATACAAGCTATGACAACATTACAGATCTGTTTATGGAAAGTCACATTCATCAATGTGAGTTACAAAGCTATATTTAACACAGGGCCATATGCACAGCAGACATTTACTAATGGTTCATGGTGCTGATCATTGCTGATGGTAGTTTGCTGCATTACACTCAGAGAAACACTACATGACAGTAACTCCCAAATCTGTATTAATGAGTGCAGCTACTTGCCTCTTTCAGGAGTCGGCTCTCTTTTTTGTTCTTCCCAAGTCATTTTAGAAACAACTATAAACACTAATTGTATCGATTATTTACTCTAACACATCTCATAAAGACAAGGAAGCTTATGTTCCTGTTCATTTAAAAGAGTGGCTCTTTTCTAGGGAATATCTTTGGTCAGCACAGCTGAACAGAGGTGCTACTATACTAGCCTCTCAGGTACAGGCCAAGGTACTGTGAAATATCCTACAATGCCACAGTGGAAGATAAAGTGGTCTCATACAGGGGCAAGATTAAATTTATTTCTTTTTTGGCTTTTCCAGACAGGGCCTCCCTGTGTAGCCTTGGCTATCCTGGACCTCACTATGTAGACCAGGCTGGCCTTGAACTCACAGAGATCTGATTAAAGGCATGTGCCATCACATATGGCTAAGGTTGAAAATTTTAATCCAGGGAAATATCCAAAGGCCCTTACTGCCCTCACTGAGATTAGTACTCTAATTTTACATTACATTTATTTATTCGTGTGTGTGTGTGTGTGTGTGTGTGTGTGTGTGTGTGTGTGTGTGTGTGTGTAGTGTGAGACTGACCATGGGATAACTCATAGTAACTGGTTCTCACCTTCTGCCATGTATGTTCCAGGGATCAAACTCAGATTGTCAGGCTTGGCAGCAAGTGCCCATACCTGCTGAGCCATCTCACTAGTCCCCAGTCATCTCCATCCAAACCTGAAGCAGCTGTACAATCTGTTCCACTGACCTTCATAGAACCATGTCTTCCCTCATAGCCAAGTGCATTTGGTCTCCATCACACTGCTGTTGCCAACAAAAGTGTCAACAATTCCCCCGGATGGCCTCTGGCAAACATCTCATTCAGAGAGAAATAGCAAGGCACTCAAATTCAATCCAAAGGATGAATGTGACAAGCTAATTGCATGAGCCAAACCTGCTCAAAACTCTCTTAATTCTGAAAAAGAAAACTTGGACTTACTCTCCTGTAGGCTCCAGTTCACTGATCTCAAACCAAACCAGAAGGTCATACTTGCTCATGCTCTGCCCAAGGCTGGTTTTGTTCATGGTGTTTAACTTGGTGGCTGGAACTTTAAAAAAAAAAAATTTGTAACATGTCAAAATCTGTTCCAAGTTCACTCAGCAAAAGCATAGGCATCTTTTTAAAAAATTATTTATTTATTTTTGTTTTATGTATATTGGTGTTCTGCCTGCATATATGTCTGTATGAAGGCAGAGGGTCCCCTGCAATAGGAGTTACAGACAGTTGTGAGCTGCCATGTGGGTGCTGGAATTGAACTCGGGTCCTCTGGAAGAGCAGCAGTGCTCTTAGCCGCTGAGCCATCTCTCCAGCCCCAGCATAGGCATCTTTAATATCAGTCTTTTTTTTTTTTTAAGATTTATTTATTTATTATGTATACAGAAGAGGGCACCAGATCTCATTACAGAGATGGTTATGAGCCACCATGTGGTTGCTGGGAATTGAACTCAGGACCTCTAGAAGAGCAGTCGGTGCTCTTAACCTCTGAGCCATCTCTCTAGCCCCTAATATCAGTCTTTAAGAGCACAGATTTCAAGGAGAAAGTTCCAGAGAAATGTTAACCACTAGGTGTATCAGTGCCTCTAATCCAGAGTATAAGGAAAGCAAGCACTAAGGCTCTCCTTCTCAAAACACTGTTCTAAATCCAAGAAAACAGGTTTTTATATAAAGTAAATGTGCTTTACAAATCATTAAAAACCTTTGCTTTTGAGAGTTTCCTATCTTGGTGTCACATCACAACTATATTGAGGAGACAATGCTTGGGAAGCACCAGCGGGGAACCTGGCATGTCACAAGGGCTGTCAGACCTCCCCACACCTAAGAGTCACACCCCAGATAGTCAAATCAGACTATCTGTGGGTGGGACGCAGTTCTGCCTTCCAAGACCTGAAACTCTCCAGATGATTCTAACATGTGGAAGGATCTGAGAACCACTGGTTTGACTTGTAAATACAGCAATCTGCACATAATCATCTGTACACATTTTCTTCAGATGTATGTTCCACAGTCATAACAATACTAATGCATGTGGCTTCGATGGAGCTTCTTACTCCCTATGAGTCTCTTCTCAATTTATAAATGTGGATTATAATATTTAGTCTGCTACTTAGAAAAAATATTTTGAAGACCCATTGGCATATGTATATGAAGGGGCTTTATCAACCATGGAGCACTTCTCCAATGAACAGCCCATAGGCCATAGTCACACAGTTGTGTTTCACATGTGCTGCGACTGCTAATAAGGAACTGGGAGCCGGGTGGTGGTGGCAGTGGCAGCACATGTCTTTAATCCCAGCACTTGGGAGGCAGAGACAGGTGGATCTCTGAGTTTGAGGCCAGCCTGGTCTATAGAGTGAGTTCCAGGACAGCCAGGACCACACAAAGAAACTGTCTTGAAAAGACAAAAACAAAAAAACAAAAACAAACCAACAAAAAAAGACAAAACTGGTTACTGTTCTGGTAATCATCTAAGTAAGCAAACACTAAATTTTCTCACAAAGAAAGAGAGGAGGGGAGGGAAGGGGCAGAGAAAAGGGGAGGAGAGGAGAGAAGAAAACAGAGGAGGAGAGAAAAGAGGGGAGGGGAGGGAAGAGAGGAGAGGGGTAGGGTCTTGAAAGCAGTTCAGTGGTAAAATGTTTGTCTTAACAGGCACAAGGCCTAGGGTTTGATCCTAACACTACAAACAAACAAAAACCAACTATTAGTGTAAAACTCAAAATGAAAAATACTATTGTAAAAATATAAACAAAGAAGTCTCAGGAGGGGTGGAGATGTCGCTGAGCAGGGAGAATGCTTGCCTAGTATAGATGAAGCTTGGAGTTCAACCTCTAGCACCTCATAAACTGGGTGTGATGGTACATACATGTACAGGCACTCTGGAGATGAGACAGGAAGGCCACAAGTTCAAGATCATTCTCAGCTGTACAGCTAGTTCAAGGTCAGTCTGGAGATCTTGTCTCAGGGAAGAAAAAAAAAACAACTGCACCTTATTCTCAAAAGAGATGGAGGAGAAAAGGTGTTCCCTACAGTCTCCCTGCAGGAACTGTGATGTGATCTTGACAACACGCACAGCTCTACAGTAAAGTAGGGAAACAAACAGAAATATTGGTGTTTCACATATGGTGAATCAGGTTTTAGGAAAAATGCCCAAATTGGTTCTACATCTAAGGCAGAGCTAGTTTAGCTACTAACCATATCGCTTGGGTACCCTTTCATTCTGGAAGCTGGGAACTGGCAGAGAGAGAAGAGATGGCCATGAGTCAGCCTCTTGTGGAAGGTGGCCACAGCAGAGGAAGCTAGCACAGTGACGTGCTCAGAAAACGTGTCCAACATATGCACAGTCACATAGCCAGACATGAGAAAGCATATCAGCTCAATCTTTCTTTCATGGTCTGAAGGCCAATGGGGTGTGGAACAGAGGGAGGAGAATGAGACGGGGGAGGGTAGGAATTTGATAAGTGGGTGGAAAGGAAAAAGAACAAAAATAAAGAAAAGTGAAAACAAGACAAATGAAGAGAAACAAATTCTAGTGTTCTATTGAATAACAGTATATCTACTATTATCAATGTTAAAATGCTACAAGAAAGAATTTTGAATATATCTACTACAAACAAATGAGAAATGCTTATGATATGGATATACTAATTATACTGATAATATAATACAGTATATAGTATTAGTACATAGTTATAAAACGCATTATATTATAAATATGTATAATTATTATGTGCTAATCAAAAACAAAAGTTCCAACAGCAAAACTTAACAGGCAGAATAAATTTATTTATATATATATTTTAAAAATATGTATTTAGATTTATTTCTTTATTATGTACACAGTGTTCTGCCTATGTGCCAGAAGAGGGCACCAGATCTCATTACAGATGGTCATGAGCCACCATGTGGTTGCTGGGAATTGAACTCAGGACCTCTAGTAGAGCAGTCAGTGCTCTTAACCGCTGAGCCATCTCCAGCCCGCAGAATAAATGTAATATATAGAGAAATGTTCAGTGACTGACAGAACTAATTACATAGAAAGCACAGAGATTTAAGAAGGAGGAGTAGGTTATCAAGTCTGAATGAAAAGGTCAGAGAGACAGAGCCCAAATGTTTCTGACTTCCCATCTCATATCAGGAACCAAGCATTCATGTTCCTGTTAGAAACATACAGGCGCACGCCTTTAATCCAAGCACTTGGGAAGCAGAGGCAGGCAGATCTCTGTGAGTTCAAGGCCAGCCTGGTCTCCAAATGGAGTTCCAGGAAAGGCGCAAAGCTACACAGAGAAACTCTGTCTCAGAAAAAAACAAAAACACATAAGGACACAAAGAGAAGGAACTACAGTGTGATTCTTGTCTGGAAACCATTCAGAACAGATACATGTACATTAGACAGAGCTTAGCTGCTGCTCACCTGGTTTGGAGAGTGGCATGGGTGGTGGGAAGAATCTTCGAGAAGGCTGAGGTGGACTGCAAAGAGAGAAGGAAAACATTCATCAGGACTAATATAGTTAAGTGTTGACATTGGTGACATGCTTAAATCTTTTTTTTTTTTTTTTTTTTTTTTTTTTTGAGGCAGGGTTTCTCTGTGTAGCCCTGACTGTTCTGGAACTCGCTCTGTAGACCAGGATGACCTCGAACTCACACAGATTCTCCTGTCTCTGGCTCCCTAGTGCTAGGATTAAAGGCAAGCACCATCACCATCTGGCCTTTTTTTTTTTTTTTTAAAAAGAGATTTATTTATTATGTATACAGCATATATGACTGCAGGCCAGAAGACGGCACCAGATCTCGTTACAGATGGTTGTGAACCACCATGTGGGTGCTGGAATTGAACTCAGGACCTTTGGAAGAGTAGTCAGTATTCTTAGCCTCTGAGCCATCTCTCCAGCCCCCCCCCCTTTAAATGCTTGAATCTTTTTTTTTTTTTTTTTTTTTTGGTTTTTCGAGACAGGGTTTCTCTGTGTAGCTTTGTGCCTTTCTTGGAACTCACTTGGTAGCCCAGGTTGGCCTCGAACTCACAGAGATCCTCCTGGCTCTGCCTTCCAAGTGCTGGGATTAAAGGTGTGCACCACCACTGCCCGGCCTAAATGCTTAAATCTTTTTAAGAAAACAGAAACATGCTAGGGCAGTGTGCTTCCTCATTAGTTGTGATGACTTTAATCTGAGTCTCCATTTCATAAAGTAAAGGTGTCAGAAATAACTACATCATGTTCTAGCTCTACGGCACCAACTTTGTACCCTACTAACAATTTCTTTTGATGGGCGGTGGTTGCACACACCTTTGATCCCAGCAGTAGGGAGGCAGAGCCAGGCAGATCTCTGTGAGTTCGAAGCCAGCCTGGTCTACAGAGCAAGAGCCAGGACAGGCACCAAAACTACACAGAGAAACCCTGTCTTGAAAAACAAAAAAACATGAGAGAGAGAGAGATTTTTCTTCTGATGGGTGGTGGTTGCAAATGTCTTTAATCCCAGCACATGGGAGGCAGAGACAGGCTCTGTGAGTTTGAGGCCAGCCTGGTCTACAAAGTATTCCAGGGCAGCCAGGGCTACACAGAGAAACTGAGTCTCAAAAAAGCAAAAAAAAAAAAAAAAAAAAAAAATTCTTCTTACAACAAAAAGAAGGCATTCAAAGTCATCTGAATAAAATTCAACTTGCTGTATCTCAAGTTAGTGATTAGGTTAGCTAATGACATCTCAAGAGTAAAAACAGGGTAATGTATGAATCTATTATTCAGTTATCTGCATCCCTGAAAAGATTTCTCTCCCAGGAACTGAGGAACTAAAAATCAAAAGAGCAACAACAATACCAGTCTTGGCTCATCTGACTCAAACCTGTTAAGATCTTGTCCTTGCAGATGGAGTGGGTGCTGCTGGTAATGCCCAAAGACCTCAAATACGATGGGCTTGGTTCTGATGTAGTCCACAAATGACTCAGTGACCTCCACTGCAATCTAGTAAGAAGAAAGTCACATGAGGCTGGGGTAGGGTTAGGACAAGTTTTTTTCTCCCAGCAACCCTTCAGCATTGTTAAGCATCCTGTACATGTTGGGTGTTTCATTACTCGGCCACCTACACCACAAGTCAGGTTTCCCTCTGATTTTCTTCTTAATGTGACTTTACTAAGTGTCAGCATTCTAGACCCTCCACAGTGTAGCAGAACTGACCTCACTCTGTTGCTACTCATTATTTCAAGATTTGCCTGTTGCTCTCTCTACCTGCCTTTTCTCTGTTGTACCTCAGAAGAGGACCAGGTCACATCTCTGCTAGGAAGGCCTTCCCTCCAAAGCCCAGGTGAATTAGTAGAAGAGATAAGAAAACTATGTGTTGACTGTGGACTATGAGCAAGGTACAACACCAAGTTTGACACACCCTTTCTTCTTTTTCCCATTTCTTATTTATGCTAGCTACATCTTTCAGAAAACCTACCTTCTCTTTTCATAACTATTCTCTCATACCCAAAAAAGTAACTTTCCTTATGGAAAACATTCCCTTTTGAATTTAATGAATACCATTTTTATGTCCCCATACTCTGACTATATTTCCCCTTAATTCTCAGCTCCTTGGGGACATCTGAGGTTTCATGAGTCAGTGGTTTGTTAAACAGCCGATCAGCATTTATCAAACACATATTTTCTTTTTAGTTATAGATATGTATATATATCTATGTCTGTGTTTGGAATACGTGCATGTTGAATATGTGAACAAGTGCCCTCAGAGGCCAGAAGTGGGCTTTGGATCCCTTAGAGCTGGAGTCATATGCAGTTGTGGGCTGGGAACCTAACTCAAGTCTTCTACAAGAGTGGTACACACTCAACTTCTGAGCCACCTCTCCAGCCCATATTTCATGCTTTATTTTTATTTTTTTCTCTTTGTCTTTTCCTCTCTCACTTCATATATTGTTTGTGCTGGAGTTCCAATCCAGGACCTTGTGTATGTGAGTAAGCATTCTACCAGCTGGGCTACAACCACAACCCAGGCCCCTCTCTTACTTTATAGAGTAGATGTGATTAACAAAAAAAGAAAGGCAGTTTCATGAAGGCAGTGAAGATTCCGGATGTTATAGCCAGGCTTCTTTGTTTTTAAATTCCATCTCTGCCTCTTCCCAGCTATGTAAGCTGGTGAGTGGCAGGAGCTGCTTAGTGCCTTGGCTCCTTCAACTGCAGGACAGGGTTGTGACAGTCATGGTGTAGAAGTGAGGGCTCAATGGTGCAGAAAACAGAACTGGGCTGATACAAATTGAATTCTTAATGAGCATCAGTGTTATGATGAAGAGGATTGCTTTTATGCTTTACTAACTTATCTGTGTGTGCATGGTGCTTGTGCTATGGCATGCATGCAGGAGTCAGAAGACAACTGTGGGAGCCAGTGCTCTCATCCCATCATGTGGGTCCTAGGGATGGACTCCAGTCATCAAGCCAGTCAGTAAGTGCTAATATTCACCGAGCCATCCCATCACTCCCCTCAAGATGACTTTTGAATGGAGTTTGAAAGAAATACACAAATTGGGAAGCCTAATGCCTTGCTGCATATATGAAGACAGTTGTATGGGACATGGATAGAAAAATCACAGCTACCAAGGAAACACTCTAAATCTTAACTTAGTTACAGAAGGTATTTAATATCTTCAACAGTACTTGTAAGCAACAATGTAAGTATCCTAGAGTTTACAGGGTACTATGTTAAACTTACCCAAACTGTTATTAAATATGCTTATTTTTTCTAGGGTAGAAATACTTTTTAAAAACTCATATTCAAACAGATGGAAGATTTCATTGGGAGACTAGACTGCACACACTTACTCGGTCCCTGTAATTCAGAAAGAGACTAGCTGCTCCTCCCTGAAGACTGTCTCAGTGCCCCAGCCACCATCTCTACTGTTCATTCTCTCTGCAAAGTTCCCTCATCTAAACACGACAGACAGCTCACACCTCCTATGATCATTCTTCCTTAGCCAATAAAATCAGGGTACATAAACCTGAGGGGTGTGGCAAAACATTCAGGTTACTCACATTCTGTACATGATAAAAGCCCAGGGGACTTCCTCTTCCATTGTTTTTGAGGGGTTCAGTGGAGAATGCTTCATCATGCCGATGCAAAAAGCTTAATAAGAAGAGACAGATGAATACTGCATCAGAATCCATCAGATCTTGTTTTGTTTTGTTCTGAGACAGAGTCTCACTGTGAAGCCCAAGCTGGACACAAACTCGCAGAGATCTGTCTGCTTCCGCCTCCAGGTGTGTGCTACTATGTCTAGCAGAGTCTGTTTTAAGAGCCCACTTTGGACCCTACAGTTAGAAGCATACTAACAAAGCACTTTCTTTTGTTTTTACTGCATTGAATGACGATTATTTCTTTCCATGTCAGCATTTCCCATATCAAGCAGACAGCATTTTGGATTCAAAAATGGCTGAAAAATTAAGTGACCCTGATTATTTAGACAAATGGACATACACACAAGCATGGCTTACAGAGAGTAAAGAAATCAACTCAACAAATTTGTAGCAGGATGTGGTAGGGCATGACTGTAATCTGAGCGCTCAGGAAGGAAAGTTGGGAGAACTGCAGAGTTCAAGGCCAGAGAGGTCTACATAGCAGTTCCAAGCCAGCCAGGGACACACAGAGAATCCTTGTCTTAAAACAAGCAAACCTATCCTGCCCCCAATCCCCAAAAACAAACAAAAATACCTACCCCTTGCCAGGCAGTGGTGGTACACACCTTTAATCCCAGCACTTGGGAGACAGAGCCAGGTGGATTTCTGTGAGTTTGAGGCCAGCCTTATCTACAGAGTGAGATCCAGGGCAGGCTCCAAAACTACACAGAGAAACCCTGTCTTGAAAAAAAACCAAAACAAACAAACAAACAAGCAAACAAAAAACCACCAAAACCAAAACCCTACGGTTTGCTAACCAAAAAAAAAAACAAAAAAAAAACAAACCTACCTTCACCTTCACACCCATAAAAACAAATAAAAACCTACCCCCCCAAACCCAAATGAATAAATCTACCTCCAAAATCCAAAACAAATGAACAAACTACCCTCAAAACCCAAAAATCAAATGAACAAAACTACCTCCCCACACCCAAATGAACTAACTTACCCCTAATCCTCCCAAACAAACCTACCTCCCAAAACCCAAAACAAAAATCTTACCCCAAGTCCCCAAAACAAAAAACCTACCACCCACCCATCCCTAAAAATCTGAACAAATCTACTTCCTCAAACCCAATAAAACAAAAGAACAAATCTGCTCCACCAAGCAAACAAATCTACCCCAACCCCCACAAAACCAATCTACAATGAAGTCTTGTTCTTTTGTAGGAGTTTGTCCTTTGTTTTACTGAAAATGAAATCATAATACATAGAGAAAACTTGGCAAATTTGAGCCTTTGTAAGAAACAGTAAAACCGCATGTGGGAGACTGGCCTAGGAGTCTCCCAACAGACAAGAAATGCTCAAAAGTCATCTGTTCCAGGAAGTCTCCTCTAACACAAACCTGATGGTTTTGTGTTCCCATAGCAGTAGGACCTACTACTCCTCAAAAGCCAAGATTTCACTGTTTACAATGATGTACGTATGTGCCTGTTTCTCCAACAGATGACTCAACACACAGATTATACTCTAAAATGTCAAATGGGGAAAAGAATATATTTTAAAATTTTTTATTTTTTGTTTTTCATGATAGGGTTTCTCTGTGTAGCCCTGATTGTCCTGGAACTCACTCTATAGACCAGGCTGGCCTCGAACTCACAGAAATCTGCCTGCCTCTGCCTCCCAAGGGATTAAAGGCATGCGCCACTTCCTCCCAGCTAAGAATTTTTTTTAGATTTAATTGTACCTGTGTTTTGCTTGCATGTATGCATATGTACCACATGTGTGCCTGGTGCCTATGGAGGTCAGAAGAGGTGGTCAGCCTCCCTGAAACTGGAGTTAAGGATGGCTGTTAAGTACTTTGTGGGTGTTCACATCTGAACCCAGGTCCTCTGTAAGAACTACAGTACTCTTCACCACTGAGCCATCTCTCCAGTCCCCAAAGTGGGGGGGAAGGGGGGGTGGGCAGGGAGATTTTGAATAGCCAGGAAAATGTTTGTAGTATGATCTTGATTTTCACAACAGTCTACCATGTCTGAGGA
Organism: Onychomys torridus; assembly: GCF_903995425.1. Lineage (NCBI taxonomy): Eukaryota > Metazoa > Chordata > Mammalia > Rodentia > Cricetidae > Onychomys > Onychomys torridus. Next base: position 160,532,658 of record NC_050444.1, read on the forward strand.
TGACAGCACCTCTGTCAAAAGCTCCAACTGCTGACACTGCAGCTTTCCTGTGATTATGTAGTATCTTTTGAAGTCTTTTGAAAAATACACACATTTAAAAATGTTTGTTTTATTTCATGTGTATGTATGTGCATTGGTGTTCCACATTCATGTACGTTTGTGCCTGGAGAGGGCATCAGAGTCCCTGGAACTAGTGTTACAACCATGCACCCCTACATAAGTGCCTGGGAATTTTTGGAAGAGCAGCTAGTGCTCTTAATTGCTGAGCCATCTCTCCAGTCCCTTAGGGAGTATCTGTTTTCTTCTTTTCATTATGCCTGTCCCTTTCCTCCTCTTCTGCTCCACCACCCCCACTCCAGTTTTCCTTTTCCTGGCCTTCCACTACACCTGCTCGAGGCACCCATGAGCACTAGTGGGTCTGACCCACCATCTCAGTGACACTGACAGCCTTGCTCTTTAGTGCTCCAAGGCATCCCTACCCACATCTTCTCCACACACCTTTTCTCACTTCATACAGTGGGTGTTCTTCTTTACATTAGGTAAATTTCCTTTTTCTAAAGTATTAAGTATACTAAACTGTTGGCTAGACAATTTGTTTAACTCTTGTTTCTTAAGACATTTTGTCGTGGAAAGCACTAAAAGCTACAGGTTCATCAGGATCAGATACTAAGTTCCTGGAGTAAGGGGACATCACCAGAGTCCTCTAGCAGTATATGCTGCACACTCCATGGGGAACCCTAAGTCATTCCAGTATAGGGTTTTGATTCTTATTCACATCTTGAGTGAAGAAAGTGTTCTTTCAGAGACTTGTCACATCTTTTCTTTCTCCAGAGCCTTAATCTTTCACGTATGTAAAACACTCTACAGCAAGAAGGACTCTCTGCAGGTAACATCTTGCTAGATGGGCACAACAAAGGGGCAGTGTGGATTCTTTGAATGAGAAATGTCCCCATAGGTTCAAGTGCTTTAACACTAGGTCCCTAGTTGGTGTCTGTTTGGGAGGTTATGGGGCCTTGAGGAGGAGAGTCTTGTTGAGGAAGTACATCATTGTGGGCATCACTGTTGAGGGTTTACAGCCCCACCCCATGCCCTGCTCTTTCTCTCTGTAACCCCTGTGTGAATGAAAACGTGATGGGCCAGCTTCTTGCTCATGTTGCTATGCCTTTTTCTCTGCCATGATGACCTCCATCCCTCTGAAACTGTAGTCTAAGTTAACCCTTTTTCTTCTCTAAGCTGCTTTTGTCTGGATGCTCTATCACAGCAACAGGACAGTAGAAATACAAGTGTCTTACTTGAACTGACAAAAGATGTCTGCATACTCTGGAAGGATCCCACTGGCCTGGAGTACAGTGACACGGAAAGTGAAGGCGCTGCCCAGTTTCAGGTGGTTGCCAATCTCTTCAGAAAATCCCTCCATCACCATCTTCCCATCCAGCAAAGTGCCCGACTTCAGATCTAAAGAGTTAAATGACACACATACGGCTCAAGTAATGTGAAGATGAGGACACTGGGCATTCTTTCTGTTTCTAGTTCACCAAAGCAATTAGGTTGCTTGACTGTGGTAGTCAATGTTTTCCCTTGAGAATCTCCTCAGTAACAGTGTCTGCCTACGCACCCAAGTCATTCATTCGATTGACTTCTTCTGGAGGAGTGATAACTTCAGAACTCTGGCCCTGTCCCTCCACAATTCTCAGCTCTTCCAAAGACAGACCAGAACGAGTCATTGCAACTGAAGAAAAGTCACTCTGAAAGGAAGGCAAGGCTAGGTAAATAACATATTCTTCCATTTCTTGATTTATTTTTATTTGTACAATAATAATATTTTTATTTGTACAACAAATAATTACTTGTACAAAATAATAAGTAAGTGGACTAAGAGTTGTCTGAGAAAAGATAGTATGTTAATGCATTTTCATCTCTGTAACTGTTACACATGTCCCATATTTTATTGAGTAACTGTGAGGTAACTAGCATCTTAGAATTGCTAACATTCTAGGCAAAGGAATTGGGTGCCAGCATTGGACATTTTCCTCATAAATCCATTACCTCCTTTTCTTTCCTTAAGGTGTTCCTTCTTTCCCAAACACTTCTTACCTGATTAAAGTACTCGTTATCAAAAGATATTTTAGCTGTTCCTGACTGTCGAATTCCAGAGCCATAATCAGGAGCTTCTTCATCCGCTAAACAGAAAGAAAGCCAGCAAAGACTGAATGAAAGTACATGTGAGGGAGGACAGCTCTTAGTGCATTATATAGCAAGGACCTTAGTATAAGAATTAATGGCACTGGAAAAAACTACAGCTGCTGCTTCCAATTATTTTTGCAGATTAACTACCTTCCTCTGCTCAAATGAGAATAGTTAAAAAGAACTGGTTTCAATCTTCAGTTTGTTTATAATATCACACTAGAAATTCTGACTCCTAAACATCTTGGCAATACTATATTCAATAATAGGCAACAAAGATTGAAACATTATACTAACTTTGGAAGAGACTTCTACAAACTCGGTGTGGGTGACTATGTGACAGTTTTCTAAGGGGTAAAGTCTGAAAAGTTAAGATAGAAAATACAGAAAATAGCCACAGCCTTCTCAGAATATTGACATGATCATGGAAGTGGAAAATGTTTGATCTGTGTATTACATTTAGCTGTGAAATAAATGCCTTCTGTTTTGAGACAGGGTCTCATACATGAGTCCAGGTTGGCCTCAAACTCACTTAGTAGCTGAGGCTGACCTTCAACTCCTGATCTTCCTGCTTCCACCTCCTAAATTCCGAGATTACAGGTATGAACCACTATGCTCAGCTGGGGAAAAAAAAAAGGTCTACTAGAAATACTCTGAGAGAAAACTAGGCAAGAACAATCTAAAATCCTTTGTTACTCTGACACAGGTAAGATACAGTGGTTCAAGCCATCAACTAGGTGTGGTGAGGCCAGCACTCAGCAGATCAAGGCAGGAAGATTTTGAGTTCAGGATAACCTAGACCATACAGTGAAACCTTAAACTAAAAACAATTAAAAATCCAAAAGTAAAATGTTCAACACTTGACCCAAGCACTATGGTGTATATTTATAATCCCAACACTTAGGAGGCTGAGGCAGGAAGAATTTGAGTTTATGGTCAGCCTAAGCTATACAGAAAAAAAACACTATCTCAAACAAAGAGTTTATGACTTTTTATTATTTTTTTTGGAGAGAAGAGTCTTATTATGTATCCCTGGCTGTCATGTAGACCAGGCTGGCCTTGAACTCACAGAAATCTGTTTGCCTCTTGAATGCTGGTATCAAAGGTATGTGCCAGTATGACTGGGATTGTTTGTTTGTTTGTTTATTTATTTATTTAAAAAAACAATGTCTTACTATGTAGCTCAGGCTGGTTTCAAAGTACACAATCTACCATCTTTGTCTAAATTGCCCATCACTTTTACAAAGTCAGTCTAAGAGTTATTCATGTTACATACCATTTTTTTCCAAAACAGGCAATATCCCAGACTAAAGTGAAATTTAATTATGATACTTGAGGTGGTGGGGATGTAGATAAAACTAATAGAAAGGAAGCTAATGGAGAATTTCCCCATTTGAACAAACACACTACCATTTATGTATGTTACTAAAGTGTCACCCACATGGAACTAGTGTGCCTTTTCTAGATTTTTTTTTTTTAAGATTTTTTTTAAGACTTTAAGATTTTTTTTAAAAGATTGATTATGTATACAGTGTTCTGTCTGCAAGCCAGAAGAGAGTACCAGATCTCATTACAGATGGTTGTGAGTCACCATGTGGTTGCTGGGAATTGAACTCAGGACCTCAGGAAGAGTAGCCAGTGCTCTTAATCTCTGAGCTTAACCGCTGGGCCATCTCTCCAGCCCATAAATGACATTCTTTTTTTTTTTTCTTTCTTTTTTTAAAAAAATTATTTTATGTGCATTGGTGTTTTGCCTGAATGTAAGTTGCGTGAGGGTGTGAAATCCCCTGAAAATAGAATTGCAGACAGTTGTGAGTTGCCATGTGGTTGTTCCTCTGGATGAAGAGCCAGTGCTCTTAACCACTGAGGTAGCTCTCCAGCTCCTGTCCTGCTTTTTCTATAGCTCTCATTTAGAAAGAGGTCACTCACCTGCAATGGCCTGCACAGCCACACGCAGGAATCCCCGCACTTCCCCCTTCTCACTGACGACGGCCACCCTGTGAATCAGGGGCACAGGATACAGCAGGTTGCTCAAGTATACAAATGCCCTGTAGACAGAAACCCAGAGACAAACATCAGAACATCTGAGGAAGGAAAGGTTGGGGCTTTCCACCAATTGAGAATATTTCCCCAAACTGAAGCTGGCTTCTGGACCTTTGAAGATGGCCCTGAATTATGACCTCTGAAACTGCCTCCAGTTGCTTTTTCACAACATCAGTACATTAGCAAGTGTGAAGACCAAATTACACCAAATTATTCTCTTTTAAAAATTATACCATAGGTACAAGAGTAACAATTGGAAGTAGATGTTTAAGTCCTGTGATTTCTGCAGAGGAGTGGAGTGTACTGAAGATCTTAACCTTTAGGGGGAAGGATGTACCAAGAGATCTGGCTTCTCACCATACACAAAACAGAAACCAAGAGATTAAAAAAAGGCAGGGAAATGTGACTGAAATACAGTTATTAGTTCTAAAGTGAATTTTACATCACAGCATTATAAGTCTTTATTTAAAAGGACTATTTCAAAGTCAAGAGAAGCAGACATGCTGGCAGAGAGGCTATGTAGCCAGACATTTCTGAGTAATGAGCTTGCAGGAGAATGGGTATCAAGATAAATGTTAAGGGAGAGGACGCAGCCAGCCCCTTTGGAGTTGGCCTTTGCTCCTCAAACCAAACTCATAAATAAAAGGGAAGTTACAAATGTCTCCTCCTCCTTGTCTATTTTCTTTTCTTCTTTCTTTTCTTTCTTTCTTTCTTTCTTTCTTTCTTTCTTTCTTTCTTTCTTTCTTTCTTTCTTTCTTTCTTTTTTTTTTGTGGTCCTGGGGAAGAAACTCAGAGTCTCATATTTACTACATAAGTCCTCAGCACTCATCTATAGCCCAGTGCTTCTTTGAGACTAAATTACTCAGGCTGGCTTTGAACTCACTTTGCAGCCTAGGCAAGCATTAAAAATCTCTATCCTTCCAAATAACTGAGATAATAGGCTTGAGCTACCAGACCTGACCAACACTTGATATATTTCTAACAAACTAAGCATGTTCTATTGTGTTTGTGCTTTTAAAAGGTTCATTATTTTGTGATTTTAAAAAAAAATTATTTTATGTGCTCTCACTAGACATGTGTGTGTGTGTGTGTGTGTGTGTGTGTGTGTGTGTGTGTGTTTTGCAGGTGAGGGGATCACATTCCCACAGAGTGTGGAGGATGGACAACAACTGTGAAGTGTCTTTTCTCTCTTTCTACCATGTGGGTTTCATGGATCAAAGTCAGGCAGTCAGGCTTGGTGGCAAGTGCCTCTACACACTGAACCATCTCACCTGCCTCTGTTCATTTTTTTTTTTAAACACTTGTTCTAATGATTAAAAAGAAAGTGGACTCTAGTTCCTACTGTTACTCCTGTCTTCTCCCTTGGTATATGCCGATCTTTGTACATAAAACAAAAGACAAAGAGCAAATATCACACCAGGACACTAAACATAACTAAACTTGATGCACAGGACTGTTTGCTACATTTCCTGTTTACATTGCAAAGAGACAAGAATGAAGGAATGGATACTCAGAATTTTAACTCAAAACAATAAAAGAGATTATGAAAATAGGTGAAAAAACATTACTCAATAACATTTAAGAACATAAATGAAGTACAAATGAAAAGCAACAAAAATAACTGCAAATGAACAGGAAACTGTATCATGACATCTAATTCCCTTTCAGTCTGCTCCAAAGCAAGGGAAGAAATATTAACACAGAGGATTAAACTTTTGTTGAACAGAAACTTACAAATGAAAATGTAATCTAAAATGGATTACCAGTAGGATCAAACACCACTACCATGACTAAGAATTTGGCATATGGAACCAAATGGCTAATTTCACTTCTAAAGTCAGTGCACACACAGACTATACTCCTGCTCAATGGCATTCCAGTCAGACCAGCCCACTTTCAATGCCTGGACCATTAAGAGCCATCACGTGTTTCTCCTGCAGTCCTCTCTGCATTTATCCTCGACCCCATGCGCTGATTTCACATGCTTACGGTAAGCGCTGCTTTCACGACAGGTCCTCCCAACATTAGACGACTTGAGCGGCACACACACAACTCTTTCATTGTGGCTATAATTTGCATTTCTGTGCTTATTACTTAGTGTCTTCATCACTCACCAGACTCTAAGACTGTGGGTCAGGAACCATCTCTGGTTTTGCTCACCTATCTGCAGAGATGTGTCTTACAGTAAATACACTCAATAAATAATAATATCTGGTGGGTTGGAGATTTAGCTCAGTGGTAGAGCGCTTGCCTAGCAAGTGCAAGGCCCTGGGTTCAATCCTCAGCTCCACCAAAAAAAAAAAAAAAAAAAAAATCTGCTAAGTGAATGTCTATATATGTTAGAACCCAGGAATGTGACCCAGCCTTTATCTTTACATAGATGTAGAAAACTCTTCAGAAAAAATGAGTCGTACCAGGAGCAGAAAAGCAAGCCATCTAACTTTACACTAGTTTGACTTTTCAAATGTAAACTTATGATGGATACTGACTACCTAGAAAACTTAGAGGTTCCTGTCACAACTTAATTTTACTATGTTAAGTATAATTATTAGCAAAAAATAAAAACCACTGTCATGCATGTGGTTCTTTAGGACCTTGAGCATGTTTTTCAGGACTTGCCATGTTAAGTAGACACTGTACTGCTGAGCAAGAACTACTAGTTTTTAAAAACATATTCACCGGCATATCATCATAAAATAATGCTGGATTGTGCATGGCAAAGGCCTTTCTAAACACAGAAGCACTGAAGACATTATTGTACACTTCCTTTTTTATCAGTCTATGGCAAGGTAGAGGTATTGTCTCTGTGATAGATGGATGCATTCACTAGATAGCTCTGTCGTGATATTAGAATATAGCCATTAGCCCAATGCTGTATAAAGGTTCTCCTTGGGAGCTTTTAAACTAGATTTTCATGACTAACTCTGTATTGAATGTCCTTATACTTTGACCTAGCAGACTGAAAGAGAACAGGGAAGAGAGGGGAGAAGATGTAAAAGACACATTAGCAGAAAATGATGTGAAGTTACATCAGTAAGAGAAACTAATTTGTCAACATAAAGAAAATCAGCATAATTATGGTGATACTTACAGAAAGCATGTCAGTTTAGGTACTTGAGAAATGTCACAGAATAACCACTTTTTGCCCCTTTTAGCCCAGAAGACTAACATATATTTTACATTTCATCCCAAGTTATGGTGATGGTTCATAACATCCCAACATGCCGTAAGAGAATAGCTAAAGGGACAAGCTCTTTTACTCTTGATACAAAGATTCACCAGAGGCAGCCATGGCCAAGAAACAGACCTATAAATGGAATTCAAAGGAAACATGCAAATTTTTACAAGTGCATTATATTTATAATTATGTGACAATAGGGAAATCTAACACTGTGCATTATAAAAACAGGAAAGGAGTTATAACTCAGACAGGTCCTGTTACCGCTGCTCAACTGGGTGATATTGCTCTTTGGGACAAATGTGGCTGAGGGCAAAACTGGAGCTATTCTTCACTTTAATGGCTGCTCTGACTTCACCTTCTCCCAGTATCTTTTTGGTTGGTGATAGGATTTGAACCCAGGGAAATCACCACTGAGTTCTGCCCAGTTCATCACACCTCAGTCCCCTTCTTGTAAGGCAGTGTTAGTTCTAGAACCCAGAAATCCAAACAAATGAAAACATCAACTCCTGAGCCTATAGCTCCACAAATATTCTATATGAAAATCAGTGCAGAGTTAACTGCATTATATTTATTCTTATACATAATATAACAAAAGGAATAAAACTAGGGAAAAAGTACATACTTTCCTTAACCCAGTGAGTGTTTACATTAAAATGGGAGGATTCTGACTTAACTCTTTCAGAAAACCAACTTAAGATACAAATGCTCCTAAGCAGAAGTCTTTTTTTCTTTTATTCCTTCTTTTTTCTTTTGGAGACAGGGTCTCATTATGTAGCTCTGGCTCTCCTGGAACTCACTATGTATACCAGATTGGCCTTGAACTCACAAAGATCTGCCTGCCTCTGCCATGTATCACTATGCCTGGCTCCTAAGCAGAAGTTTTAATGGCTACATTTGTTTTGCTAGTATAGATAACAGAATATAAAAGATGAAGGGAAAGAAAGGATTTTTTGTTTTGTTTTGTTTTTCGACACAGAGTTTCAGTGTGTAGCTTCTAGAGCATGTCCTGGAACTCACTCTGTAGACCAGGCTGGTCTTGAACTCACAGAGACTCACCTGCCTCTGTCTCCCAAGTGCTGGGAAAAAGGCTCTTTTTTTCCTAAGTCATCTGTTGCTTGTCCTAAGTTTGTGACAGAGATGCCCAGGACTCAAGGTTCCTCCTGACAACTGTGTCAAAATTCTCTTCACCAGGCCACGTAAGATGAAGTTGCCTACTCCTCACAGTGTGATGCTGTAGAGCATGGCAAACAGATACAGGAGTTGTAGGCAAATGACTAAGCTAATGATCAAGATCTGGTTCTACTGCCAATCTTCTTAGACTAGAACGGAAATGTACTGAGGAATACAGATATCCAGAAGATAAATAAAGCACTCTTTGTACATACTGTTCTCATTTTAATATAAATTGGCTTCTCTAAAATCCTAACCCTGGGGGCTGGAGAGATGGCTCAGAGGTTAAGAACACTGGCTATTCTTCCAGAGGTCCTGAGTTCAATTCCCAGCACCCACATGGTGGCTCACAACCATCTGTAATGAGATCTGGTGCCCTCTTCTGGCCTGCAGGCATACATGCTGACAGAACATTGTATACATAATAAGTAAATCTTTTTTTTTTTTATTTAAATAAATCTTAAAATCCTAACCCTGGCAATACACCAGAAGCAAACAATACTCGTGACTATATAATCTCATCACATTTGTTCATGGAGAATCTGTATTGTAAAATTCAGACTGCCATATTAATTTAGGTTTCATTTCTATCTAAAAGCTTTTCTTTCCGCTCTTACCATTACCTTCTACAATAAGTTATCAGTTCCCACTAGGGGTCCAAATCATATGACAACTAAGTCTTAACCCTATGTCTCTATTGTCTCGGAAGATGGGTCGATTAATGCATCATTACACCTTAGTCTTCTGGTTTCTGGTTGGTTTGGTTTTTTTCCAGACAGGGTTTCTTTGTGTAGCTTTGGCTGTCCTAGAACTAGCTCTGTAGACCAGGCAAGCCTCTGCCTCCTAAGTGCTGGGATTAAAGGTGTGCACCACTACCACCTGGCTTTGTTTCTGTTTTTTGAGACAGGGTCTCATGTGTCCCGAGCTAGCTTCAAACTCTCTCTAATCTTCCTGTCCCACTCCCAAGTGCTGGGATTGCAGGCGTGTACTATCATACCCAGCTTAAAGCAATGAGCATTCTATCAAACCTAAAATTGCTTCATTATGAAGAACAGATGTGCACAACAGAAACATCAGTAACCTATGCATCTCTGACAGAGGGGTATGCACACCAAGAGCCGGAGGCGATGACTCAGCTTGGGACCTCGAGGTGAAACAGTTTCATGTACTACAAAAAACAGCAGTGATGGTGACAACAGGTAACTTCCTGAGATTCATGTTTATAAACCTACAGTTATTTCTGAGATTCATGTTTATAAACCTACAGTTATTTCTGGCAGAAGCTCAAGACCTGTAGATAGGTTCAGAAACCAGATACAGCAAGATAGCCATTGTTGACAAAGGGAGAGCTAGGCACTCCTGACTCTTACAGGACTAAGTCTGCTGTAGTCCTCTTATTTCTGAGGTGCCACGGATTCTTTAGGCTAACCTCAGGCTTCCTCTGCTCCTGCTCATTTTATCCCCATATGCTTCACTAACCATATTTCTTCAGAGACGAAGCATCTAGACCACAGGACCATTTGTTGAACCCATTACATCATAGTCTTAACTAATTACTGGGCAATTTAGGTCAAGCAGTCCTCCAGGTAGTCTTCATAAGATGCTGTATAGTGTACTAAGTAGACTGTGCTCCCCAGACAATACCTGTGCTTAGTTTCTAGCCACACTGGCTTTCGTAGACCTCTAAGCACTGGAACTCAGAAGGACTGTTCATGAAATAAGTGGCTAAAGCAAGATTACTCAAAATTGCACAAAGAGGCGTTTAGACAAGAGCTGGTCCCTTTTTGCCTTTCTCACAATAACCTCACCAACCTTCCTACTAAAATGAACCAAGGGGATCGGTCGTAAAATGGGTCATGCCCATCACTGAAGAGATCTGATCCCTCTTCGGTCCCTGCGTCAGAGCCGGTGTCATCCACGAATGCCTCATCATCAAAATCCTCCATGTCATCCTGCTGTTCGTCAGCCAGTTCAGTGATGTCGGAATCGGCCGTGGAAAAAGTGGGGGAGGGTGTACGGTCGGCAAGGCGCTCATTCACACAGCCGTGGAAAATGGGGGAGCTAGATACCAGGTAAGACGCCGATTAACAGGCAGGGAGAGAGGAATAGTTGGTTAAACAGGACGCTCAGGTGCCAACAGGACAGAATCCACTGACAGAATCAACACAGGAAAAGCAAATAGAAAAGCAAAAGGAAAAACAAGCATAAACTGCATGGCTCAGGTAAAGGGAATAGGGCAGGTTGAAAAGATCTATCAGGACAGACCCTCAGATAAGAGAAGCAAAGAGTATCCATGAGTAGACTATCTCAGGTAAATATCAGATTACAAAATGTTGATGTTCTCCAGTTTACACAAAAGATCAGCATCCTGTCCTCCAAGAGCCACTCATGAGAGGAGAGAGAGAGAGAGAGAGAGAATGAATGAGAATGAGGCTTTAAGTGAATTCTCTTGTCAGCTCAGAGCAGGAAATCAGATGGATGGAACTGTGTATACCAAAGCATCACATGCTGGAGTGAGACATGTTTGGCCAATCCACTCTGCAAAGCCTAGTCTACTGTCAGGAGTGGAGTGGAAAAGGTTGACTTCAATAAAATACTACACTTCAGTAACTCCGTTCAGTCAGTTCCTTTACACACCATCACAGGGCATTAAAGAGTAATTCAAAATCTGACACTAGCAAGCTCAGGAGTCACTGGGGTTGGAGAGCTGGCTCAGTGCTTAAGAGCACCGGCTGCTTGTGTAGAGGACGAGGATTTGGTTCCCAGCACCCACACGGTAGCTCACAACCATCTGTAAGTCCAGTTCCAGGGGATCCAATGCCCTCTTTTGTCCTGCGTGGGCATCAGGCATCACCCACATGGTAGCTCACAACCATCTGTAAGTCCAGTTCCAGGGGATCCAATGCCCTCTTTTGTCCTGCGTGGGCATCAGGCATGCATATGGTACATAGGCATACATTCAGGCAAAATACTCATACACATAAAAATAAAGTATTTTTAAACATTTTACATTCCCTGCTTTTACATTTCTAAGCCTCTTGAGAACTAAGCTCCAAACTCGCCAAGGCACTTTTATTTTCATAAAATGTCGAGAGTGATGTACTCATAAAAGAAACTGAAGAGTCCTACCATGGTGTGCAATTAACTTGTCCTGAGTAATGACTAAAGCAAGACAAACTTCTTAAACAAAGAAAAGAAAAGGACCCATCAGATTATGGAGTAGCCACAGTCTGACAATATACACTGTGACTTCTATTTAAACTGTACAGGGTCAGTTAAACTATAAAACAGTTTGTAAGTCAAGAGTCCAAAATAACTGTCAAATACTTTGGCTAAAAGTCTGACAAAGCAATATGCATACTGTGTGAAACTGAAGTAAACGTATTAAATAATACAATGGTTCTGAGTGGATAAGATTAGAGAGGCGGTGGTTTTTTTAACTGTTGTTTTTTCTTCTAGTGCTGGGAACTGAACCTGGGACTGTTGTTTTTTTAACTGTTGTCCCCCACCTGAGAAGGAGCTTTTATGTAATGCTACCCACCCACCCCCGTGCCCCATATTCTCTACCAACATTTAAAAAAAAATCAAAGTACTTGTTATTATTTTCAAAAGACAATGAAGTCATTGCATACCTTCCCACAAGTTTGAACCAGTGGAACCGATCGTAGAAGGGATCACTGCCAGTCATGGCCGTCTCACTTTCGTCTTGAGCACTGGAGGCCATCTCACCTGCCCTGTCATACATCTCCCGCATTAAATCCAGTCTCTGCCTGTTAAGCAAATACGGGGCACACTGAGTTAAGATCATGAGATTGCATTAAACCTTTGCTTTGGAAACTTCTTGCATGCAAGACATTTTTAAGAAGCCACTCCTATCATTTAATGCTATTAAAAACAGGCACTGCCAAAAGACCAGAAACCAAACTGCTCAGTATCCAAAATGTGTGAGTAGAGAGAGAAGCCACCAAAGTAAAAAAAGTGGCCTGTATAGTCAGATCTTTTCAGAAGTGTGCGTGTGCGTGTGCACGTGTGTGTGCGTGTGTGTGTGTGTGTGTGTGTGTGTGTGTGTGTGTGTGTGTGAAAGAGAGAGAGAGAGAGAGAGAGAGAGAGAGATCTAATTTGACTAAACTTACAGTCATGGAAGAAATGTAGTTCAATGGTGTTTGACATCTCAAATTTAACTAGGTAGTGGGAATTATTTTGTCATACTAGATATAAAAGAAATGAGATATAAAAGTCACTCCCTTGTTTATTAAAAATGAGGCCCAGGACTAAAGTAAGAGGATCTAAGATAGAAATAAATTCAGAATTGGCTCATTTAAAATTTAAGAGGGCTTATGAAAGTAAATCTGAAGATCAACAAATGTCAAAGTTGTCTGAGAAATGAGTTTGATTTGAGAAAAAAAAAATGGATGTATGATAATACTGGTAACCGATCACAGCACTCAGAAACCATAGAAGAGAAACTGACATCATCTTCAGAAAGAGGTGAGTATAAGGGAACATACTTAAGCAATTCACTTTCTTTTCCCTCAAGACAGAGTTTCTCTGTGTAGCCCTGGCTTTCCTGGAACTTGCTCTGTAGCCCAGGCTGGCCCTAAACTCAGAGATCCACCTGTCTCTGCCTCCTGAGTGCTGGATTAAAGGCGTGCAGCACCACACCTGGCTATTTTCTTTTTAAAAATAGTCTTTTAGGAATATTTTCCTACTTGAGTTTGTCCAAAGACCAATAATGTGTTGCTCCATTCTTCAGATCCTGGACTTCTACTGCTACCACTGTCCGAGGGAAAGGTCTGTCCTCATGCGTTTTTTCCATCTCCGTGGGAAGTAATTCAGGAGGCAAAGGGGAGTAGAGTGTGTCAGTCAGCAGGACAAACTGAAACTGTACCTGGAGCAAGAGAAAAAAGATGGACAGGTGTGCACATCACTATTCAGCAGGTTCAGAGACACGGCTCTATAGCATCACCAAGGGAAAGGGTCCAATACAGAGCACACGTTCAATAAGCAGATGTGGCTAGCTGAAAACATGGCCCTACATTTTAAACTCAGGGAACAATCTTAATTTTCAACTAAGTTATTTACAAACTGTGTTTTCCTGGAATGGTGATTCACCCCGCCCCCACAAATTAAAACCTCAGTAAATATGTTTCAGTGGGAGAGTGAAGACTCCTGTGGAACATACCAAGAGACAAAGGAGGACACAGTCATTTGCTAATGAGAGAGGCTGCACATGCAGCTTTTTAAATGCAGAGGATAATTACTATTCTTAAAAGCATTTACTACAGAGTAAGTATTGTGACTATATCATATAATTTACTTCTTGCTATACTACCTTGTATTTTTACCAACAAATATTAGTTAAGCAACAGGTGTGGCAATAAGAAAAGATATAGTTCCTGACTGTAGTTCACTCACTGAAGAGACTAGTTAATAAATAATTACAAAGCGTTTCTGAGATCATGAGTGAAGATGACACCTACCTCAGTTCACAGATATAAAACATTCCCCTAGGAGAAGATAATCAATTTTCCAGTCAGGTGGTCTGCATTTCTTATACTATACAATACAGTCCCAAGCTCTTGAGTAGTGGCCCACACAGAAGAATCAAAGACTCCATGTGGAAATTTAATAACAGTATTTGGGCGGCAGAGTTTCAGCTCAGGTAGAGTGCTTCTCGGGAAGCACAAGGCCTTGTGCTCCGGCACCCACAGCAGTTTGGGTCATTCAGCAAGTCCAGGCACTGTCAGCAGACTTCCGTCTGCACCCATTCTCTCGTCTCCCACTCCCCAGCGGCAGCTTCTGCTGCAACCCAGGTTTGTAGATGAGGCAATAGAGCTTCGCAATTATTAGGTCAACTGCTACTGGATTAAACTGGCTGTCTCAGCGTAGAGCACATACACTTGTCTGCCAATCAGTGCCTCTCAGGCTTCTCAGGAGGGGAGCAAATTGGTGACAAAGGGGCACAGAGGTCTCAGAGGTACAAACTAAAGTTAGAGAAAAGAATACCAAGGGGCTGGAGAGATGGCTTCCAGAAGACCCAGGTTCAATTCCCAACACCCATATGGTGGCTCACAACTGTCTCTAACTCCACATTTCCAGGGGACCTGACACCCTCACACAGGCATACACACAGGCAAAACACAAATGCACAATTAAAAAGAAAGAAAACCAAGATTTTTTCCCCAGAAATCCAACAGAAGCATTTATCTATTAATGGGTTTATCCAGCTCTTATTTAAAAACCTCAGATTTGTAAAATGAGCCAGAAAACAACTACTGTAAATTTTTCATTACTATCCATGTTGTGCTGGCACATATATGGAATGAGGCTGCTTCACATACAGAATAGCTGAGTTCTCCCAAGTGAAAGGTTAATTTAAGGCTATTAATTTAATTGAAGTCAATCCACTCTGCCTCCTGATCACCCTCCATACCTTCTTCTTCAGTTCCACACTGATGGCATTGGCTTCCTTCAGGTAGACTGCATTGCCCCAGAGTAAGTCCCTTAATGAAGTAAACTGGTGAGACTTCCATTTCCGGAAAGCCCACTGGGCCAACTCCAACTCATGCTGTGTCCAAGGAACTGAAAGAGCAGAGGAAGCATATGTAACAGTGACTTCATAAGCATAACAACTTCCATCCCTCCTATACGGTATATATACTTCAGAAAAACCAAAAGTCCAAAGAATGTGGGTCTGGTTTGCTTGATTTGAGACAGGGTCTCATGCAGCCCAGGTTGGCTTCAAATCTGCTAAGTACTCAAGACTGGCCTTGAACTCCTCATCCTTCTGTTCAACCTTCCAAGTGTTGGGATCACACACATCTCTCTTATTCAAAAAATACATTTGTTACATTTGTTTATTGTAAACTCTCCATTGTAGTTACTTATTTATTGGAGGAGGGAGCATGTGCCATAGCTGCCTGTAGAGGCTCAAATACAACTTGTAAGTGTCATCAGGCAGTGATAGCGCACACCTTTATCTCAGCAATCAGAAGGCAGCAGCAGGTGGATCTCTGAGTTCGAGGGCAGCCAGGGCTACACAGAGAAACCCTGTTTTGAAAACCAAACAAACAAAAACAACTTCTAAGAGTCAGCTTTCTGCTTTAACAATGTGGGTTCCAGAGATCAAACTTAGCATACCAGGCTTGGCAAAAAGCAACCTTACCTGATGAGCCATCTTGTCAGCCCCCTTTTCCTTTCCCTTTTTTAAAAATATAATTCTACTGTGTAGGTACAATTTTTAAGTCCCTAGTCTTTCTTTACTATACTGTACACTATATTGTATAACTCAAAAATAACTAACAACAAAAGGCCCCAAATCAGCTAAGAAGTTCTGGAAAATTAAGATAGGCAAGTATGATTAGACAATACAATCAGCCATCTGACAGGAATAAGCCAGCCTTAGTGGCTCATGCCTATAATGTCAGCAAATTTGGGATGCGGTGGCAGGATTTTAGTTCAAGGCCAGTCTACAACAGTATCTGGCCAGTCAATGCCACATGGCTACCTGGCAAGATTTTGTCATAATGAAACCAATCTACCAGCAATGGCTTTGAGTATACCAACTGCATTCCAAGATCCTCAGCAAGGAATCTCTGGTGGGAACTAGAAAATTGAACAAACTATGTAAGCAATGATTAAGCTCTATATTTACATGAGACTGACCCAGGAAGTTCAAACATGCAGTGTTGAGAGTCGGTCTATGTGAAGTTCCCAAAAGACTATATGTAGGTTTCAGCCCTAGAAACCTGACAAGTTGTATGAACACTGTTAGTCCTCGCCACCTCCAGAACTCAGCCTAGTGCTGCAGCACTGGACATCTTGTAGCAGGCTCAGCACAAGGTCAACACATAGAAGGCAAATCTGAGGAACCCTGCTTTAGGGTAGGCTAAAGGACTGACTTGATAATACTGGTCAAAAAAGACAAAAGGCAAAGTTTCAGGCCCGAGCTCTCACCTTCCTCCTCCTCCTCCTCTTCCTCTTCAGTTGTTTCTGCAGCCAGAGAACGAGTCTCAACCTGCTTCTGCAAGGCCTGCAACTTACTCTCATAGTCCTGAATGAAAAGAAAGGAGATAAATGTAGAGAAGGGAGGAAATAAGAAGGAAAGGAAAAGATGGAACAAACAGCAAAGGACAAACACACCAAGGGGGTGGGGATAGTATCTTAAACATCAAGAGTTCCACAGAAAGAAAATTAAAGTCACCAGTACCTCCTGAGGTCCCAATCTTCTAACTATTCAAATGGGAAGATAATTAAGACTATAGATTTTGAAGCACCTTGTGGCTGAAAATTAAAACCCCACAGTACTACTGAACTGAAACAGTTGTTATCAAGAGAAATTTTATTTTAAATATATACTACCATATGAATTAAAAATGAGTACAATACAAATCAGATTTATCTCCTATTTCTCCACCTATTACATGTATTCTCTTTTCTCATTTAAGGATTTATTATAATTTTTAAAATTATGTGCCTATGTGTGGGATTGTGCATGTGTGAGTGCAGGAGCCAGAAAAAGTCAGAATAGGGTGTTGGATCCCAAGGAGCCAGAGTTACAAGAAGTTGTGAGTTGTCAGCTGGTGTGGGTGCTGGGAACTGATTTCACATCCTCTTCACGAGCAGTACATGCTCTTAACATGCTCTCTACAGCCCTGCTCCATGTATTTTCAGTACAAGTAGTATTATCTCAAAGGGGCCAATGTTTATTGAATGATGGGGAAAACATTCCTTTTTTTTCCCCAGAGCTGAGGACCAAACCCAGGGCCTTGCGCTTGCTAGGCAAGCGCTCTACCACTGAGCTAAATCCCCAATCCCTCCTGTTCTTTTTTTAAACTCCCAACCCCTCCTGTTCTTTTTTTAAACTCCCAACCCCTCCTGTTATTTTTTTAAACTAAGATTTATTATTATTAATTATTAAACGGGGGGCTGAGTTTTGGTTCTAATAACTGGTCGTATTAGTCTTATAACTTCAGAAAGCTAAGTCTTTTCTAAACAATAATTTCCTTATCTTTAAAAAATCTTAGTGTGTGTGTATATGTATGTGTGTGTGTGTGTGTGTATATATATATATACACACACACACACACACATACATACATACATACACACACACACACACACATATATATATATATATGCGATTATATATAGCCGGGCAGTGGTGGTGCACACCTTTAATCCCAGCACTCAGGAGGCAGAGGTAGGCAGATCTCTGTGAGTTCGAGGCCAGCCTGGGCTACATAGTGGGTTCCAGGAAAGGCACAAAGCTACACAGAGAAACCCTGTCTCGAAAAACCAAAACCAAACCAACCAACCAAAGAAAATCTTAGTATATTATCTTCGTACTAAACAGCTGGAGAAGTATCAACAGAAAAATATTGAAAAGGTCTCTTAAATGTAATTATACTAATCAAATGGCACTCCTTGGTGAGTATGTATGCACATCCATGTTTCTGTGTGTGCGTTCAGGTGTTCACATGTATGTAGAAGCTAAAGGTACCTTCTTTATTGCTGTATCCATTTTTTTTAATTTTAAAATTTTATTAATTCATTTGCTTCTGTTTCCTGTTTCTCTCTCTCTCTCTCACTCTCTCTCTCTCTCTCTCTCTCTCTCTCTCTCTCTCTCTCTCTCTCTAAGATTTACTATGTATACAGTATTGTATCTGCAGGAATGCCTGCAGGCCAGAAGAGGGCACCAAATCTCATTACAGATGGTTGTAAGCCACCAGGTAGTTGCTGGGAGTTGAACTCAGGACCTCTGGAAAAGAAGTCAGTGCTCTTAACCACTGAGCCATCTCTCCAGCCCTATTTACTTATTTCTTATAGTGTGTGTGTGTGTGTGTGTGTGTGTGTGTGTGTGTGTGTGTGTGCGCACATACATGTGCTACAGTGAGGTGGTGAAATGATAGTTTTTAGGAATCGGTCCTCTCCTTTTACCATGATGGAACTCAGTCAGCAGGCTTGGCATTTGTCATTAGCTGTCTCTACCTGCTGAGCCATCTTACCAGCCCATAAGAAAAAGATTTTTAACAAGTCATAACCAATTCAATGTATAAATGTTGACTGAATCTCAGCTTAAAACACACATCTTTCTTTTTTTCGTTCTTTGTATTTTTGGTTTTTCAAGACAGGGTTTCTCTGGGTAGCCCTGGCTGTCCTGAAATTTGTTTTATAGACCAGGCTGGCCTCGAACTCACAGAGATCTGCCTGCCTCTGCCTCCCAAGTGCTGGGATTAAAGGCATGAGCCACCACCACTTGTCTATAACACATATTCTTCTAAAATTTGTATTTTTAAAATAAATAAGAAAAAAAATTTTTTGATTTGTTTTTCTGAGTCTGGGTTTCTCTATGTAACAGCACTGGCTGTCCTGGAACTTGATTTGTAGACCAGGCTGGCCACAAACTCAGAGATATCTGCCTGCTTCTGCATCCCAAGTGCTGGGGTTAAAGACATGTACCACCACACCTGGCTAAAAAGAGATTTTTTTTTTTAAGTGGATGTATATTACATGATGTAGAGCTGGCATTAAATTTCTTGGAGGATAATCATATTAATAGGAAAGCCTTGATTTTAGGAGATATAAACACAGAATCATTTAGGAGCCAACTATCATGATGTCTCCAACCTCCAAACTAATCAGAAAGATGTATAATAAGGGCTGATGAGATGGTTCAGGGGTTAAGAGCACGTGCTCTCTTTCAGAGCACCTAGGTTCAATTCCTAGCAACCACATCAGGTGGCTCAAAACCACCTTGTAACTCCAGCTCCAGGAGATTCAATGCCTTCTGGCTTTGGCAGGAACCAAGGTGCACATAAACTAATGAAGGCACATCGCATACACATAAATAAAAAATGAAGGGTTGAGGATTTAGCTCAGTGGTAGAGCTCTAGGCCCTGGGTTCGATCCTCAGCTCAAAAAAAAAAGAATAAATCTTTAAAAAAATAAAGTTCATTGTACCATTTTTCAGCTTCACTGTAGTCTTGAAATGTGCATTGGGTGGCCATTAAGTATTTTCCCCTTACAACCTGCTTATAATATGGGATTCTTCCAGCAAAAAGAGAAATGCCTGCTGTTTCATCTAAAAATCACCAGGTAGAAAAACCATCAACATTTCATCTTGGGGAATTCTTTTAAAGATTTATATATCAGATATACAGTGTTCTGCCTGCATGTATGCCTGCAAGCCAGAAGAGGGCGCCAGATCTCATTACAGATGGATGGGAGCCACCATGTGGTTGCTGGGAATTAACTCAGGACCTCTGGAAGAGCAGCCAGCAGCCAATGCTCTTTACCACTGAGCCTTCTCTCCAGCCCTCATCTTGGGGAATTCTTAAAGATTAAGTCTGTAAGTTGGTCAAACTACCAACCAGGACAAAGTCTAGATTCTGCCAGCTAAGGTGTGAGGATAGCTTTCTCTAGAAGCTCTCGCCAGGCTTCAGTGGGAATAAAAGATCTCTCATCACACTCAGGGAGGGAAAAAACCAACCTCCAATTAAATTTTGATCAGAATTTGGCAGTTCAAATAGCAGAACCACTTTTTAAAATGAGCCCTTTCCCAAACCTGGCTGTTTATGAGCTCCCAAGGATATTAGTGTATCACAAGGTGTGTGTGTGTGTGTGTGTGTGTGTGTGTGTGTGTGCGCGTGCGCGCGCGCACGCGCGCACAGTGGGCCCCAGAGGCCAGATGGTGGCACTAGCTAGAGTTACAGGCGATTGTGAGCTGTCTGACATGGGTGCTAGAAACCCAACTCCAGTCCTCTATAATAGCATTCAAGCTCTCTTAATCTCTACGCCATCTCTCCAACCTCTAGACAAATATATTCTGTGTTCCTACTAAGTCCCTGATGCTACAGATATAGAGGTTAGTAAGAAAAAGGTCCCATATGTGAGGGGTGAAGAGGTGGTAACCAGTAAACATGGTACACACTCTAACTTTGGTAGAGAGAAGTATTCTGAAGAATATAAAGGTAGAAGATAGATGAAGGACTACCAGGGAGAAGAAAAGGAATACTTTTAGGTAGGTGGTAGGGAAAGAGAAACAAAACTGACATCAGCCACGAGACAGGAGAGGTTGTTTTCCTTCCTAGAAGCACCTCTTATGACCTTTTACAGAATCCTACATTTTTCTCAAAAATTACTGTCTTGGGTTGGGGATTTAGCTCAGTGGTAGAGCGCTTGCCTAGCAAGCGCAAGGCCCTGGGTTCGATCCTCAGCTTAAAAAAAAAAAAATCACTGTCTTTTAGATCAAGGACCAGCACATTATGGCCTATTGTCTAGATCCAGACACCTAACCACATAGTCAACCAAGTTTAAAGCACTAGTAAAGACTAGGAGTATACTCCAGTGGTAGAACACTTGCCCAGCACATACAAAGCCCCATCTGGTTTCATCCCCAACACCAATTTTAAAGTGTTACTCTCTGGCTGTTTACAGGAAAATTATTTCCAATCCCAGCTCTACCTCAACAGTTATGGATTTCAAAGGTGCTTGCTTAAGGGATCAGACATCACCTAGGTACTCTGGATGCAAATGATCAAGTCTCAGTGCCAGCCCTAGTCAATCATTAATTCTGAAGGTGGACCCATCAACCTATGTTCTCACAAGACCTCTAGGATACTGTGACTCTGTACTTGAGAACAACTGCTCTGAGTCCTGTGTATACAGATGGCTGGGAAATGCACACAACAGATAAGGTCCATAGTCTATTAGCTGACATTTGCACGGAAGAACCAAGCAAGTGTGGAGACAGGATAACCACAGGTTGTAATTCTCAAAAAAATCATTTATCTCTTTTGAGACAGGGTCTCACTATGTAACTCTGGCTGTCCTGGAACTCACTATGTAGCCCAGGCTGACCTTGAACTCACTGAGATCAGTCTACCTCTGCCTCCTGAGTGCTAGGATTAAGTGTGTGCCACCATGCCTGACTAGGGTGGGCTGGGGTAGGAAGAATGGCACAGAAGCAGAGATTTGGAAGAGATAAGCATGATAGGAAACAAGTTTCTGTCATGAGGACGTGTAACTGAGGAAGAATAAAAGGCCAGAGCTATTTGCACTGTGATACTGTCAAGACACAAAATCAGAGGTGGGCAAACAGCTACAATATGTAAAACCTTGTCAACAACACTACAATTCAGGGTTGGAAGTACAATGAGAAGTCCATGGAGGTCAGTGAGAGGAAGTGACTTGGATCAAGATGACCACTCTGGTTACTGCATGGCAATGCATGACACAAGTCAGGCTACTAGGTGAGAAGCGATGGTGACAGTTTGGTATCTCTAAGATGACAATTTAGACAAAATCAAAGTCACTAACCTGAGTTTATGGATAGGCAGTTTTTAACTATCAGAAACTTGACTTCAAATGACAAGATTTAATCAGCAAGCAATCAGAGAAAGGGGGATATCCATATCCAGGTGACACCTGACACCTTGTCAACATTTAAATGTGCTCCTCATTAGGAGGAAAACAATCTCAGATGTATGTGTGCTCCCTAGGGGCCCAACAATTTCTTTAAAGCAACAGTTAAAAAACTTTTTTAGACTTATTTACTTTATGTATATGAATGTCTGTTGGCTTCCTGGAACTGGAATTGGAGTTATGGATGGATGGTTGTGAGCTACCATGCAGATATTGGGATTTGAACCTGGGTCTTCTGCAAGAACAAGAAGTGCTCTTAACCACAGAGTCATTCTTGCCAGCCTTCTACAACTCCCCCCTCCCCCTTTTTTTGAGAGACAGGTCTAGTAGATCTCCCTGTGTCAGTTTCCTCAGTGTTGAGATGACAGGAGTGAGCCCCCATGTCCAGCCTACGACATTGTTTCTACTATCAAAATAGTCCTGTCTTCTCTCACTCTTCACCTCCCTCGTGGCACTGCTAGAGAAGCACTCCTCCTCACCTGAATCAAGCAGCAACTCCCAGCTGCCCATATGGTTCTGAATTTGCCTGCCTACAATCTACCTCTATATATCAGTCTTTCTCAACCTCCCTAATGTGACCCTTTAATCCAGTTCCGCACACTGTGGTGAACCCTACCTCCAACCATAAAATTACTTTGTTGCTATTTCATAAGTGTATTTTGTTACTGTTGTGAATCATAATGTACACATCTGATATTCAGGATATCTCATATGCAACCCCTGTGAAAAGGCCATTTGACCCTACAGGTTGAGAATCACTGTTCTATATTGTGACCACATTGAGCTTTCTAACAAGGTGGACCTAATAAAGGAATCTCCATGTGACACTGGGTTAGTAGTTTCTCACACTACAGTCTGGTCCAGCTCGTTATCTCCAGTGGCCTTCTTTGTCTTTGGCCCACCACAACAGATATGGCTTTCTGGCCATCCCAAGTAATTGACCCAATCCTGACCTGGTCTCTTCCACTCTGATCCTTTCCTCCTTTCCTCCTTTGTTCTTTTCTTTTCTTTTCTTTCCTTTCTCTCTCTCTCTCTCTCTCTCTCTCTCTCTCTCTCTCTCTCTCTTTATTTGGTTTTTTGAGACAGAGTTTCTCTGTGTAGCTTTGCACCTTTCCTGGAACTCACTATGTAAACCAGGCTGGCCTCGAACTCACAGAGATCCTCCTGCCTCTGCCTACCGAGTGCTGGGATTAAAGGTGTGCGCCACCACTGCCCGGCTTCCCTTGTTCTTTTTATTTTGGAAAATTCTCAGTTATACTGTAGGACTTGCCCTTGGCTTAAAGCTTTCTTCCTCCACAAACTTCATCTCCCATTAGTCTCTGGATGTGACTCTCCCCACACAACCATTACTGCATATATACTGCACTGGAATCACTTCTGTGTCCTAGGACACTAGTGAGTGGTCTTGGAAACTCCACTAATTTCTCCAAGAGCAGAAGGGAAAGATATGAGCTCTGGTACAGAACAAGTCAAGGTTTGCATCTCTCATAAAGCACAATATTTCATACTAGGAACTCATGCATTGGGGCTGGAGAGATGGCTCAGAGGTCAAGAGCACTGGCTGCCTTCCAGAGGTCCGGAGTTCAATTCCCAGCAACCACATGGTGGCTCACAACCATCTATAATGAGATCTGGTGCCCTCTTCTATATACATAATAAATAAATCTTTAAAAAAAAAAAAAAAAGAACTCATGCATATCAGTTGCATATGTTGTATTTTTGTTTTGTTTTTCTAGACAAGATTTCTCTGGATCTCACTCTGTAGACCAGGCTAGCCTGGAACTCACAGAGATCCACCTGGCTCTGCCTCCAGAGTGCTGGGATTAAAGGCGTGTGCCACCGCCACCTAGCCAGCATATGTTGTATTCTAATTTGTGACACACACTGTATTATTTTCCAATTTGAAAAATCTGCTAGGTCCAAATTCTTTTAAAACCTTTTTTTTGAAATTGTTTTTTTTTTTTTCTTATGTGCATTGGTGTTTGGCCTGCATCTCTGTCAGATCCACTGGAACTTTTGCTACAGACTGTTGTGAGCTTTGATGTGGGTGCTAGGAAATGAACTCAAATCCTCTGGAAGAACAGCCAATGCTCTTAGCTGCTGAGCTATCTCTCCTGCCCTTGACTACATCCAAATTTTTAACAAGACCAATGGCCCATTAAAGAAAAACAAAAATAAAAATTCTGCTTTGTTCTATTTCATCTTTAGCAAACTAACAATAATCTGAGTGGAGAAAAGCAGAGGTTAAAGGGGAGAGAAATATTTTAAAAAAGATGTTTGGCATACAATATCTTCAGATGACAAGGCAGTAAATACGGGTCAGGAATAGACTGATTAATTAGCACAGCCTTGTTTCACTTCCCTCTTCCACATAGAGATAAATCACACTTCAAAGAGCATTTCAACTTTTATTTAATGAGGACTTTATTTTCTTACATTACAAACTAACTCTTCCTTTCTGAAAGGCAGGTCTTACACTCAATCTTCAAGCACTGTTTTAAGAAATTGAGAAGAAAACCACAGTTCACCAACAAGAAGATTCACAACTTCTTTTTACAGTAATAATAAGAAAAACAACACATTTCACAACCTAAAGTGGACCAAACTAAGTTTACCTAGAGCAGATTTTAAAATCTGGGGAAGATGATATCAACTAGTTATGCGAATTGTTTGTAATGAATTTGTCTGTAACAATACAGAACACATGCTTGCTTTGCACTGCACCTAAGCCTCCTTCATCAAGGTGCACAGACCACAGGAAGCTTCCCCTCCTCTCAGGCTTCTGTGGAAACCATTAAGGCAAGTCAACAAAGGACCAATAGGCACCAGGTACAGCAGCTGCCTGTGTAACTTCCTGTAATCTGATAGCATTTACAAATTCAGGCATTGGTGTGGCAAAGCCAGTGCTTTGTTTTCAGTATCTTATACCTAAAGCACAAAAGGTCACTTCAAGTCACTTCAATGTAATAAACAACTTGCTGTACTAAAAGAATCAGAAGCAAGAATAAAGGAAAGGCCCTTTGGTTTAAATTTATTAACCAGATTTCCTAACTGTCCAGAGAGTTACATTCTGGTCTGGAAAATTCAGTCTCAGTAATGCCAGATCATTATATAATTTCCCAAGCATAAACACTTTTCCCCATTTCACGATGACAACACCTAGGAATATTTTCACAATAAAATAATACTTTATTGAAGGTAATTTCTCTTTGGTCTTGTTTAATTTAAGCTGAGAGAAAGATACCACCATAAAAAAAAAAAAAAAAAAAAAAACTGAGCCTGGTGACACATACCTCTAACTCCTGCAACCGGGGGAGCTGAGGCAGGAGGAGGACTGCAAGTTTGAAGCCACCATGGGCAAATCAATGAGAACTCTGTCTTAACAAAGCAACAAGGGCCCATAAAAGCATGATGGTGCTATATACTGTTCAGTGACTCAATCAAGCCATTTTGTGCGGACAGTTTTCTAAGGTAAGTACTCTGAGATGCATGAAAGGGCATCGCTAGCAGTCGGACCTTAGGTTCATTTCTTTCCCGGTCACCTAGAAAATTAAGGGCTTTTTTAAGAATTCTGATCAGTAATATGAGGATACTTAGATTAGCAGGTGAAGAACAAAGCTAATTCTTTGGACTATCCTTGTGGGCATACCAGCACCCACATCTATACATGATAATGTTATAGAACTCTTCATTCCAACATCAACAGCAGGAAGTTAACTCGCTGAAGTATTTAGTATTAAAGGGAGTATTTTATCTATAGCTGAAAGTCAAACTACATGAATCAGAAATATGTTATTTCAAGTTTTTTTTTTGGTAGAGTTGGAACCTAAGTAATTAGTACTTTTAATTTTAAAAAATGAAATTCTTGAGAGTATAATTCAAAGTCAGTATAATTATGTTTGAAAAGAAAAACACAGATGCATTAAAGTGACTGACTTGAAGTAGCCCACCAAGAGTACATTCAAACCAAATGGCACAGATTGTCATCTCAAGGAAGTACATAGCAAGTACATTCATCCAAGTTGAATCTGCCATACAAACTTCCACTGAAGACTAGAACTGTTCTAGCTATGAAAACAAAAACATCTCCCCAAATTTCTTTTTTTAGGAAAAAAAAGTTGGAAGCAACTTTCTGTGCATTAAGACATTTTCTTAGAAGAGAGGGGGTGGAAAAAAAGCCCACTACAATGAAAACTAATGTGCTCTACTAAAGCACAGCACTCACACACAACCAAAACAAACAAAAAAACAAAAACAAAAAAAATCGCATCAATACATAATCCCAGTCCAGAAGGCAGGCCTCCTTGAGTGCCACAGTGCCAAGAGTGGCTGCAAGTCCCCACACCATGGGGAGACGGGCACTTGGCAGATGACTGGGTGTGACTTAGGAGTCTTCAACACTGTCTAGTCTGGTGATCTCTAGCTCTTCATGCTGACTCTTAGGAAAGCTTCTGACAAGTGCAAGAGATCAAGATGTTTATAGAAAGCCATTCTTTTCTTCCATTAACATCCACCTTTTCTTTTTCTTTCTTTTTTTATTTAAAGAGAGTTCTCCATCGAGGCAAATGCAGCCACAACATGGTGAAGTGAGGTATTGATAGTGACTGTTCATCAAGACTTATCTTTCCTTGCTTGAGTATCTGTGAGTATTACTACTGTTGACCAAAGAACAGGTTACTTAGCCACAGTTAAGTTTTATCATCTCATCAGCTAGTGGAACAAGGCAATGAAGAGGTGAGTATCAGCCTCCCTCCCATGTCCCATCTCCTTCTCAAACCAGATGATCTTCTTAGAAACATATACACATTGCTCAAAGCACACAAAAGTTTTGTTGATATTTCTGTTGGCATAGTTTTAGCAAATATAGTTCATTCTATGTGTGAGATAGTGAACTTCAAAATGCAAATCAAATAGAAACCCAGAGAATGCCAATTTAAAGATTTTAGAGTTATGACAAGTTTTGTATAAATTCTGATAGACGAAAATTACTGAGTCAGGGTCTAGCAGTGGGGGTGCACGCCTTTAATCCCAGCACATGGGAGGGAGGCAGAGGCAGGTGTATCTCTGTGAGTTTGAGGACAGCCTGGGCTACAGAGCAATCACTCCCCAGGACAGCCAGGGCTACACACAGAAGCCCTGTCTTGGAGGGCAAAAAAAAAGATACTGAATCTGTTCCTTAAAAATATAGAGTAAGATGATGATGTCTAAGATGCAAGACTGTGTAGGACAAAATATGTCTGAAGATCTTGGGTCTGAGCTTGTAAAAGTGCCAACTATATTTAATGAAAAGAACAGACATCAAGGTGTAATCTAAAGCTGTGTCTACACAGTTGCATGCTATTTTTAAGCCAATTTCTAATGTTTATAGGGAATAAGAGGCACTTATTCTATATATCAAGTTCCTCTTTTGAGTGTTTGTTTGCATAAACTAAGTGGCAGGTCTTTTGGGATGTCAAATCAATTTCTAAGTACTATAAAAAAAATAACAAAACTTACACCAAAACAAGACAAACCAGCGTAAGTGCATTGATAATCTAGGCACCATGGAGGAAAGCATCAAAAAAATATAGAGCCTAGATGTTTTATACCAAGTTTTAGAACCTGCCAACTGATAATACACAAGCAAAAGAGTGGTGTCAATGTTTACCAGTGTTGTACATTTTAACAATAAAAACCAGTTAGTATTTGTAGGAACACAACATTAAAATCATGATGCACCAACACAATTCATAAGCTAACATTAACACTGCCTGTTTGCTTTGCTACAATTTCAAGTTTGTCCAGTAATTTACTTATACTGTGGTTTCTCGACCAGCTTTGAGATTGGGTGCTGAGAACTGTCTCCTCATCCTTGGAGGTGTCACAAACTGGCTACAGTGGTTGGGCCTGTCAGTCTGCTTTTGACAGCAATTGGCTGTACCGCCCTCTAACTGACCTCCAGTGTTATAATTACAGTAAGACTGACGGTGTTGGTGAATATGACGCTTGGCCTGGAAAGTTTGCAGATCAGCGGTGGGGTGACCACTGTGGGAGTTTAATGACTCCGAGGAGGCAGTTGCCTGGCAGCGCAAATTTTTCGGTTGGCCATTATTGAGAGAATTGCTTCTCCAACGTAGCTGAGGTGGTGGTTGTTGATTGTTAATATGCTGTTTGCTAACTTGGATATGATCTTGACTTCTTATACCCTGGGAGCCCCATGCTGACTGGGGATCTTTAGAAGCCGCTCTACCAACTTTTTCTTGGTTTTCTTCTTTATATCCTTTTCTTCCTTCTTCATCTTTTGGAATTCTCAGCTCAATAACCTCATCTTCTGTTATAATAATATGTGTCCCAGGACTCCAAGAATTTCTGTGTTTAGGATTGCTCTTAAAGGGAAAGCGGGGCTTCCGGTTCTCAGGAGGGATAAACCTGTGGGGTACATTCTGCCGACGTAGCTGCTTTGTTATCTCCTGCTGTTGCAGGTTCTTAAAACGAATTTGCTCTTGCCTCATCCAACGTAGACGTCCACGTCTAAAAGCTGGATCACCATTCATCAGCTGGGAAACACGTTCTTCTTTGCCAAGTTCTCCACTTTCTCCTTTACTGACATCATTATCAGAAATGCTGCTAGCACCAGCACCAAGGGACTCTTTTGTTTTGTGATTTCCTTGGTTTTTCTGTTCCTGAGATCCAATCAATGGCAAGACTTTCTCCATTTTGAGCATTTTATTTCTTAAGACTTTGATCTCTTCATCTTTCATATTATTTTGCTTTTTGACTTCTTGCAAAATATCTTCCAGCTTGTCTATGTGAACCTTGAGGTCATCTACATCTGTTCCACCTTTCCCAGTGGCCATCATATCTTCGATCTTCTCATCCCCTACTCCAACAGTGTCCCAGACATCCCTGGCCACTGCCCTCCAAGAGTCTCGCTCATTGGGGTCTTTCTTCCCATACATGGCACAAAGCTCTTTCATCTTAACAATGGCCAAGGCTTCGATCTCCTGCCGACTGTGCCTAAAGTCATTGAGGGCAACTTCATAGCAAATCTCTTTAACAGCCTGAATTTTAAGATCTGAGATGGTGACCCACTTGGAATCTTTACTCAGGCGCCTTCTTTGAGGGATTTGATACATTTTAATTGGTTCTCGTTTCTTTCCACTGCTGGGAAGGCCGCACTTTTTAACAATGGTTTGTAACTTGCTGGGAGGTAGCTTTTCTCTCAGAGAAGTAATCAGTTTCCAGCTCTCTTCACAGGACCTCTTGTCAGAATCGTCGCCGCTATCAGAATCCGCGTCCTTTGGAAAAACAAAATAAAAAAATGGCCCCCAAATAACCAAAATTAAAATGTAAAAAAGGAAAATCAAACTGAAGAAAAAGCAAGCAAAATGCCTTAACCAAATTTAAAAAACAAAACAAAATACTAGAAATCAAATTAAAAAAAAACAAAACAAAAAAAAAAAAAAAACAAAACCAAAACCCAAACCTAGACAGACGGGGAAGTCTACTAAGACTTAGGCATATGTGGATTACTATTAATATAAATGTGTGTAGTCCTGATCCAAATCCCCACTTTCTGAGGTAAATAGACCATACTTCTTGGAGGGCTGATATTCTCTCAGTCTAGTCATAGGAACTAGTGTGAGATAAGCCTTCCGCCATGCCCAGAAAACAGGGGAAGCCCACGCCCCACACATGCTAACAACATGCAGCCACTTCCCCACATTTGCCTTGGTTATTGCTGTTGCTTCTTCCAGAATCTCTTCCCCAAGAGTGAGCACGGATGCCACACAAAGATGTGATGAGCAGGCAGATTAACAAAGGTTAGTAAAACTGCAGGATGCCAAGTTTGGTTTAGCTTTACTAAATGAGCAACCCTAGACAAAAGTCAGATAGAAAGTAGAGAAAGAAGCGAACAGAGATGATGTTAGAAGTGCTAAGAACTTCGTTTTGCAGAACATATAAGGTTCTTATCAACCAAATTCCCTTCCTGTTGGGTGGGAGGATTTTGAAACCGGTCTTTCTAGAAGCAGATACTAGACTTGCCATTTTCTTTTGCATAGTAAATTAATGCATTTTGTTTGTACATTAAGGTTTGTTACTCTGAGAACAAAGCATTTAAAAAAAAAATAACCGGTTATTATTTTTTTTTTACACAATGAAACCAATAATAACCTCCCTCTAAAATTTTGAGAAATTACCAGAATAAAAATTAACTAAGTTAGGTACAGTCTTTCATTAAAGATAACTTTAAGATTCCTAAGTAATAGTGTATTTTAAACCTGTTTCCTTGGGAGAGGATGCTTGGGCTTTGCACATGCTGGGCAAGCACTCTACAACTCTAGTACAACAGAGTATTTCAGAAGCTAGGCTTGGGAGCTTACACTCAGCACATGGGAGTCGAGACTGGATGATGGCTACAAGTTCCAGGACAACCTGGGCTTAGGATAAGATTGTCCCCCAACAAAAACTAACCAACAAAAATTCTGCAGACAAAACAATTCATGTTTTCTACTTAGAGCACCCATGTGACTGACATCTACTTGGGGACTATCACCTTTAAGTGACAATGCTGCCAATAAACACAAAGAATGGAGTCTGCATATGAAAACGGATGCACTCCACCTGTCTCTTCAGTTATCTCAACTGCAGCGTTATTTCTTTCCAAAAGCAAGGGAAAAATTAAACTTAGGCTTAAAATAGTGAACTGGCTTTACAACACAGTTTCACATATGTCCACGTACCACACGCATGCCTGGTGCTCAATGAGACCATTGGGACTAAACTGGGTGGCTATGAGACCCCCACAATCCACCTGGCTCTCCTCACCCAGTTTAGATAGACGCATGCCTCCATGCCTGTTTTACATGTGTGCGGGGATCCCCACACAGAAGTCTCAGGCTTGCACAGCCAATGTTTTACTCATTATGCTGTCCTCTTGTCCCTCCTCTCCTTTTTTTTTCCTTTTGGTTTTTTGAGACAAGGTTTCTCTGTGTAGCTTTGAAGCCTTCCTGGAACTCGTTCTGTAGCCCAGGCTGGCCTCCAACTCACAGAGGTCCGCCTGCCTCTGCCTCCCAAGTGCTGGGATTAAAGATGTGCGCCACCACTGCCCAGCTCCTCCTCTCCTCTTTAGTTTAAAAAGGCAGAGTGGTGGGAGTTTTCAGTATATTTTAGTGACAGAGTGCTTTCCTAACATGGGCAAGGCCCCAGGCTCAATCCCCAGCACCACGAATGAGAAAACTAGAAAAACTAGGGGCTAATCATGTGTGTGTGTGTCTGTGTGTGTGTGTCTGTGTGTGTGTGTCTGTGTGTGTGTGTGTGTGTGTTTTACATGTGTGACGGTCCAAGGTAAATTCTCTGAGCTCATGAGTTCAGCTTGGCTGGCCAGCCAATGAGCCTTAGGAACAGAACTACCTGTCTCGGCCCTCTCGAGGCTAGGGTCTGAACTCAGGTCTTTATGCTGGTGCAGCAGTACTTTACTGAGTGAACCATCTTCCCAACCTCAAGACAGCAATAGAGAAGAGTAAAAAGCATGTCTGCCTTGAGTGCTTTCCCACAAATATATAGACAAACTCAGTTTTTGGGGGGTTGTTTTTTTGGGGGGTGTTCAAGACAGGCTGGCCTCGAACTCACAGAGATCAGCCTGCCTGCTTCCCAAGGCGTGGGATTAAAGGCGTGCTCAGTTTTACACAATACAAATTGCCTTTGATCTTCCACAGAACTATCAGTTTTTTTCTTTTGTAACTGGTTAGGGATAAACTGAATTTAGGAAATGACAACAAATGAAACAAATAGTCTATATAAATTCAAAAAATTCAAATCAAGCAGTCATAATTTTCCCTTGTCACTAAATGATTCATCTACTTTCATTACATATTATATATTAATTATATTATATATTATATTTCAAGTGCACAGTTGGCCTGCTGAAAAGTCCACAGTGAATATATGCAAATGAGAAAGAGAAGAGACAGGAAAGGTGGGAAAGTGCAAGGATGAAAGACACACAGGTGTACAAGAGCACTGACTGTAGGGAATGCTCAGAAACAAGAGTGAGTGCATCTGGGGAGCTAGCATTACAGAAATTCATGAATTCCAATTTTAGAAGCTTAAGAAGTATATGTATGAATGCAGGTACATGGATTGTGTGCATCTGAAAGGCTGCTCATGCCATGGAGCATGTGTGGACATCAGAGAAGAAAGGCAGGAATCAGTTTTCTCTTCCCACCATGTGGGTTCCAGAGATGAAATTCAGCTCACTAGGTTTGATGGCAAGCACCTTTACCCACTGTGGACTCTGAATTCCAATTTTTAATGCCACTATGTTAAAAATTATAGTACTAAATATTTGATGATAACTGTTATCCAAAAATAATTTATGAGTAATAAATATTTAGTGAAAACAGTAATTACTTCATATCCTCTGAATCTTTCTAGGGCACACATTAGTTGCCCAATACAGAATCATAAAAACCACATTTTCCACCAGTATTGTTACTGGTAAAAAATCTTTAGGCTGAAAGTGTTAGATATCAGTTCCTCTCAAGGTCAAGACACTTAAGTAGAAGACAGCAAGACTTGAATGGAAAGCAACTTCCTTGCTATTAGGAAGCTTAAACAGAACAAATGACAGCCAGAACCTCATTACTTGCAGACTATGGCTGGCCCCCCAAAAAACAACATTAAATATATCTTAAAGACAATTTACTTTATCTTTATTAGTATTTCTTTCTCCTTTCCTCCTGGCCTTCCTTTCTTTCCTCAGGATTGAACCCAGAGCCTTTGTATGTTACGTAATCCCTGTCCCACTGAACTACAGTGATTTATTTGTAGGCAGTATCTTGCTGAACTATGCAAACTTTACTGTAAACTCATGTTCCTCTTGTGTCAGCCTTGTAGTAATTGGATTTCAGTTGCACAACACTGTGTTGGGCTCCATCAGGGTTTTTATGTCAAGGCATAAAACGATCATCAACTTTTGGCGATGGAGAGCAGCAGACAGTTATTATTTAACGCCTACTTACTCAAGTGTGTTCCCAAGGCCACTGGCACCATTATCACCTGGGACCTTCTGAGAAACTCAGAATTGCAGATCCCACGCACAGACCTCAATCACTACCTATATTTTAAAAGGATTCCCAGTGATTGAGAGACACTGACATAAGTTAGAAGACTCAAGTTTAAGGTTTAGATACAAGATTTAGCAGGTATGTAAGGCCACTACTGAAGAAAAATTTTAAAATGTATGTATGCATGCACAACAACATTGTTTTCAGCCTTAACTATAAACTAAGGGCAATGCTATATATTTCATTTACATACACATCTATCAAACAGAGCTGGTGCGAGGATCAAGTAAAATGATAGATGTTAAAGCTCTTTGTAAATTACAAAGCAACATACATTCAAATACGAGACACTACTGTTAATAAATAGTGCTTAATTACACCTTTCCTCTTTGATGTCTCACAGACCATCAGAGGAATGTTATTAGGTTATACTACATAATTATGATAAAAGACTCCTTCATGTGTCACAAACCTTTCAAGCCCTAACCATTAAAGCCAAAGCCAAGTAAGTTACTAGAGACACTTTCCCTGTAACATTGATATTATCTTGTTCCAAACAATTTATTCTTCCAATCCATATTTTTGAGGGCTTCACTATAATTTTAAAGATAATAAATTAGCTGGTTTAACCCACTGCCAAGAACCAAGTGCTCCGATAAAGGCTGCTTTTACTTAATATTTTGGCTTTCACGGACCACAATGCAATAGTTCTCCAACAGAACAGAGTGTAGTAGCATAAGGCTGTAACTTATATGTTGTATTTCATGTTAAGGGAAGAATCCAGGATCCTTCTCCCTGATTTCTCATTAGTGACCCCTTGTTGTAGCTCTGGAAGTCCTGGAATTCACTAAGACCAGGCTGGCTATGAACTCAGAGATCCTCCTGCCTCGGCCTCCCAAATGCTGGGATTGAAGGCATGTACCACAACATCCAGCATTATGAAACTTCTTACTATCAGGGCTTTATGGCTGGCTTTAATATTAAAATCTACTAAGAAGAATTTATTCATAAGACATTTTTATAAAACCTGGGAAAACAATTATCATAAAATCCTAACCCATTATATCTAGCATAGTCAACTGACTTTCCAACTGCTTATCCAAAACCTCTCTCAACCCAGAGTCAGGAGCATCTCTCTTCTGTCTGAGATGGGTGTGCAGCTCCCCACTACCCTATTACCACAAAAGCCACTGAGAACCTTACTGAGAATTTAGATTCCATGCAGGGGAACAGAAAAGGATTAAAACATGCAATTGTGCAGCCACACTTTTAGACACAGCTTAACTTAAAAAACAAAAAACAAAACAAACAAACAAAAAAACCATCTGCCCAGCACAAGAACAATCCCCATGTCAGCCTAAGAATAGAGAATTAGTACTATCAAGTGGCCAGAAACAAAACCAAGGCAAACTCCCACCAAAATCAATATTCAGTTATTATCATTCAAAAGACCATTGTTGGAACATACTCAAAAACACTACCAAAGGGCAAAGGTATCATAAAAGCTCTCATTATTTCTTCAAAAAGCTCTTGACTGTGACAGAAGATCTAATTTTAAGAAATAAAAGGTACAAAATAGTACCTCTATAGAGGTTTTCCCAGATTAAGATTGCCAGAAGATATATGACAGTTCATTAAGAAATGACAGTGAATGGGTGGCACCAATGAGAGCCTGCTAACAGGTGTGAGAGCAAATGCCCTTCTCAATAGCTGCAAATTCAGGACAGACTCCTACCAGTCTCTGCTGCTCCAGAAGAAGATCAGCTTCCTCCTTCTCCTTTTTGTATAGGATCTCCATTTCCTGTAGCCTAGAAGCAAAACAAACAACAGAAACAAAATACCAAAAAAGAGTAAGTTGTGAAATCACCAGGCTGTTGTTGTAAAAGCTATTACACGTTTCAAAGCATCACACTAATCGCCTAACACTAATGGATTACCTTTTTTCCATCTCCTGTTTCATATCAATTCCTTGTTTTTCGAGAAGCTCTCTCTGTGCAAATGTCCAGTCCACAGGCTCAGAGGGGGTCTCAGCAGAGGGAGTCTTCTCCCGCTCAGCTCGTGCTTGTTCAGGGTGATTGAAACGAAAAACGTGGTTTTTACCCATAATAATACGGTTCCCTAGAACAAAACAGAAATAGGTCTAAGCATTTGTTTTGCAGTGCTATGAGTCAAATCCAGGGCCCTGTATATGTTAGCAAATGTTAGCACTCAGCTACAGCCCCAGTTCCAAGGAATCAATTTTTAATGAATAGGACCTAGTTTTTCAAATGTCTTACCAGGCAAGGTGGTGTATGCCTACAATCCTAGCACTCAGGAGGCCAAGGTTTACAACTTTGAGGCCATCCCAGGCTACACATTGAAAACCTACCCCCCCACACACACAAAAAAATATAATTTCACTCTGGTAATATAAGAAGATAGATACTTGGCTGGGTATGATGGTCCACCCATTTAATTCTAGCACTCAGGAAGCATAGACAGGAAAATCTCTGTGAGGTCAACATGGTCTATACAGTGAATTCCAGGCCAACCAGGGCTACTTAGTGAGATCCTGTTTCAACAACAACAATAACAACAAGCAAACAACAACAAAAGCAAGATTTGTAGTTTTTTTAAAAAAATTCTAGGATAACTTTAGCCTTTAAATAAAGAGCCGAAGTCTGAGTTCCCCTACAAGCCATATG
Source organism: Onychomys torridus (assembly GCF_903995425.1). Taxonomy (NCBI): domain Eukaryota; kingdom Metazoa; phylum Chordata; class Mammalia; order Rodentia; family Cricetidae; genus Onychomys; species Onychomys torridus. The sequence continues at coordinate 160,568,393 of NC_050444.1, forward strand.
TACATTGCTGAAGACTTGAGACCCCTCAGCCTCACCTGAGCGCAGCTGGACAGGCTGGGCCACCCTCTTGCCATTCACATATGTCTCTGAACGCTCACAAGGCTCTAGAGTCACGATAACTAGGAAGAATATAGACTGATGTTATTATCATAAATTAGTGCAATCAAACATTAAAAAGTAGTTCACTGTCAGGACTCACGGTAACTAGAATAGACCCTTGTAACCAACCAAAAGACTAAAGTGTCTATTAAACAGTTTTTTGGTTTGTTTGTGTGGGGTTTGGCTGTTTTTGTTTGTTTGTTTCAAGATACCATAACTAATTTCAGTATAGGAAGCTATTGGGAGCTGTGGCTTGAATAAAAACATTTAACTAAATTTCATAAGCCTTAAAAGAAGACAGAAAATATTAATTCTGACAAAATATGATACAGCAGAAATCTTAAGTATGATACACAAATAAAAGCTAACATTTTGGTGGAGAGTGAAGAAGGTAGCTTCCAGCACAAAAAGGCCATTAGCCAGCTGCTGTCCGGTTAATGAACTGGGCTGTGGTGGGGATTCACAAGATTGATTTTTTTCTTCCCTTTAAGATAAACATGAGGAACTGGAGAGATGGCTCAGAGGTTAAGAGCACCGACTGCTTTTCCAGAGGTCCTGAGTTCAATTCCCAGCAACCACATGGTCACATGGTGGCTCACAGCCATCTGTAATGACATCTGGCACCCTCTTCTGTATACATAATAAATAAATAAATCTTTAAAAAAAAAAGATAAACATGAATTCTACTGGGCTAATATTAAAGATCTTTCAGTTCGCCCATTATCTAGAATAGTTACTTTCTTCTTACTTTTCTATTAAATAGTTAACATTCAAGAGCAAACCTAATTGCCTGCATCCTGCTCAGCTCTTGGCAGTAACAAAGGCTCCTTTTGTTCATGCTATTTTCATGTTAAGTAGCTGTGTCTGCCCTTGCATTTATAAACATCCCAGGTTTCTCCGTTTGTCAATGTTTTATTGACAAAAAGACTCCACTAACAGAGATGGGCCAGTCGGAAGGACTTCGAATTCGCAGAGGAAAGAGTGGCTTGAGAAGTTAAACACAAGCCTCACCTTCACCAGAGTTGTTTCTCTCACTCCGGAAGACACAGTGCTCTTCTTTAATGTGAGCCCCACTCAGCACTATGTCCTGGCGTCGCTCAGCATCTGCTTGGCCAACCCTGAACACGAGGGAGAGCGTTTCCAGGGAAATTCAGACACAAAAAGTACTCATAAACAATGAACTGCTTTCTCCCAGATAACATCCTTTGATATATATAAAAATGAACTACTTTATATCAGACACTTTCAACTACAAATTCTATTATCAAGTATGATGAACCTTCTTACAAGATCAGCACACTGATATAATTTACACACCATAACAAAACAGGGCAAACCAAATTCTCTAATGAACTCATCTGTGTTATTATAGGGTAATTTTTATTTAGGTTCTTCTAGAGGTAGTTATGTGCTAACTAGTTCCACTTACAACTTGGAAGAGGAGAGAAGGTAAATCATAATCATTCCAGAAAGGAGAAATAGCAAATTATTATAATCTTTTGGACATTTCCCTTTAGTTATCAATTATCTAGAAGAAAACATTAAATGACTCAAACTAGAAGGAAATATACCTTGTAATGCCATCTTTGATATAATAAAGCAGACACTCCGACATTAGTGGGTCTTCATTGAGGTTAACAAGATGTGGAGTCTGAAAAAGGTCATAGATTATCAGTTTGGGGCAAGAAACCATGAGAGAGCTGTAGCAACAGGAAGCCTAAAAGCGTCTCAGATTCCCCAGAGCACAGAGCACCTGAAGGGAAAGGATCAATGAAAATCCTAGGTGTAATTCTGTAATAAAAAAAAAAAAGCATTCTCTATAGGCCTTCTCAAATTAGACTAACACATCATGTTTAAGAACATGAGTTCTTCCGGGCGGTGGTGGCACACACCTTTAAACCCAGCACTTGGGAGGCAGAGGCAGGTGATCTCTGTGAGTTCAAGGCCAGCCTGGGCTACAGAGTGATTTCCAGGAAAGGTGCAAGCCCTGTCTCGGAAAAAAAAAAAAAAAAAAAAAGAACATGAGTTCTGCTGGGCATGGTGTCACACACCTTTAATCCTAGCACTCTGAAGAAAGAGACAGGGGAATTCTCAAGGTTAGCCTGATCTACAGAGTTTCAGGCCAGTCAGGACTACGTAGTGAGATCGTTTCAAAAAATAAAATAAAATAAAAATGGGGCCGGAGACATAGCTCAGTAGTTAAGACAACTGTTCGTTCCTCCAGAGAACTCATGTTGGATCCCAAGTGCCGACTTGGGTGCTCACAAGCATCTGCAACACCTCTTCCAGTGGATCTGATGATCTCTTTTGGCCCATGAACACCAGACACTTGACAATCAGAACATATATACAAGCAAAACAAACACATAAAATGAAACAAATAAGAACATGAGCTCTAAAATTAAAAAAAAAAACAACACTTTTCTGTTTTAAGTTAAGTATGTGTGTGTATGACAGAGAAAGAGAATATTAATATATGTGGGGGCCATAAAAGGGCATCAGATCCTCTAGAACAGAGGTTCTCAATCTTCTTAATGCTACAACCCTTTAATACAGTTTATGTTGTAGTGACCCACAAACATAAAACTATAATTTTGCTACTATTATGAATATTAATGTAAACATCCATGTTTTCCAATGGTCTGAGGTGATCACTGAAAAGGGTCAGTCGACCTCACAAAGGGTGGAGACCTTGAGAATCATTGCCTAGTTATAGGCAGCTGTGAGCTGCTCAGCATGTGTGCAGGAACAAACCTGGGTCCTCTGAAGAACAGCAGATGTTCATAGTCACTGAGCCATCTCTAACACCAAGTTGTTTGTGTTTTTTAACAAACATTTGTTTTGTATGTGTGTATATATGTGTGCTGTGAGTGTGTGTATACACATGTGTCACAAAAGGCATATGGGAATCAGAGGACAATTTGAGGAAAGTTGTTCTATCCTTCTACCTTGTAGGTTCTGGGGTTCAAACTCAGGTTGTCCGGCTCAGTGGCAAGCACCTTTACTTGAGCCAAGGCCCAGATCCTCATAAGGGCAAAGCATTGAACACAAAGGCACAATGAAAACAGACCAATTCTTGGATAAGTTAAATACAATTTTTGTAAATACCTAGATTAAGAAATTTAAAACAGCTGGGTGGTGGTGATGCACACCTTTATTCTTAGCACTCGGGAGGCAAAGGCAGAGATCTCTGAGTTCCAGGCCAGCCCCATCTACAGAGTGAGTCTCAGGACAGCCAGGACTACATGGAGAAACTCTGTCTCGAAAGAAACCAAAATTCCTAAAACAGATTTTCCATTTTTTTATTAAAATAATAATACCTTTGAAGTTCCCCCACTATAATTTTCATGGCCCTAGCTATTATCTTACTAGTATTTACCTTACCAGAAAAAAAATTATAGTTGCTAATAGCCAACAACATAAACATCTTCTAAAAGTATTCTTCATCTAACACTAGTATTTCCAAAAATTTTGAAAACTTTTCTTTGGTGAAAAGCCTTCACTGGAATCCAAAAATAAGTCACATGGTCTTGGGGCAAACATCTACTCAAGACAGTGCCAGCAAATATGGAAGAACGAAAGAAGGTCTGCTGAGTGGTAAGGAAATGGGACTGCCAAGGATGGTCTAAAAGGAATTAAAGAGATGTCTGCATCTTCACCAGCTTCTACTTTTCTGATGGAAGAACTGGGCTGCTCTGAAAAAGTCAAAGCCCTCAATGGGCAGCATTCTTTTTGTTTGCTTGCTTGTTTGTTTGTTTATTTGTTTTTGTGAAACAGGGTGTCTCTGGGTAACCCTGGCTGTCTTGGAACTTTCTCTGTAGACCCAGGCTAGCCTCAGAGATCAGCCTGCCTCTGCTTCCCCAGTGCTGGGATCAAAGGTATGCTCCACCACTGCACAGCTAATGGGCAGTATTTTTTAAAATCTCATTAGGGAACTAAGAAAAGAGAGTCTAGGGGCTGGAGAGAAGGCTCAGTAGTTAAGAGCACTGACTGCTCTTCTAGAGGACCTGGGTTCAAGCGTAACACCCACATTGCAGTTCACAAGTGTCTGTAACTCCAGGATCTAACACCTTCACATAGACATAAATGCATGCAAAACAACAATGCACATAACTTTTTTTAATTATGGAAAAAAAAAAAGGAAAGTGAGTTTCAACCACGTCACTATGTGCTCTACAGTGCTTCTTTCCCTTTCCTGAGAAGTCTAGAAAATTAAAGCAAGAAAAATCTTTGAAAGTAGAGTTCAGCTTGTAATTTTATGCTGCTTACATTACAATTCTTTGGGTTATTTTAAATTCTTATAAATATCACATTTTGTCAGGCGGTGGTGGCGCATGCCTTTAATCCCAGCACTCAGGAGGCAGAGGCAGGTGAATCTCTGTGAGTTCGAGGCCAGCCTGGTCTCCAAAGCGAGTTCCAGGAAAGGCGCAAAGCTACACAGAGAAACCCTGTCTCGAAAGAAAAAAAAAAAATCACATTTTTACTTATTTTATGTTATCTGATATTTTCTTTGTGTAGCCCTGGCTGCCCTGAAACTCACTATGTAGACCAGGCTAGTCTTGAACTCAGAGATCCACCTGACTCTGCCTCCAAAGTGCTGTGATTAAGGGTGTGTGCCACCACACCACACCAAATTATTTTTGTAAGTTTTATTGTTTGTTTATTTGCTTTTTCCAGTGCTAAAGATAGAACCCAGGTCTATATGTAGTAGAAAAGTGTTCTATTAGTGAATTGCAATTCTAAATATACACACACACAACCTCATGAAAACTTAAGGGTTGTGGCTGTAGCACAGTTGGTAAAGGGCTTGCTTTGCAGGCAATTAACCCTGGGTTTGAGCTCTACTACCATATATATGGGGGAAGGGTGCCACACACCTACAGTCCCACTGCTTGAGTTAAAGTCAGGGGGATCAGAAATTCAAGGTTATCTTCTGCTACATACTGAGTTTTAATCCACCTGGGATATACGAGACCCTCTCAAAAGAAGAAAAACTTTTGGAGGTATGCAAAAGCACAATCTAAACTCTATTAAAACTGTAACTGCTAAAATCTCTACAATGTATGTATGAATAAATACATCATTAAGGTAAAAATGACTTAACTTCACATACATATGTAATTGTCTATGTTCTATATATCTCTAAATCAACCTTTTTTTTTTTTTTTGGCTTTTAAGACAGGGTTTCTCTGTGTAGATATGGCTGTCTTAGAACTCACTCTGTAGACTAGGTTGGCCTTCAACTCACAGAGATCCTCCTGCCTCTGCCTTCCATGTGCTGGCAAGTGATGGGACTAAAGGTGTGCACCACCATGTCTGACTTAATGACTTCTTTTTAAAAAAGATCTATTTCCATTTGTTTATGTGGGGGGAGAGTGGAGGAGGTACCCACAAGGTCCGAAGAGGGCTTTGGATTCCTTAGAGCTGGAGTTACAGGCAGTTTTTAGCCTCCCAACTTGGGTGCCAGAAACCAAAGTAGGGTCCTCTGGAAAAATAGCAAGTGCTCTTAACTGCTGAGCCATCTCTCCAGCCCTTTTCTTCTTGTGTATGATTTAGGTTGGATTTGAATTTATTATAAAGCAGGTCCTGGACTCTAATCTTCCTGCATTCCCCTCCCAAGTGCTGTGATTGTAGATGTGTGCCATTATACCCAGCTAAATCAATGTTTTCTGTTGAAAATAACATATTGGAATTTGTAAGACAGTATTGTGACTATGATTAAAAAAAAAAAAGTAAGCAAAAGAATCCTCACAAAAAAATCATAAAAACGCTGGTTCACATCAAGTAAAAGTGCCAATTCAAAACTCTCTGACCTCGTATTTTTAACATAGAACATAATCTATGCACATAAATACTTGTTAATAATACAGTAGTAGGCAATACACATGGTAGAGTACCACAGAGATATACTCTTGAAGGAAGGAACCTTGAGGGAAGTTATCAGTAGTGAGACAAATGCTTGGTACATTATTAATACATGCTCTACGGTTGTCATATTTTAAAAAAGCACACAAAACAATTATTTAATAAGGTATTCTAGTATTCAAAACTAAGAAGCAACTCAAGTCAAAAAGAACACACAAGTCATGCTATCAGTCCAATTAACTAAAAGGTCCCTAACTATTCTACAACTATGGTTACATTAGTAGGAAAGTGACTAATCTAATTACTTCTCTAAAAAAAAAAAAAAAAGCATGCTGAAAAGGGAGCAGAGGCATCCAGAGGGTAAGGACTGAAGCTGCTTCCTAACAGAAGTAGTTGTTATAGAAATCATGGGACCGTACTGTTGTTCACAAACCCTACTGCCCCCAACTCTTTTTTTTTTGGGGGGGGGGGTGTTTCGAGACAGGGTTTCCCTGTGTAGCTTTGTTCCTTTCCTGGAACTCAATTGGTAGCCCAGGCTAGCCTCGAACTCACAGAGATCCGCCGGCCTCTGTCTCCTGAGTGCTGGGATTAAAGGCATGCACCACCAACGCCCGGCGAATTAACCTTTTTTTTGAGCTGAGGATCGAAGTCAGGGCCTTGCGCTTGCTAGGCAAGTGCTCTACCACTGAGCTAAATCCCCAACCCCCAACTCTTAAACACTAGGATTACAGGCATATGGCACCCTTCCCAAAATGTATGGAACTAAATAGAGATCAAACCCAGGGCTAATTGCAAGGTAGGCAAGCAATTAAACAGGAACATGACTAAAGCAACTGGTGCTACAGCTAGCTAGGTCAGGAAGGTAAGAGGAGTGACAAAGAGATGCTTAAATAGACTCACTGCCCTGGGTTTTTTCTTTTGTAAACACTACAATCATTTTACAACTAGGTTGCCCTTGTACAGTAAGATGAAAGCAGAAATATCTGAAGTTATGCTAAGGATCTAGATAAAAACGGCTCTATCAGAAAGACATGAAGAGGTTTATAAAGACAAAATGTTTTGTTTCCTTGAGTTTTATAGCACGGCTTCCTACCTTTTTAGGTGAGAAAACTCCAAGAGTTCCTCCATCCTCCCGTATGGCAACTCCCATCTCAGCCAACAAAGCTTCTCTAGAAAAAAGAACAAAACAAAACAAAACCCTGAGTAAATCAGAACACCAACACCAACACGTCAACTCAGTTAGTTTCAAAAGAACTAGAGAACAAGGACATGAAACCATGTTCAAAGTAAGTCAAAGAATAATGAATATTTTCATTCCCATGCTAAAGTTCTGATCAGCCAGGTAAGAATTTTGCATCCAACTTCAAAAACAACAATCTCCCCAGAATCTAAGAAAGCAATCGAAGTAACTAGGGGGTGGCACTCTGGCTGTAACACAGTGAAGCACAGATTTAATACGGGAGTGAGTGGCAAGGTGGGGCTTAGGTCTATGAAATACACTCTGTAAACATGATGTTTCTCAAATGTGATGTTCCCATCCCCCTTCCTCCCCATTTTGGTAGAGTGATTCTAGGAAGGTTTTGGTTTTCTTTTCATTTTTGTTTGGTGTGTGTGTGTGTGTGTGTGTGTGTGTGTGTGTGTGTGTGTGTACACGCGCGCGTGTGTGCCTAATGTTGTGGGGAACTTCACAAACTTGATTCTCTTCTCCCACCTTTAAGTGGGGCTCAAGGATCAAATTCAGGTGAGCAGGCTTGAGTAGAAAGTGCCTTTACGTGCTGAGACATCTTGCCTGCCCAGATAATTCTAGTTTAAAAAAATCTAATATAAGTAAGAAAATTCTTTGTTACATTTACTGATAGTACATCAAAGTTCATTTTGCCCTCATTTTCATAAAGATGGAAGATAGGAACTGACTTTAAAAAAAAAAGTGTGTATTTATTCCAACAGTCTAGACAAAACAAGAAGTTTAAAAGTTTGCAACCTTTACCCAAAAGGTTCTAGACAAAGTAACTTGAAAAGACAGAGTCAGAACAGGTCTTTGCATATGGGCCTCTGCCAAGCAAAGTCTACTTTATACAAATGAAAAATCTCCTTTATTTGGTATGGTTTTTCTCAATCAAAAGCAACATTCAAGTGTAGAAACTACTAAGCATATGACTCCCTAGAACACGGATTCTCAACCTTCCTAATGCTGCATCCTTTTAATATAGTTCCTCATGTTGTGGTGACTCCCAACCATAAGATTATTTTTGTTGCTACTTTATAACTGTAAATTTGCTACTGTTATGAATTGTAATGTAAATATCCGATATGTGACCCCTGTGAAAGGGTCATTTAACTCCCAAAGGGGTCATGACCCACAGGTTGAGAACCACTGCCTTAGAAACTCTCTAAATATGTAGCTTTCACTTCAAAGTTTAAATGTTATTGGATACAACTTCCCCTGTATATTCATTTGTGTTGTGTTTTAGGTGGGGAGAGTTGGTTTTTTTTGCATTCTATTTCATCTTTTCTTATTACAAAAGTAACTCAGACTTCCCAGAAAACTTAGTAGTGTCCCAGATTTTTATCTCCCAACCTTTCCATTCTGATGGCCTCTGTTTTACGAAGTTTCTCTTCCCAGGTTTCGTTCAACTCAGCAATGATCTTCTCTGACTCCTATGGAAGGACGTACAGGTTGAAGAGTCTTAACACACCATATTCAGCAAGGAAAGCATAAGACACATAATACCCTTAGAAGACAAAGGAAGACTCCAAAATGATGGCTCTTTTTCTTTTTTCTTTCTTTGGAGCTGAGGATCGAACCCAGGCCCTTTACCACTGAGCTAAATCCCCAACCCCCCCCTTTTTTTAAGATTTATTTATTATGTATACAGCATGTATGACTGCAGGCCAGAAGAGGGCGCCAGATCTCATTACAGATGGTTGTGAGCCACCATGTGGTTGCTGGGAATTGAACTCAGGACCTCTGGAAGAGCAGTCAGTGCTCTTAACCTCTGAGCCATCTCTCCAGCCCCCCCCCTTTTTTTAATAAGGTAGGAATCATAAATACGAAGTGTAAAACTAAGTAAACCTCAGACACAAAGATCTTCCAAATCCTAATAGAAATAGGTAAATAGTGAATCCATGTGTATGTGAACAAGACAGGAAAGGTAATATCAACATCCAAAAAAAAAAAAAGATCTTCTTTTTTTAATCATGGCTTCAAGTTATAAATATTTATAATGTTTAAACATTCATTGTCTTGAAAAAGCTCCAAGGACAGCCTAAAGAAAATGTCAGTTGAGTGGCACACTAGCAAACCTTTAGTGCTAGCAAAGACTAAGTAATCATTTATTACACAATCATTTCACAGATTAAAAAAAAAAAACTATGTAATTAACCTAAGCCCATCCTATTCCTTGAGCTGGGTTTCCTGGCTCTTTCTTTACATTTATTCATTCACTCACTTTTTTGAGACATGAGACCTGACACAGGGTCTCATGTAGCCATCCCTGGCTTCAAAACTCATGATTTAGCCAAGGATAATGCTGAATTCCTAGTCCTCCTGGTTTAGCCTTCCAAGCGCTGAGACTACAGGTATGTGCCACCATGACCAGCTTTTTATTTCTTTCTGATGATTCAATAAGAAGGCAGAAATTTTGATAGGGCAAATCAGACACACTTCCACACACACATAAAAATGGTAGTTTAGGTTTTGACAGTCAGAAGGTTGAATGATCACTCCATGGAACATTCCTTGAAGCCATCAGAGAACTAAGGGTTTACTGTACTGGACAGCATGCTTTCTGAATGAGCTCCAAGTGTGGGTCCTCAGACTGCTTAGCACAGCATTTGCCCTGCCTGCTCTTGTGATGGATGGTTATGATTATTTATAGGCTGAGTCTGGGCAATGGCACTCACAGTACTGACTTTGATGCCAGTCTATAAATATCAGAGCCAGTGGCTATAGCTGCATGCTTAAAACTTTACTGAGTAAAATAACCAAATCACACACACAAAGATTTCAGTTCAGTTTAAGTTGTGGCTTAAAAGTAAAATTATATACCACTATCTTTTTTTTTTCTTTTTGCCAGCGATGTTTATAGAGGAACTGAGACATTAACACTACATATGGAAATAGGCTATTTAATGGAGAAAGAAGTAGCAGCACCTATGTAAAAGCAGTGATGAACACTGGTCTGTAGTTACAGATACAGAGAAGCAAAGGCAAATAAACAGTTAGGAAGATGAATTAGCCTCTACTGTCGCTGTTTTCCATTGCAGTATTTTCTTTTGTGGTGTCATGGCTTAGGAATGCAGCTCCTAAGACATTCTCAAGCGGTTCTATTGTACAACTGCTGTCCCACACTCTGAACGAAAGATGTTCTCTGCCTGCATCATTAAAATGCAGGTCTGTCCAAAAGGAATTCTCACCATTCACAAACTCAGAGCAGAACTAAGGCGCTTATGCTTCAGTGAACTACTGCATGACACTGAACACAAAGCTGTAAGGAGCTATTTGCACTCTAGAATAAAGCAAGGGAAAGGAATAGTCTACTTACGTTGTTTCAGGGAAAATTAAGAGAGCAATTTATTTGTTGATTAACGTATTACAGCTTTGTTTTCACGAAATTATGCAGCTGAGGGGAGAGTTCCTTGAATAATGACAGCATTATTCCCTAGAAGCCATTTGGAAGACACTAGGTGACCTAATTCTTAAAAAACCTAGTTATTGTCTTAACACTTAACATGTGGTATTATTTTCAGTTGGTTCTAGCTGGCAGCCAGAAAGAAATTTCTCCTTTACACCAGAGGGGAAAAAGGGTAATCTTGTTTGTGCAGTAAGGCACAATACAATGACAATTAAGATTCACAATCCCCAAAGCAAAATTTGATATAAAATAGTAAGAGGGAAATTTGACTTATCCCAACTGCCAGAGTCCTGCTGGCAATATGATCACTGACCCCAACTTATGAGAAAATTTGTGAATGAATATACTTTCCCACACAGAACATCAATAAAGTCTATAGGAAAGCTTCCAAGTCAATTTGACAACAGCAGAGATCACCCTGTACCCTCAAAGATTGCTCCTTCCTCTCCTTTTGCCAGGCATTTTAGACATTTTAGAACTTCACTTACTTTCTGAATCAGGACACAAAAGCATTGAGGTTTTTTTGTTTTGTTTTTTTGTTGTTGTTGTTGTTGTTGTTTTTTTTTTTTTTTAGGATTTATTTATTCACTGTACATACAATGTTCTGTCTGCACGTGTCCTTGCAGGCCAGAAGAGGGCACCAGGTCTCATTACAGGTGGCTGTGGGTGCTGGGAATTGAACTCAGGACCTCTGGAAGAGCAGTTGGTGCTCTTTAACCACTGAGCCATCTCTCCAACCCCTAACATACTTTTTTTTTTTTTTTTTTTTTTCTTAGCTGAGGATTGAACCCAGGACCTTGCACTTGCTAGGCAAGCGCTCTACCACCAAGCTAAATCCCCAACCCTAAGCATTGGTTTTATTTCTGGAATCACCTTCTTTCTGAAGTAAGGAAAATGCCAAGGGGAAGAATGGGATGATAAGAAAGAAAACTCTGAAGCCCATTCCATATAAAAATCTGTTACAGCTTCACCTGAGAACTAAAACAAAAGCATCTGACACTAACTCACTTTTAGCAGTGAAGATGTTCAACAAGCTAGTCTGCCTTGTTCGAGACAGGGTTTCTCTGTGTAGCCCTGGCTGTTCTGAAATTCACTTTGTAGACCAGGCTGGCCTCGAACTCGCAGAGATCCACCTGCCTCTGTCTCCTGAGTGCTGGGATTAAAAGTGTGCACAACCACCGCTGGCCCTTTCTTTCTTAACCTTTACCTATTAGAGTACCACTGTTCTTAATTTGTCTTTAAATGGGCAGCAACTTGTAATGGGGGATGGTGAAGAGGATCCCTGATTGGTTCTAAGTGAGTTTCCCTTGCCCTGGCACTTTTGAACACAAAGGCCAAAAGGTAGAGGGAAACAATATCCCTGGAGGTAGTAAGCAAAAAAGAGAAAACCTGATTGTAATCACCGAAGGGAATAGGACAAGCACTGCTCCTGACTTTCGCATTCACAGAGACAAGACAGAAGCAGGTACAGCCGGCAACCAGCTAAAAGAACCCTCCATCCACAGAGCTGGGAGCCAGGGATAATGTAATGGTTCATCAACTTAACTGGATTTAAATAAGATACATGTCTAACTGTGTCTGTGAGAGAACTGCCAGGGAAACTGAACTAAGAGAGAAATCCCACCATGAATGTGGCAGCACTATTCTACAAACTGGGCTCCCAGACTGAAATGAAGAGGGAAAGGGGAAAGTAACTGAGTACTGCCATGCCTTCTCTATAGACTAACCTCAAACCATGAGATAAAATAAGTTGCATCTCCTCAGGTATTTGGTTCCAACAAGTAATCAACAGAGTGGGCAATCTGCAAATGTGCAGCACCATGGCCCAGGGACCCCAGGTGAAGGAGAAAGCCTGCTTCTTCTGTAACTAAAGGCTTTGAGGGGACTTCTAGAAGGTATAAATTCATGCAACCTAATAAACCTGATATTACTACTCAAATGTTCAAACTTCCAGTTAATTGTATTTAATTTTACTAACAGAGGAATGGCTCTACAGAGAATTCTATCTTCAATGAAACCAAGTTTTCCAACTAGTTCTTTCATTTAAAACAAAATAATTACTACTTTAGAAAGAGTTTCATATTGCCTTGGCTGGCGTCAAATTCACTATGTAGCCAGAATGACCTTGAGGCTCATGTATGGCTTTAAAACTAAATTTATAACAAGCATCTTTACTATGACTTATAAATTACCCCCAAATTATTCTAAGTCTCTACTCATCAGTTATTTTGCATGGCTAACTTATGACCTTTCCATCTCTGGCCAAGTCAAACTCAAACATGCTGATAAAAAAAAAAATTAACTTAAAAAATGAGTAATTTCATTTTCAGGGTACCTCTAACTGTTAGCATCTCCATGTGCTAAGTCAAAATTTCCATGCTGTTCATTCAGTCCTAGTTCTGCTCTCTGGAATGACACAAAGTGCTCTGCATTCAATCTTTAGACTCACCTTCAGACGTTCAATGGCTTCCTCCCCTCCAGGTGTAGACATGATCCGCTCTTGAATACTGGTCACAGATGTTAAGCCCACCTGACTACTAAGGGAGCATGAAGATGGAGATGAAGTAAGGGACCCCATGGATGCTGTGGAAAAATTGCCAGGGCGTTGATTCTCAGAGGCTAGCAAGTACCTATGTTTATTGTTCTGAAAATCTTTCAGATCTGGGAGACAGAAAGAAGGGAAGGTAGAAAAAGAGAAGGCAAGAAGCAGAGGAGGAAAAAAGACAGGAAGGAACACCAGTGTGAGAAAGGACAGCATCAAAGCGCCAAGACTAACACACGCTGAAACACAGAGACAAGCTCTAACACTGTATTAGATGGCAGTTCTAAAACATGTCACGCTGTAATATTTGATCCTCAGCAGTCAGCCAATTCTGAATTTAGAAATGAGAAGTTTCCAGTATGGGAGGGTATAACCAGAACGTCAAAGATGTTTTTCCTAAACAGGTAAACTATAGTCCTTAAAATTCTTCCTGCTATTCTAAGTCTTCAATAGCTACAGTTTTACTATATTTTTAAACTCCAGCAGTTTTTAACAGAAAGAGGAAAATAGCAATTAATACCACATATTGACCTAGCAGTGTTTAATGGAATTCAGACAAAATTTAAGAAATGTTAGTTACAACTCTGAGCATTTAGTAGTCTGTGCATAGCAGCATGTTAATATGCCAAAAATATATTCTAAATTGAAAGAAGTAATTGTAGAAATGAGAATAATTTTGAGGAAGTAAGGTAATGAGTGGTTGTTTCACCAGAAAAGAGCAATTAGTAAATTAACAAGTTTTAATATATTTTCCATTTATGAGTCACAAAAACAAAATTTAAAAACCATTTGATAATTTGAGTAAAATCTTTCTGTGTCTAATGGCCCAATCAATGAGCCACCGGAAAGTCTCCTTCCTAGTATGATAGCCAAGTTTTCAAGACATATTTTCACTAACTAAGGTCTAGAGCACAACTGAAAATTATGATCTTAAACTTTGTTCCTGGTAAAAAGTCCACCAATAACAAAACTCAGTGATTTGGGGTTTTTGTTTGTTTGTTTGTTTGTAATTTCATTCATTAATCATCCTTCTCAAATGAACAGCAAAGAAACCACCATTATTGGTACAATCCTTTTTGTTTGGTTGGTTTGTCTGAAGACAGGGTCTCATGCAGCTTAGTCTAACTTCATATTAGATATATGGCCAAGAATAACCTTGAACTCCTGACTCTCTGGCCTCCCACTTCTAAGTGCTGATTCTGCTGGGATTACAGGTGGGTGCCACGGCACCCATCTACATTTTGATGTTAAAATTAGCTCATTAAAAGTGTTCTTTATTACATTTATTTATTTTGTACGTGGTTCCTGTATGGTCAGAGAACAACTATGAGAGTCAGTTCTCTCCTTCCACTATGTGGGAACCTGGAATCTAAATCAGGTTCTCAGGCTTGGTATCAAGCACCTTTATACACTGAGCCATCTTGCTGGCTCTCATTTTTAAATTTGAGAAAATCTACATTACTTAAATTTGTATCAAAACTAGGTTTTTCTTAAAGGATGTGGGGCAATGGAAGTAGTTGGGAAAAACAGTCACTCTCTGGGTTTACTAATCTTTACTATTCAATGAAAACCAGTTCTTGAAGCCCCTTATAATATGTGGCAGTTGCTTCAAGACAGTTTGAAAACTACCATCTGCAAATATAGAACATGGGGAAACAAGCAAAGAGGCATGTTTTAAAGGGCAAACAGGAACTGGGGCAAAACTCATTGGTCAGATGATGGCAGCAAGGTGGGACAAGGTGGTAAAGAGGGACAGATGGAGCTTAGAAGGCCCTGTGGACACATGCAAGCCCTAAAATGAAGTAGATCCAAAGGGAAACTGAGGAGTAGCCAGGGCTGCTCTCCTTTGTGGATATAAGATTAAAACTCAGTCATGCATGGTTTTCAGGAAATGCCACAGCTGCTCAGAGAAGAGATAGGCAACAGGCCAGCAGCAGCACCTTGAACACAAAAGCAAGATCAAGAAGGCATCCTCTCCACACCAATATCCTTCAGCTTTGGAGATCTCAGACAGAGCTGTTCCAGGTCAAGAGCCACATGTGTGTTTGGGCAAGCCAGTCCTCAATACAGTAACTGGTACTATGTTTGGGTTCTCCTATGCACTCCCTAGTCTGAAATGGCTTCCTACAAATAAACAGATCAACAGAATCTGAAAGACCTCAAATAGAGATTCAACATATCTTGATGAATTATATTAAAAGCATAAGCAACTATTTCCTTGTCAATGTAACATTTATACTAAAAAAAAAAAAAGGCTTGTGCTCTTTTGTTATATATGTTTTCATTTAAGTCATACACCTTAGACATTGATTTTAAAATTTTAAGCTGTAATTTATGAAAAGAGAAAAAATGTCTATCTGATGATCATGTTAGATAAGGCCCAAATATGTGGAAAACCAATGGCATATAAACACAGGTGAGTACTAATCCAACATGCACAGAGCTCTTTAATTACAGACAGTTTGGCTAACTGGAAATGATTTTTGTAATTATACAAAGGCTCACATTTACAATGCTAATTAAAAAGGAATTTTCCTATTAAATAATAGGTTCATAAAAGGAAGCAAATCAAGAGGGAAAAGGGGGTGTTGATGTAGTAATGATTAAAAGCAAGAGCTCTGAGTTCAACTGCCTAACCTAAACACGAGAAACCATGGCACCTCAGAAAAGGAACCACTCCTGGCTATAGTAAAATGAGGATAGAATAATTTTATCAATAACAGAATTCATAGGGATAATATATTTATGCTGCATAGAAGAGGGCCAGGTATATTATAGACATTTGATAAATGTGTGCTGTTATCATCACTAGCCTTACCAACTGTGATTCTGAATTTGATTTAATTATATGGCTAGAAACACTGAAGACTGAGTGGGAGACTCAAATTCTTATACCTCTCAATTTCAGTCAAGGCATAAACTAAAAGTCATGAAGTTACTTTGCTAAATGGAGAAGGGTCAAAACAAGAGAATGTGATGTTACCTAACACTCTGTCTGGGATTTCCCTGTTAGGACTGCTGGCATGCAAAGCTCATTATGAGGCTGACTCAGCAAAGGCCGATTAGCAAGTCAGCGTACGGGAATAACCAATACATGATATACACACATTTGCCTCCACTTCCAGAGTAATCATCGATCAATGGATCAACTAAAGATAAGCAAGAGGGAAAATACAAGGATCAAAGTTCAGATTCAGTAGCAAGGTAGATTGGGATTTGGCATTTGGGAAGCTAAAAAAATGAAAATTCAGTAATATATATTATCATTTTCACAAATTATATCAATTAAATTCCAGATTCTAATACATAAGATGTAAGTTGGAAGAGGGTCTGAAATCAGTTAGTATTTCAAAGTATATAATATTTTTACATTAAAAATAAAAATATGCTTTACTAAATAAACCCATATTCTATCTGAAGAATCTATTTTATTTTATAATTTTTTTTGTAAGTCCTGAGGTTAAAACCAGAGCCTTATACCTGCTAAGCAATAATGATCACTAAGGAGCTCCACTGCCAACCACAACTTAGAAAAGGTTGGATTACATACTATATAGCAGGATGACTGAGTTTTAAAAGCATGAATTATAACAGAACACCGTACAACAGTACTTGCTGGAAGTCTATTTCTTGAACTTGACAAGAATTAGTAGACTTTTCCTCTTCACTTTTCCATAGAGAACAAGAGTCATTCAAAGATGAATCTTATCTAAAAGTAGACTGGAATGGTAAATTCTTACACATGCATTATTACTACTGCACTAATCCAGGGAAACAAGAGCTTCCAAGTAATACTTTTAGGAAGTGGTTAATTTTTCAGAATAAATTTGGCATTAAAAAAATCTGGGATTTAGGGGCACATTCTACACAAACAAAATTTGAGATTATTTCATTTCACTGGCATTTTTAAGGGAAAAAAACTCATAAAACCATTTTACTACCATTTAGATTCATCAAGTCGCTAAAATCTAAACTTATGTTATTTACTTACTTACCTACCTACCTACCTACCTACTTACTTACTTACTTGAGGTAGGGTCTCATTGTGTGGCTCTGGCTGGCCTACAGCTCACCAGGCAGATCAGGCTGGCCTTGAACTCACAGAAATCAGCCTCCCTCTGCCTCTCAAGTGCCCACTACACCCAGCCCTAAGCTTGTTTTAAGTACAAGAATCTAGAGAGGAAAGTAAGATGCTATATGATCCTTATTCACTTACTATCAATAATATCTCCCAGCCCCTGAGCACGAAGAAGGTCCTTCAATCGGGTCACTTCCTCCTTCAACTCCCGAACCAGCTTGGCATTAGGGTCCTCATTGATAACAGCATTGCATTTAATTTGTTTTGCACGGTCTGCATACCTAGATATAGAAAGAAAATGCATCCTTACCATTTCTCAGAGGCTCTACTTCTCAGAAATAACATACTATTTGCCTCTAAAGCAAACATCTGAAGAGCCCTGGTAAGTAAGTTATTTGTATGAGACTTTATAGCACTTTACGGAAGTGACAGGGGCTCAGCAGAACGTCAGTGCTTTGGCGAAGATCACAACAGAAATGAACCCCAGAGAGAAGACTCAAATGCAGTCTGTCAGCCTATATAGTGTTCTTTTACTGTATTAAAAGTATCTTTAATGGGAGAAGGGAAGATAGTTTCAGATTGAACTATTCTATACATAAAAATTTAATGAATATTCTGTTGGTACTTCTTCAGTGCTACATGTACTGATAATTGCATTACTTGAACATATCTTTAGACTATCTATAAAAGGGAACACTTCTATTAACAAAATGAATACTATAAGAAAATTTTATTATCTAAAAGTTATCTAATGTCTCACTCAAATAATTTGAACATCTTTCCTATAAAAAAGCTCTTATTACTGTTGGGGATTTAGCTCAGTGGTAGAGCACTTGCCCAGCAAGCGAAAGGCCCTGGGTTTGATCCTCAGCTCAAAACCCCACCCCACCCCCCCAAAAAAATCTCTGATATATCCCAATGAATCTGGAAGCCACAGAAGTAAACTCCAATGTAAAAAAAAATAATTTTCCCAATATTATAAGAAAAAGGGATCACATGACAGCCTTCAATGTGTAAGAAAATCTATGGCATACAAAACTACTCAGCTACTGAGATCAAAGGAGAGTACCTCAGAGTGCTCAAAGTTTCATCATAGTTGATGTCTGCTGGGCTCAGAGCAGCAACCATTGCAGTTCGAGAATTACCACCTAGGAAAATGAATTACGAGTATCTCAAATTACACTCATTTTTAAAAGGAAAATTTTATTACTGTGTTAAAGCTGAGAGCAGTCCCTAAAATGTAGTCAAAAGCCAGCAAATTTTTCTTTTTTCCATGTTTGTTTTGACAAGGTCTCATGGAGCTTTGCTGGTTTGAGCCGGCAATCTTTCTGCTTTCATTTCCTAAGTGCTGGGATTATAGCTATGTGCCACCAAGCCTAGAGCCCAAAAAACGTTCTGAACTGTTTCCATGCTATGCACCATTCTACTCACATTCTGCTTTCTGACTCTCATGTTCAGTTCCTGTCCTACTCTCTCTTAAAACTACTCTAGCCAGGTAAAGTAGCATATGTCTATAATTCCTGCACAGGAGCCAGTACGAGGAGTTCAATACCAGCCTGGGCTATAAACAAACACCACTCTAATCAAGATCTCAACCACTCCACCAAAACTGCCCTCGGTGATGGGAAAGTTGATTGGTTGCTTTTTCTGAATAAAGAGGAGCAAGGAATAAGAAGAAAGGCTGAAAGGTCAAAAAACACCAGTAGTAAGGAGAATGTAAGGTGACTATGTAGTGTGTACTTGGCTATGTAAAAGGCAAAGGAATGTGAGCTTCTAAGTGCTCTTAAGGAAGGGGCTAGAGAGATGGCTTGGTGGTTAAGAGTACAAACTGCTTTGGCAGAAAACAGTGTTTGGTTCCTGGGGATGCAATGCTGCCTTATAACTCTGCAGACACCAGACACACACATGGTGCACACACATACATGTAGGCAAACACCTGGGCACATAAAATAAATAAGCCTTGGCAGGGGCAGAGGGCTCTGAAGAAGGAACAACATTTTAAGTAGCTGTATAGGGTACAGAAGACAGTAACAGCACCTTAGTTTGTGTCTGAAGTAAGTGAATCCACCAGGGAAAACCAAAAGTAAAACCAGAAAAAGACAAGAAGCACTCAGGTTGAGTTACTATGAACTCATCATCTAAAGATGATTCTTCTCTAAAGCGGACATGGAATAATGAGCCATAAAACATCATCATTAAACAGCTTTAAACACAACTACAAAGTAATGTGGACTAGTAGTCAACATACCTAGATTTTCTCGAAGGAGCCAAGTAAGAACAGAATCCCTGTAGGGAATAAAATCAGTTTTCTTCTTCTTTTTACTCTATTAAAGAGAAGGGAAGAACTTTAGCAATATTATGGGGGAGAATTCACATGAAAAGCAAACCATTCTAAACTTTTGAAATAATCAAACTGTAATGGAATTCCATCATTATTGACATGTTTTACTCACAGCTTCAAAAAGCAAATGCAAAAAGCACATGCAAAACAATTTCTTTTTAACACTTCATTTTTAAATCTTTATAACATAAAAATTCAAGAGAGTAGTATTACAATGTACATGGTAGAATTACCATGTAGCTTTAACCATTATAATTTTGCCATTATCCAAACCATTTGAGTAAATTGCACGCACAAGGTCTAAATACTTCAGCAGATATGTAGTTTATAAGGAACAAATTTAGTAAATTTAACAATATAATACTATTATCTAATATCCATCCTATCAACATCTTTAGGCCTGCTAATATTTTAAAACAAACCTAGTATTTCACTTATCAACACTTCTTTGACAAGGAGGTAAGAAATAACATAACCAGTTTGATGGCTCAGGACTTGATATACCAGGCAACACAAAGTCTGGTACCCAAAAGGAGAAAGCCAACTCACAAAAGTTGTCCTCAGACATCTGCACATGTACCATAGCATATGCCCACCCACAACTATAATAAAGAAAATCTTTTAAAACAAGACCCAAAAAGTGGAAAAAACAAATTAAACATCTGAATACTAAATATTTTAATGCAAATACTGCCTCTACCCTGACCTTATGTCATATAATTCTTAACCATTAGGTGCTCTTAATATAAGAAGAATATTCAGAAGCATAACAAAAAAAATTAAGAGTATTTGTATAGAAATAAAAAGAAGAGAAAATATACACCATTGAGTAAAGGAAGATACAAAGAATCTTTTCTAGCTTCTGTTGAGAATTTAAATTGATTCTACAGCTTTTACTTCATCTATGTATAAGCAAATAATAGGAAAAATGTTTTAAATTGCCCATAAGCTTCTATCGTGGGAAATAAGTAAGATAAAACAGGATCTAGATAGACTAATAATATATAATCTTGTTTTATCTTATTAGTTAGCAATAATCTCAATCAATTAACTATGCTTTAGAACAGAACTAGAGGAAATGTAAATGACTCTCTTTCAGGTGGTTCACAGAACTCGTAAGAGACGCTCTTAGAGATCACTGCAGCAAACATCATGACACAACAGAAAAGCTTCCTCAAACTTCTCTCTTGTTCCTTTTGTCTATTCCTTCTCCAAAGTACTTTATGTTCCTTAATTATTTCTAGTATGAAGTCTCATGATTCACAGACACCCCAAACAATCATTCTAAATTTCAGAGTCAGAAAAAAAGCAATAAAACCTTTTTGAAGGTTCTACTCTAACATATGCCCTGCCCTATTTATCTCTAAAAATGTGAAAACCCTAGAGATGATGATCATTTAGCTAGTTCAGTGTGACCAATCCCCGCCGTACCTTGCTGGTGCAGTTATCCTACAAATGAAAGCATTTAAAAGAAAGAAAAAGAACACAGGATAAGCCTCTAGAATAAATGGAAATCAGAGCACTTTCTAGAGACAAGAAGAGATTTAATTCTAAGTGAATGAAATGACTCATTAATCTAAATTAGAGCATACAAAAACTACCTTGGGTTTTAAACCTAAATAATGAAGACTATGCAAACTTTGTTTTACCTTTATTGGGCCAATGCTGCAAAAACAAGAACTTTTTAATCTATATGTGCATTGTAGAGACAACGATGGTCTGTTAAGATTATAACGGAATTGAAAAATCACAATGTCGTTGCTGTCATTAGGTGATCTCACAATGCATTGTTCGTAGAAATGTTGGTGGAAACAAACCTACTATATTGCCAGTCATATAGAACATACAAGTACACATAATTATGTTGAACATATGGCATTTGGTGATTGAGACTCACCTATATATCACTAT
Organism: Onychomys torridus; assembly: GCF_903995425.1. NCBI lineage: Eukaryota > Metazoa > Chordata > Mammalia > Rodentia > Cricetidae > Onychomys > Onychomys torridus. Next base: position 160,589,863 of record NC_050444.1, read on the forward strand.
ACTATTTTCCCTATTGTTCTAGTGTATTCTTTCTACTTACTACAATGACAAAATCATCTAATGGTGCATTTCTAAGAATGTATTCATCTCATTAAATGATACATGACTGAATTTTAAAAATATTATTGGCTTCTAAATTAACATCATTCTCCAAAACCACATCATTCAAAATACTCCGAAAATATATTTGGTTATTATGAGGTGTGAAATAGGGTTCAAAAAAATGAATCCAGGGGGTTAGGGATTTAGCTTAGTGGTAGAGTGCTTGCCTAGCAAGTCAAGGCCCAGGGTTCAAGCCTCAGCTCCCCCCAAAAAAGAAGGGGTTGGGGATTTAGCTCAGTGGTAGAGAGCACTTGCCTAGCAAGCACAAGGCCCTGGGTTTGGTCCTCAGCACCAAAAAAAAAAAAAAAAATCCAATTTTATGTCTCTGCTTTAGCTTTACACAGGTACAGTTGTTTCCATTCTACATTCAGTACAAAGTGTATCATATTCTAGCTCTACCTGCAAAATGTAAACAACCACATAGTAAGGCCAAAAACAGTATAACCTTCACAAAGAAGCATAAGTATCAGCAAGTTTACTTGCTGAGCAGACATTTCCTCTTAGAGTGAAACAGAAAACTTACCACCTCTGCCAAGGCCGAAATGACTTTGCCCAAAGTTGTAAGAGACTTATTAATATTTGCACCTTCCTAAAATAAACACCAAACATGGAAGAATTACAACGAAGAATTTCTACTACTGTACACCACTTATAATGCTACAAGCTCAGCATAGCTACTTCTTCCCCCTCACACACACACCCAGCCACTGTGGGTGCTGGGGATCTGAACTCAAGTCCTTGAGTAGCAGCAAGCACTTTAGCCACTGAGTCATCTCCTTAGCCCTGGTATCTGCTTCTTTAAGACACAAGTTCTAAAGACACCTGTAGCCTTTGGTTTTTGCTCTGCATCCTTGATAACATGCTGAGACCACACCCCCTGTCCTTGTTAAACAGTATCTCTGTCAAAGTCCGCACTGTTATACATCAGTATCTGGTATATCTCTTGCCAAACTCTGCCCATTTCTCAAAATACAACTAATACAACGTTCACTCTTAACCACAAACTCTACCCTACCTACTTTGCTATCTAACTTATCATTTAATTGAAAATATAGATCACTAATTAGGAATTTTTTCATTAAAAACTAAATTTAAAAATTGGGTTTTGTAGGTCACATAGTCTCTGGTGCAATTCTGCCACTGGACATAAAACAGTCACAGAGGACTAGGGATTGAGCTCAATTGGTAGTGTGCTTGACTACACACACAAAGCACCAGGTCCAATCTCTAGCACCACATAAAAGAGACATGGTGGCACATGCCCTTAACACTCAATGGAGGCAGGAGGATCAGAGAGTTCAAGCTCATCCTAGCTACATATTAAGTTCAAGGCCAGCCTGGGCTACATGAGAACCTATATGAAAACAGTAAATACCACCATAAACAATACATAAATTAAAAGTTACAGCTAGCTCTCAAAAGATTTTTGTTTGTAAAACCAGGCAGTAAGTAGATTTGGCCCATAGCCACAGTTTATAGATCCATGTTACAAAACATTAACTGACTAGACCACATGACTGAAATAAATACCTTTAATCGAGTTCCTTTGGCACCAGTTGAATCGGCTCGTTCACTTCCTGCTAGATCTACCAAGCTGATTTTACTGACCTAAGTAAAGAACAATACCATGGAAATTAAAAAGTAACAAGACAGCTAGGTGTGGTAGTACACGATTGTGATCCCAATAGTCAAGAGGCAGAGTCAAAGACAGGAGGCTCATCCATGAGCTCAAAGACAGTCTACTCTATACAGTGATAATGAATTCAAAACTTAACAGCAAAAACAGGAGTAGTCCCTGTACCGAGGAAGCAGAGACAGGTGGATTTCTGTGAATTCCAGGCAGTCAGGTCTCCACAGCAGGTTCTAGGCCAGCCAGAGGTACACACTGAGGCCGTGTCTTAACATACATTGACGTCTATATATACGCACATGTGCATACACACACACACACACACACACACACACACACACACACACACACATATGAAACCTATTACACTGGCACCAACATGAAGCATTGAACAACTGGAGTGCTCATACATTTCTAGTGGCAATGATTATTTTGAAAACTGTTTAGGCGTTTCTTAAGAAACTAAGTATGCTTTTAATTGGAGCATTTAGGAGAGACCCTTCCTCAAAAGACAAAACAAAACAAAAAAACAAACCAGAAGCTAAACCCACATCTGACGCAAGACTCAATCCTATTCTTAAATATTAGCCAATATAGGGTTGGGGATTTAGTGCAAGGCCCTGGGTTCGATCCTCAGCTCAAAAGAAAAAAAAAATTAGCCAATATAAATAAAAACAAGATAAAAATCAAATTGCCAGCTATTCATGGTGTGTAGAACCTGTAAATCCCAACACTTGGAAGGCTGAATGAAGCAAGAGGATCATGGAGCTGAGTGAGTTCTAGGTCAAACCGGACTAAAGAATGAAACAAGTGCTCAGGAAAACAAGAACCAACACAAGTCTCCATATACACGGACACAAATGTTCCTAAGTAATGAAATATCTGTCAGCAGCGAAAGGGACCAACTATCAACATAAGGACACGAAGGAATCTCAAAATCATTATGAGAAATTTGGCAAATGTATAGTGTAAGAAATTTAACAGCCGGGTGGTGGCAGCGCATGCCTTTAATCCCAGCACTTAGGAGGCAGAGGCAGGCGGATCTTTGTGAGTTCAAGGCCAGCCTGGTCTACAGAGCGAGATCCAAGAAAGGTGCAAAGCTACACAGAGAAACCCTGTCTCAAAAAAACAGAAAAAACAAAACAAAAAAAAGAAATTTAGCAAAACTATAGTATATACTGTATCTCATATACATAAAACTATACCAAATAAAAACTAATTTATAGTGACAAAAAGCATATTAAGAACTGCCTGGATGAGCCAGGCGGTGGTCACACATGCCTAGTTATACAGAGAAACCCTATCTTGAAAAACAAAAACAAAAAACAAACAAAAAGCCTGGATGATGTTGAAGAGGGGACAGAGAAATACTACAGTCATGAGGCAACTTTGTAGAGTAACAGAAATTCTCAGTATACTGACTATTTCACATATATAAACATTCATCAATAATGGTCAAATCTGCCAGGTAGTGCACGCCTTTAATCCCAGCACTTAGGAGGCACAGGCAGGTGGTTCTCTGTGAGTTCAAGCCAGTCGGCTCTACAGAACAGTCAAAACTACACAGAGAAATGTCTCAAAAAACCAAAAGAAAAAAGAAAAAGATAATTAGACCCAAAGATTTAAATTATTTTTTGACCGTGTTTAATATCTTCCAGTTCCATTAAAGACCCACACTGAACACTGGTGTGGGGTAAATGGTGAGTCAAAATTAAAAACTACCTCCACTAAATAAAAGAATAACACTTCTGCTTTCCAAAAAAAGCAGAGGGTAGTAGTATAAAAGGGTTTCCTTAGTCTTCTCCACAAAGTATCTCCACGACAAGAGATCAAAAGCTGCCCTACCTTCTCAGTGGAAAGGCTCGTCTCAGTCTCCTGTCTCTTCTGGGTGAAAACGATGGTAAACACAGCGTGGGAACGGCTACTCGTTTCGTTCATGTTGGTAGCTGCCACTGTCCTAATAAACCCAAAGGTGAACCGTTTGACAAGAGAAACTCTCCAGGAGCGTTAAATGGACAGCAGGCTCTATACACGCATACATAACAATCACAGAAAACAGCTTTAAACTTACTTAGACTAAAGGACTGTCACTTACACAATTGCTCCAATGCTGTCTTATTTGTAAGCCCATCAAGTTACCCCATGACTCAAAGGCACCCCATCAGAAACACTTTTCGTACTCCAGCTATCCCTTTAGTAATCACTAGAGCATTAAATTTATATTCTTCATGAAGTGCTCGTTTACTCCAGAATCAATTTACTACCACAGCCTCATCTAGACATTACAGCCAACATGACTTAATCAATACCTAAGAGCTAACTCAACAAAAATTCTGACCTGTTTCAACCATGCACCATTTTAATGAAAAGACAGCTACTTGGTATGTTGAAGCTTATACCTCTCCAGCATAGCCAAAGACTCAAAGGACCACAATTAAAGCAACATTCACAGCTACAAACATGGCTTCAATTCTTACACTGGAAAAAAAGAACCTCAAAATATGTCAAAGGACTCAGTTATTAGTCTATTTCCTACCATACCTGGCTTTATTCCCAGCATCCATGAGGTCAGCAATGTCAGTGTAGGAAGTGACCGCCAGCTTGGACAGATCCTCCACATAGGGTCCAAGAAGCGGGTGTTCACGCACACGCAAATTACCCTTGTTTTTAGGATTCAGTAAATCTCGTACTCTCTCACAGTAAATTTCCATGTAGCTCACCTGGAATATTTTATTAAAGTAAATTAAAGGATTTGGAAACATTAGACACTTTTTCAAAGCTAAGCATAGTGATAGAGACCTGAAAACTCAGTATTCAGGAGGCAAAGACAGAAGGATCATACATTCATGGTAAGCCTAAACTAAAAAAAGGAATCCTGCCTCATTTTAAAAAGAAAAAAAAAATGATAAAAAGCTGTATGATTATAGGTCAGAACACCACAGTCCTGGACTCTTAATTCAACTAACTGTATTGTGTATAACAGGCTACATGAGTCTAAAATATTCTTTTCTCAAGAAAGAAAAGAGGGCAAACGTATACATGGAGGTTATTTGTCTTAGGCACAACATATATTTTTAGTAGAACTTTATTAGTGCCCTCCCAAAACAGGATCTTTGTAGCTAAACTGGGCCTCAAACTTGCAATCCTCTTGCCTCAGCCTTCCAAGTACTGAGATTACAGAAATGTACCATCTCACCCAGTTTTATTGGCATTTTAAAAATGCATATTACTGTCAGTATTGAGGCTTAAGATGAGGTTACTCTAAGAGCCTGGAAATTAATATTTTGATCAGTGTTAAAACCAAGGAATAGCCAGGTGGTAGTGGCACAGGCCTTTAATCTCAGCACCTGGGGAGAGGCAGGTAGATCTCTGTGAGTTCAAGGCCAGCCTGGTCTACAGAGTAGTTCCAGGACAGCCAGAGCTGTTATATAGAGAAACACTGTCCAAAGAAAACAAAACAAACATGCAAAAAAACCCAAAAACCAACCAACCAACCAAACAAACAAAAAAATTCAAAGAGGAAACAAAAGAGACCAATGACTAATTCTTGTGGTGGTGATGGTGGTGGTGGTGGTGGTGGTGGTGAAGGATTTGTGTTCATCTGGACAAACATGGGAAGGCTAGAGAGAAATCTTATCTTGGGTGTCCTTCTTCAGAAGCCATAACATTTTTTTTGAGATAGAGTCTCTCACTGGCATGAAGCTTGTTGGCAAGAGAGCACCAGGGAACTGACTATCCCTGTCTACTCAGAGCTGGGATTCTACATTCACACCAATCTTGGCTCCTTTACAGCAAGCACTTTAAAGCGAGCTATCACCCCAGCCCAGTCACTAATTCTTTGAGACTGGCCACAGTGTTATTAACTATGGACAACGCATTCACTAAAAGGAGTGATTAATGGTTTGTCAATGACAAAGGCTTGCTGAAGACTTAGTAAGGCTCAGGTGATATACGTCATGGATTCCTGTCCTATCAGCAGGACATGCCTATCATGGTGATGAACACATCATGCTACAATTTCCTAACCTGAAACAATGTTTATGTAGTCAATTACCTGTCCTCTAATCCTTTGTTCAACAGATCATCAGGATTTCAACAGGAAAAAGTAATGTGCTAGTCTTACAAATGTGAGTAGTTATTCTTCATAGAAAAGTAGTAAACCAACCTGTTGGTTTCAAAAATCAGCCAAATGAACTTTACTCAAGTCTGAACTTTGTCAACGTGTTGAGAAGGAGACACTGTTGAACACTCAGGCCCAAATGAACATCTGTACCACCCCCATCTAAGGTTCAGGGATCATACAGGAAGAGGGGGCAGAATGGCCTAAGAATTGAAGGAAAGGGTAGAATTTTGTAGAACACTGGCTTCTGGGCATGATGTGACCACTGCACTCATGAGCTCACAGGGTCTATGATTACTTACACAAGATTGGGCCTGCCAACATTTTTAAATGGAAGAGAAGGAGTTCATAAATCTGCATCCCTCTCTGAGAATTTACAGGTTGCTAGAGGGTAGGGCCCACAAGGCTCCATCCCTCCCTGGTTATAGTTAACAGTTGCTAAGGAAGAAGAGACATTTTCTTCAATAATACAGCTGAAGAAATAATCCCTCACTCATGTAAGTAACCCACGTAAGTAACCCCACTTGAATGCAATGGGTCAATTCTCAGCATCAATAAACCAGATATGGTGGTACAAATCTATAATCCCAGAACTGAGATAGACAATGGACAAAGGAAGATCAAAAGTTCAAGGTCATCCTGGGGTACATAGTCTGGCCAGGAATAAATGAAATTTTGTCTCACAGAAGCAAGATGTCAAGGCAGAACTGAGAAAACGTAACAAGCCACATTGGCTAAACATAAATAAGATATGGATTAATTCAAGTGTAAGAGCTAGTCAGTAATAAGCCTGAGCTAATGGCCAAGCAGTTGTAATTGATATAAGCTTCTGAGTGATTATTTTTATAAGCAAGCTTCGGGACTGCAGGGGCTTGGCTGGACTGGAGAAACTTTCCAACCACATAGAACCTGCGGAAAAAAAGAGTTACTATGGTGGGGGCAAACAGGTGAAGAAGTGGAAAAAAAAGAAACCAGGAAATGTAGCAAGGAACCATAACGTCCACAAAGACTTTAAGATGCACCCCAAATGATTTCTGAAAACTAACATAACATGGGACCTTCTCTTATTGCCTATAAGCTCAAAAAGTCCTTCACCTGATTTGAAGAGGTGTTATAGGACAAGACAAGCTAATAAAATAGAAAGTTGAAATGAAGCACATTCCCCTTTTGGTATATGACAGCCATAAAGCAGAACTTTTTAAAAGATTCAGAAATGTATGCAACCCTTAATTATCAAAAAGAAAAAATCCAAAGCAATTGCATAAAACAAGTAGAAACCATAAGTACTGTCAAAAACCATACCACATATCAATCAATCAATAAATGAATGAATGAATGAATGAATAAATAAATAAATAAATAAATAAAGGCTGGGTGGTGGTGGCACACGCCTTTAATCCTAGCAGAGGCAGGTGGATATCTAAATGAGTTCAAGGTCTGCCTGGTCTACAGAGTGAGTTCCAAGACAGCAAGGACTATACAGAAAAACCATGGTTTTGTTTTAAGGGAGGGAGAGGCATAGACTATTAGCATTTTCTTAAAAAGCAGCTTTATTTCCCAGAACAGTAGGTTCATGTTAAAAGACCATTTACATTACTATAAAATCCAATTCACAAAGAGTGTTTTCCTCTGTGTGTGTGTAACAACAGCTTAAAAACCACATACTTACTAACTATATTAAAGATAGTTCACATCAAGTAAAGAAAAAAATTGTGATTCCCAAATGTAAAGTCTGTGTTAGTGTTATAGTAGTGAGTATAGCTGCCTTTTTTTCCAAATAAACAAGTGTGTATATAATGTACAAGATGATCAAACACACTAATAATCAGAAGTTCAAATTTAACAAAAAGTTATATATTATCAAATTAGCAAAAAATTTAGTATTTTTTTCTTTTTAATTAAGTTTATAAGCATGTGTTTGTAAACATATGCGGGCAGAGGTCTGCAGTGTCCAGGAAAGGGAATCAGATACCCTGAACTGCAGGTGGATGGGAGCTGCCTGGTTGGGTCCTGGGAACAGAACTCAAAGCTTCTGCGAGAGCAGTCCTCATTCCTAACCACTAAGCCATCTCTCCAAACCTGCAGTTCTCATTCCTAACCACTGAGCCATCTCTCCAAACCTGCAGAAGTTCTCATTCTTTTTTTTTTTTTTAAGATTTATTTATTTATTATGTGTACAATGCTCTGTTTTCATGTATCCTCGCAGGCCAGGAGAAGGAGCCAGATCTCATTATACATGGTTGTGAGCCACCATGTGGTTGCCGGGAACTGAACTCAGGACCTCTGGAAGAGCAGCCAGTGCTCTTAACCTCTGAGCCATCTCCCCAGCCCCAAATTCGCAAAGATTTAAATAAAACTAAAAACACTAACTATTTAAGAGAGCACAATAGTTGCCAATTTTTCCTGGAAGAATAAAAACTGCTATATAGTCTTTCTGAAAGGTCATTTGCCAACCAAATGTATCACTTAACAACCAAGATACAGATCAGCACCCAAAAATGATTGCATAGAACTCTGAACAATTTCTTAATTGCAACATTATTAATTATAACCAAATTTTAGAAGCAGTTTTAAGCCATAAAATTAAGGGGATACTTTAAGTAAGCAGCAACAAAGTTGCAACCAAGAGCTTTTTAACACAATGGGGAATGGCAGCCCGCCAAGGTGGGCAGCTACCACCTATAATCCCAGCACTGGTGAGACAAAGGCAGCGGGATCTCCATGATTTCCAGACTAGGAAGAAAAAAAAAAAGTAGTAGGGACCCAGTGAGATGGTGCAGCAGGTAAGGGTCCTTTCCAACAAGCCTGACAACCTGAGTTCAATACTTGGGATCCACATAAAAGAAGGTAAGAATCAACTCTGTCAACTTCTCATTCCTACACCATGGCACTTTATTGTGCATTCGTGTGCAAAGACATTAAATTAATTAAATGAATTATTTTGTTTGTTTTTCTTTTTTGTTTTTGTTTTTTTGTTTGGTTTTTTGTTTTGTTTTGTTTTTTTTTGTTTTTTTGTTTTTTGTTTTGAGACAGGGTTCTCTGTGTAGCTTTGCACCTTTCCTGAAACTCACTTTGTAGACCAGGCTGGCCTCGAACTCACAGAGGCCTGCCTCTGCCTCCCAAGTGCTGGGATTAAAGGCGTGTGCCGCCGCCGCCGCCACCGCCACCACCACTCAGCATTAAATTAATATTTCTAAAACATAATAGAGGGAGGCTGGACATGGTAGTGCACGCCTCTAACCCAGCACTCGGGAGGCAGAGGCAGGCAGATCTTTGTGAGTCTGAAGCCAGTCTGGTCTACACAGGGACTTCTAGCTTCATTGAGACAGAATGGAAGGCATGAAGGGCAGGAATACAGTAACAGCTGTACTCACCTCTACAGAGTAAGACATTTCTTCATTACAGTTGTCATTGATCTTCTCAAAGAGTTCTTCACACAACTAGGAAAGCAGAAGGAAAGGGTCCATGAACAGCCCAAATCAGAGAAGTACTACATTCACTACAGCGATAATAAGATATCTTTTTTTTTCTTTTTTAATATGTAGCCCAGGCTGGCCTAGAACTCATGATCCTCCGCCACCTTCAGCAAATCCTACCAGCGTGCTCCACCACAACCAGCAATATTCTACTTTTTTTTGGGGGGGGGGGTTGGTTTCAAGACAGGGTTTCTCTGTGTAGCTTTGAGCCTTTCCTGGATCTCATTCTGTAGAACAGGCTGGCCTCGAACTCACAGAGATCCACCTGCCTCTGCTTTCTGAGTGCTGGGATTAAAGGCGTGTGCCACCACCACCTGGCTCTACTTTTTATCTCTGCAAATGTGCATGTCATAAACCTCAAACACAATTAGTATTTTAAATAAAAATTTTATACTCTGATATGCTCTTAATTATTTTTCTCCTTCAACAATGAACACTGATATTGTTTCCTTAGGAAGAAAACCCCATTTATCCAAATTTGATTCTTCATACTATACTCAAGTAACTAACAATACATCACTATAGCCAATAAAACAGACTAAAAATTAGCAAAAAAAATTATAATCAAGGACTTATCTGCCATGGCCTGCAAGTGACAGTGCATATCTTCAATGCCAGTACTTTGGAGGCAAAAGTAAGGAGACTCTCTGTGAGTTCCAGGCTAGCCTTGTCTACATAGTGAGTTCTAAGACAGCCAGGGCTGTGTAGTGAAACTGAGTCAAAAGGCACACAAGCAAGCACTTAACAACATTATTCGTCATAATCAAAACTTACAGTCTAAAGAGGGTAAGAGGCTGTAGCTCAGCTGGTAAAGTACTTGCCTAGCTTGCTCAAAGCCCTAGGCTGGATCCCCATAACCCCATAAACCAGGCATGATAGCACATTAAATTAAAAATTAAAAATTAAAATACAAATTACAAAAACAAAGGGATAGAATGTAGTTAGCACAGAGTACTTCCTTAGAACACTGGGCCTAGGTTCTATCCTTAGGACCACAAAAAAATAAAATAAAAATACTGTTTTTTGGGGGGGAGGGGTGTGGTTTTGAGACATGTCTTTTCTGTATAGTTTTGGTGCCTGGCCTGGTTCTCAAACTCAGAGATCTGCCTGGCTCTACCTCCTGAGTGCTGGGATTAAAGGTGTGTGCCACCACTGCCCGCCAAAAATACATTCTTTAGAGATAATCTATATATGAACGTTTCCTTTTTTTCTTTTATTATCTTGGTTTTTTTAAGACAGGGTTTCTCTGTGTAGCCCTGGCTGCTCTAGAACTCTCTGTAGACCAGTTGGCCTCAAACTCAAGATATCCTCCTGCCTCTACCTACAGAGTGCTGAGAATAAAGGTGTGTGCAATCACAGCCCCACTGTATAGGAACTTTTAATAAAATCAGATCAACATTTCCTGAGTGTTCCAGAATTTAGAAAAAAAAACAAAACTGTTAACACTAAAAGATAGGATAATATGGCAGTTCAGAAACAGCAATGTTTTTAGAAAACATTAACTTTCCGATCTTAAAAATATGTCAATCTTTTCCTCTCAATACTAAGCATCTTTGAGGGAAATAGACAGGCTGTCTACCTTTGTGCCTTACATATCACAGTCTCTGAATACATTTTTGGCAAATAAAAAGCCATTTGAGACTGAAAGTACCAATGGGCACAGATGCTGACATTCGATTGCTTTACCTGAGGAATGATGCCAGCTTGGCTCTCCTCTTGTTTCCCCATCATCGTGTAGGATTTCCCAGCACCAGTCTGCCCATAGGCAAAAATACAGACATTATACCCTTCAAAGGCGTGTAAGAGCATTTCCTTCCCAATGTCATTGTACACACGATTCTGCGATGCAAAACAGGGATCTTCAGGCTGTAAAGATTACAAAGGAAAGTTATGGCATTTTACTAATAGTCTTTCCTATATTAATTTGACTGCTTCCACATTAAAAAATGTTTGGACTCAGAATGGTCATTTAAACTATACTATACATTTTTGTTGTTGCTTTTGTTTTTTCGAGACAGGGTTTCTCTGTGTAGTTTTGGTGCCTATCCTGGATCACACTCTGTAGCCCAGGCTGGCCTCAAATTCACAGAGATCCGCCTGCCTCTGCCTCCCGAGTGCTGGGATTAATGGTGTGTGCCACCGCCCCACCGCCACTACTATATATTTTTAAAGAACCTTCTACACATCTTTTTTTTTTTTTTTTCCATTTTACACACATACACTCACATAGAGAGGCACTCTAGAAGTTGGAGCTCCAAGATTTTCTTAGGTAGAAAATGGGAATAACAGACCAAAGGTCAGATGCACATACAACACTACTTCTTTGAACTCATTCTACACAGTGTGGCTGCTTACAAAAACACAACTTTAATGAACATTTTCAATTCCTCCCTCAACCCTTCCCTTGATGATTAAGCTTTTCAGAGAGTCTGGAACCTCCCTCCTCACCAAACAGGAAGATGTAACTGTCTAAGGAACAGGTAGCACATAAACAGAGCAGTCAGCAAGGTCAACAAGATCTGGTTCACACTGTCTACAGTGTCAGGGAAAACTAAACACTTGATCAAATTTTATCCTTCTACCAAAAAGTGAACTCATGGTTGGGTGTAATAACACAATTTGTAATTTCATCACTGAGGGAAAGGCAGGAGGATCAGGAGTTCAAGATCAGCTTCAGCTATACACTGTAAAGCCAAGTGAGACTGTCTCATTTGGGGTTTTTTGTTTTGGTTTGGTTTTAGTTGTTTTTTGAAGCAGAGTTTCACTATACAGCTCTGGTTGGCCTAGAACTCAAAGAGATCCATCTGCCCCTGTCACTTGGCTGTTGGGACTAAAGGTGTGTACCACCACACCAGAACTTTGAAAAAAACTCTTTAAAAATTAAAATTAAAATAAATTAAGAGGCTGGTGCTGTGGGTTGTTTTGTATGTCAAATGTATTGCTCTGATTGGTTAAAATAAATAAAGTGCTGATTGGCCAGTAGCCAGGCAGGAAGGACAGGGTAGGCGGGACAAGGAGGAGGAGAATTCTGGGAAGTAGAAGGCAGGGGAGAGAGAGGCTGCCAGCCACCACCATGACAAGATGTAAGGTATAGGTAAGCCACGAACCAAGTGGCAAAGTATAGATTAATAGAAATGGGTTAATTTAAGATAGAAGAACTAGATAACAAGAAGCCAGCCACGGCCATACAGTTTATAAGTAATATAAATCTCTGTGTGCTTACTTGGTTGGGTCTGAGCGACTGTGGGACTGGTGGGTGAGAGAGATTTGTCCTGACTGTGGGCCAGGCAGGAAAACTCTAACTACAGGCTGGGGATATTGCTCAGTGGGTAAAGTGCTTCTGTGCAAACATGAAGGCCTAAGTTTAGAATCCCAGTGCCCACAAAAAAGCTGCCCATGGCAGCAAGCATCTTTAACCCGAGTGCTAAGAAGTAGTCGGAGGATCCTAGGGCTCACTGACCAGACAATCTAGCCAGGTGGTGAGCTACAGGTTCAGAGAAACCCTGTCTCAATATAGCAGAAAATGATGGAAGACACTAGATATCAAACTCCAGCTCCTAGACACAATACATGAATGAGCAAATAAATAACTTTTTTAAAATGAACTTATGAACTGGGTGTTCCTTAGCCAAGTGTCATAGTCCACGTCTGTAATTCCAGTTCTAGAGAGGTTAAATCAGGAATACTGGCCCAAGTTTGAAGCTAGCCTAGAGTATTCAGTGAGTTCAATGCCAATACGAGCAATGAGACTCTGTCTCAAAAAACAAACAACAACCACAACAAAAACTAACACATCTTCCTCAAACACACACAGAACTCATCCTTGACCAAACTCAGAAAACTACAACTGGATCTTGGAACAACCCAGGATAAAAGAAAGACAAGAAAGGCAAAGGAAGGCAGCAGACTCACCGAGGTATGAGACCAGTAAGAGTAGTCGAAGCTGAAGGACTTTGGTGCTTCCTTTGGGTTCTTTGGGTTAATAATACCTAGAGAGCAAAAACATTAAATTGTGTTAGTCCTTCAATTATAAGTTCATCAGCTCAATATATTATAATTTATGTTCAAATCATCCCAACAGCACATTTATACTGTTGAGTCTTAATAGGACAATCAAAAAACAAAAGTATCATTGTTTAAGAGGTAATTTATACTGAAACACATACACACACACACACACACACACACACACACACAAAATCAGACCACACATTCATTTGGGTATTACCACTATTCAGAATAGAGTCTAATATATAACAGGTTCTCAGTAAATCTTCTAGAACTGAAAGTTTGTCCTCTTTAGGTAACTTAGCAGCTAAAACTTGGAAATGGGCTGTTTCTATTTCAAAGTATCTCATAAGGTTTGAAATACTTCAACACATTAGAAATAAAATTAGAAAGGTATTATTATATTAATCCAACCCAATATGAAATAAATTCTTTGTGAAATGCTTGCTATCTACTTCAAAAAAGCATTTGGTAATGAGGTACTCATTGCAAAGTTTGTGTTTTCTGAACCCCACAGTAGACAAAATGTAATCTACTACATGTATATATGTGCATGGATGTTTATGCAGAAACACAGAGTACTAATGAATTATAAATCTCATTACACATATTAAATGGTTTCTCATGTGACTAATACCACCACACCACACTGCAGCAACTGACTGAATACTGAAGACTGATCCTTCCTTTTTTATACATGAAAAGTTTTATCCTCATAGTCCATATAAGACAGACTCTCCCAAACATGTAGTCATGAAATCTCAAAAGACTGGATATCTCTACCAATTCATTTTGCTGAGGCAAGGCTACATCCCAAACTGTCAGTGAAAAGAGGATTAAAAAGTAAACCTGCCCTCAGCAGTTGGTGTGCAGGACACAAAGTAGCAACCGTTGCTACGGTGCTTAGTTCCCCCTCTTGCTGGATTCCTCTGGGTACACACACGTATTTATTTATGTGCCAAACTCAAATGCTGACAGAGTATTAATAAGTCTCACATTACACATAATCATGCGACAAGAAAACCTGGTTCTAGAAAGAACATCTCCCTACAAATAAATGGTAATTTAATCAAAGTCTTAACAAAAGAGTAGACAGACCAGCCAGCATTTGCCACATGGTTACTCCAACCCAAAAGTATTTTGTATTTAGTAACCTTTTTCTATCTTCCCAACCACTCAATGAGGCAAATGTTTTTTCATCCTCATTTTTTAAAGAAACCATCAAAGAAAAGTTGAATATTCCTTAGGACACAGAGCTAGCTAGTGGCAGACACAGCATCTGAATTTGCAGAGCTGCCACAATTAGCCAACACATCATCATGTAAATGCTTATTCTCCACATACTGATTACCAAGGTGAAAGAGAAGGCGGCATTTTATACATTTGTATATGGCTACAATGCTACAGCTATCCCTTAAAATTAAGCCATAGGCATTGTTTAAAACTCTCCTTATTCATTTAAAGTTTCCTTGTTTTAACAATAAGAATTAGACCACAAACTCTACCAAGAAAAAAAAATTAGAGTCCTATTGTATGAGTCAGAGCTAAAAACTACTAAAAACTATGAGGCAGTGGGCATGTGCAGGGTCAATCTTTGTTGTTGTTGTTGTTGTTGTTGTTGTTGTTTGAGACAGGTTTCTCTGTGTAGTTTTGGTGCCTGTCCTGGATCTTGCTCTGTAGACCAGGCTCTGCCTCCCGAATGCTGGGATTAAAGGCATGAGCCACTACCACCCAGCTCCTGAAGTCAATCTTTACCACTCCAAAGCATGGTTAAAATAAACACTTCTAACAGCTAGAAAATTAGCTGTTATCAAACACTTAAGCCATATTTCATTCAGTTACCAATTGTCAAGAACATGACAAAGTACAAATTCTCAGATTCTATCCCTTGATTTGTCATTTTCCCAAGGGGGGGGAAGGAGGAATCTACATCAGACTGTAGTAAGTTCACATGAAATCTTTTTCTTCTCCCTCAGCAAGCTTTTCTCTCTGATCTTTGAAGCTTCTGACAGGAATATGGCCAACCTGGGTTTCTTGTCTGTCTGTCTGCACGCTGCTGGGATTGAAGCCAGAGCTTTGCACATGCTAAGCAAGTATGCTACCATCTGCTACATTCCCATCCACCTCCTGTTTCTTTAAATAACTGCCTATATCAACAATAAACAGGCCAGGCAATAATAGTGCATGCCTTTAATTCCAGCACTTGTGAGGCAGAGGCAGGTGGAGCTCTGTGAGTTTGAGGCCAGCCTAGTCAACAGAGTGAGTTCCAGGACAGCCAGGGCAGTTGCACAGAGAAACCCTGTCTTGAAAAACCAAACCAAACCAAACCAAAACAAAACAAAAAACAATAAACAATAAGCAAAAATACGCAATTTTTCAAAAGCTCTTTATAACGCTTGGATCTAGCTCAGTGGCTTCCTAGCACCCTGGGTTCAATCCCCAGCAACACACACACACACACACACACACACACACACACACACACACACACACACAGTATAATTGTATCATTCTCATAAATAATATTAAATCTATCCACATTTGAAATATTTCAGTTCCCAAATGAAAAAATATAATACAAAAATCAACATTGTTATTTATCTTGTTTGGGAGGAAGGAGTTACCAGGAACTTCAGAAGACATAGTCATTTCCAGTTTTGTTTTGTTTTTGTTTTTTTTGCAGAACTGAGGACTGAATCCAGGGCCTTGCACTTGCTAGGCAAGCGCTCTATCACTGAGCTAAATCCCCAACCCCTCTAGTATTTTTTTAAAACATCTTATTTTATGTGTATGGGTGTTTTGTTTGCATGTATGTCTATGCATTTCATGCAAGGTCAGAAGAGGGCATCAGATTCCCTGGAACACAAGTTACAGATGGTTAGTAGCCACTAAATGGGTGCTGGGAATCAAACAGTCCTCTGGAAGAGCAGCTAGTGCTCTTAACCATTGGGTCTCTCCAGCCTCTAATTTCTACTTCTTAAGTTCTGTATCTGCAATTATAGAATTATTATTATTTTTTAGTTGGATGGGAGTTTTACCTGCATTATGTCTATGTACCACTTACATGCCTGGTGCCTGAAGAGGGCAGAAGATGAATGTTGGGTCCCTTGGAACTGGAGTTACAGATGGTGTAAACCACCCTGTGGGCACTGGGAATTAAACCCAGATCCTGTGGAAGTACTCTTAACCACTGAGCCACTGAGCCAGCCTTTTTTTTTTTTTTTTTTTTTTTTTTTTTTTTTTTTGACTGGTTTTCAGTTGTGTGTGGGGTTGGGGTTGGGGGCAAGTATATGAATGAAGTATGAGTTCAGGTACTTAGGTCCAGAAAAGGGTGTCTGATATCTTGCAGCTGGAGTTACAGACAGTTGTGAGCCACCCAAAGTAGATGCTAGGAACCAAACTCAAAACCTCTGTAAGAGCAGTACGTGTTCTTAACCAATAAGCCCTCCTCATCCTCTTTTAGATAAAATTTATTTTTTTACTTTTATCGCTTCTTTGTGGGTTCCACATCATGCACTCTATTCCCATTTATCTCCCTGTCCCCTCAAATCCATCCTCTGCCCTTGAAACCTCTTCCCCCAAAAAACCCAAATTTAAAAGAAAAAACAAAAAACCAAACCAAAGCAAACAGAAACAAAAGAAGGAGAATCTCATGGTGGAAGCTGCAGTGTGGCCGGCTAAGACACAGCTACCCTTTAACCTGCTCGTCTTTACTTGCAAGTGCTCACTGGTCTTGCTCTGGCTTCTGCTAAACCACAGATAACAGGCTCTCACTGGGCTCCTCCTGGAGATCCTGTTGTTGTCCTGTGTCATGGAGACTCTGCTGTTTTGGATCTATAGGTTCGTCTCCTTCACATGCTCCAACAGTTCATAAATGAGGTGCATGCTGGGATGGAACAACTTATAGCCCTGGTTCTGGGCCTGGGTGGTAAGTCAGCCAGCCAGTTTTCTCTCATCATCACTATCCAGATGACCTCTCCAGCACTATCTCAGCTAGCTCACTCAATGCAGCCTACAGCAAGGAGCCAGGTCAGCTCTCCTGCTCTCGGGCCCTCAGATGCAGATCCCCCTCACTCAGACCGCCAGGGCCAGCACCACTGTTTTGCAAGGTGCAGGGAGGGCCTCTCTCCCGATTGCTGTGGGGGCATATGAGGGTGGTAGGGGTAGAGTGAGCTCTCCTGCTCTCACGGCTGGCTCACCTGCAACCCCAACAACAGAGTCAGCTCTAGTGTGCTGTCCAGACGGGAAGCAGAAGTTGCTTCCTTTCTCCTGCACTGCAGCAGCCAGTGAGGGTCAGGGCTAGCACTCCTACTCTTGTGACAGCAGAGCCAGCTCTCTCACCTGAGGCATGTTACAGTAATGGGGGTGGGGAGAGGCATCTTTCCCTCACCCATGCCACCACATAGCAGATGCTCTCATGCCCTCAGGACTGGCTCACCTGTGACCCCTAACAACAGGGTCAGCTCTAGTGTGCTTCCCAGTTGAGGTGTATGCCTACAGTGAGGGGTGAGGGCACTTTTCCCAAGTGCAGGGAAGAGCTTTCCCCTGAGGGGTAGGGCCAGCTCACCTGTTGCAACATCCAGTGAGGGGCAGGACCACCCATCCCAGGGTCAGTGAAGGGCTGGCTCAGCACAGCGTCACCACAGACCCCAGCTACAACAGGATAATGGACCTAGACATGGCCTTTGGCAGCAGCTTGGGCCCAGGCACCACCACGGCCCCTCAGATCAGCAGAGCCCCATCAGCAGCATGCTCACCCCTCACCCCCAGGCATCAATGTGGTCCCAGGTGGCTGGCCAGAGCCCTCAGTGGCAATTGGAGCCATATTGTAGAATATTAATTTAAGATGTGTTACATTTGTTTATGCTGTGTAACATTTGTTTAATGATGCAAAGATGTGCTGCATTCTTTTATGTTTCACTTGTTTAACTCTGTGAAGCTGTGCTACTTTGCCTGTCCAAAACACCTGACTGGTCTAAGAAAGAGCTGAACAGGCAAAAGGAAGGCAAGTGAAAGGACAGGCAGGGCTGGCAGGCAGGGAGAATAAATAGGAGGAGAAATCTGGGAGGAGAAGATTGAGGAGCAAAAAAAAAGGGAGGACATTAGGGACTAGCCACAAAGCTACACAGCAAGCCATGGAGTAAAAAGTAAAGAAAAGATATACAGAAATAGAGAAAGGTAAAAGCCCAAAGGCAAAAGGTAGATGGGATAATTTAAGTTAAGAAAAACTAGCTACAAATAAGCCAAGCTAAGGCCAACCATTCATAAGAAAGAACAGAGCTATGGACACCATCCCAGCCTCCACAGGGTCATAGACCCTGACATGACCTTGGGCAGCAGCCCATGCATGTCCAGATGTCTCCACGGCTCCAAGTGGCAGCACTGGCCACCCAGATCAGCATGGCTCTGGGCACGGCACAGGCCTTGGACACTGACATGGTCTAAGGTGGCCAACCAGACCATGGTCCTCTGTGACAACAGGAGCCTCAGACACCAACTCAGACCCTGGCTGCAATAGGGCCACAAACCTACACATGGCCCTCTGCAACAGCCCTGGCCTAGACAACACCATGGCCCCAGATGACAGTTCAAGGCCACTCAGATCAGAATATCCCTAATGGCAGCATGGCCCTCTGTTGCCCTCATGGCCACAGGTTGCAGCCCAGACCCCAGGCATCTAGGTGGCCTTTGGTGGCAACATGGGCCATGGACATTATAGTCCTAGGTAGCAGTCCAGGCCTGTATGTCACCATGGTCCCAGGTGGCAGTGCAGGCCATCCACACCAGCATGGTCCTTGCAGCAGCATGGTCCTGGGATACCAACAAGGTCCCATATGGCAGCCTAGACCCATGACATTGGCAAAGTCTTCGACGGTCTCAGGATCCACAGACATCAACACAAACCAAGACATGGCCCTTGTCCACAGCCCTGGCCACCCAAATCAGCCTGGCACCGGCAGCAGCACAGCCCTTGGACACCAACATGGACACAGGTTGTGACCCAGACCCAGGCATCCACATGGGCCATGGCAGCAACATGGGCAAGGGCAGGACCACAAACCCAGACATGGTCCTAGGCAGCAGCCCTGACCAGGTTGTCGCCCTGACCAGGTTGTCACCCATGGCCCCAAGAGGCCATGCAGGTCACCCAGATTGGCATGGCCCCTGGACACCAACATGGCCCCACTATAGGCCCCTGCATAGCCCCCCATTGAGGACAGGAGCCACAGACATCAACTCAGGACCTCTTGGCTGCTCCAGGGCTCTGGATCAAGACCTGGACCTTGGTCATAGCCCAGGCTAGATTGTTTCTTTTGTAATATTTTATTCTTTATATTTATATGTGTGTTATCTTGAATATATAAAATATTTCCTAATTAAAAATATTACCAGGAATCAAAGGCTGGATAGCCCAGAGACCTATGATAGAAAAATAAATAAATAAATAAAATGATTCCTAATGATATCCTTATATATTCATAGATTGGTGCCTGGCCCAATTGTCATCATTAGCCAGCAGCTAATGGTAGCAGATGCAGAGATGGGTGGAGAAAGAGAGCCCAAACTAGAGATCTCCATTGGGTCCCTCCGCTAGGAGCTTGGAGAATCCCATGGAAGAGGGGCAGAAAGAAATGTAAGAGCCAGAGTAGTTGAGGATACCAGCGGAGCACAGCCCACAGACTTCAAGAGGGCTCCCAGGGGCTCCCAGAGACTGAAGTGGCAATCACAGAGCTTATATAGGTCTGCTCTAGGGTCTGCCTCTGCATACAGAATATGGTTGTTAGCTTGGTGTTTCTGTGGGACTGCTAACAGTGGGAGCAGGGGTGTGTCTGACTCTCATCTGCTTTGAGGACCCTTTTCCTCCTATTGTATTGCCTCACCCAGTCTTGATATGAGGGTTTGTGCTGTGGGATGTCTTTCTGTATGCTGTGAATGTGTTGCTCTGATTGGTTGATAAATAAAGCTGCACTGGCCTATGGCAAGGCAGGATGGAGCCAGGTGGGAAAATCCAGGAGAGACAGTGAGAGGAGAATGGAGAGTGGGCGGGGAGACACCAGCCACCGCCCAAGAAGCAGCAAGATGCCAGCAGACCAGTAATGCCATGGCCACATGGCAACTTATAGATTAATAGAAATGGGTTAAGATATAAGAGCTATCTAGCAAGAAGCTTGAGCCATAGGCCATCCAGTTCATAATAATATAAGCCTCTGTGTGTTTACTTGGGTCTGAGCGGCTGCAGGGCTGGGCAGGACACAGGAAAATTTCCTACTACAGGTTTGTGACTAGTCTTATTGTATCTTGTTATGCCATGCTCATGGATTTTCCTGGGAAGCCTGCTTTTTTCTGAAGGGAATCTGAGAAGCACTAGATCTGGGGGAAAGAGAAGATGGGGTGTGGGGAAATGGGGAGAGCACTGCAGTCAGGAAGTATCAAAAACAAAAATTAATTAAAAGAAAATAGGGGGGCTGGAGAGATAGCTCAGCGGTTAAGAGCACTGGCTACTCTTCTAGAAGTCCTGAGTCCCAGCAACAACATGGTGGCTCACAACCATCTAAATGAAATCTAATGACATCTTCTGGCCTGCAGGTATATATATAGGCAGAACACTGTGTACAAATAAACGCACACAGGTGCACACACATACACATAAATAAATAAATAAATAATTTTTAAAAATCTAAACCTTAGAGGACTGGCAAGACAGCTCAGGGGGAAAAGTGCTTGCTATCAATCCTGACAACCTGCCTGGGACCCACACAATGGAAGGAGAGAAATGACTCCTACAAGTTATTCCCTGACCTCCACAGATATATTACAGTGTATGCATGCATGCATGTATTTGCACCCACACAATAAACTAAATAATGTTTAAAAAAATTAACCTTCCTAAGTCTGTTAAATATTCAATTTTACTCCCTCCCCCTCTTTCTCCTTGCCTATTTCCACTTTTGTTACCACAGCATAAAGATGCAGAAATGTTTGCATTATTGAGCCCTAGAAAACAAGGCAGTTAAAACAAGATTTGTATTTAAAACCCTTTATATTCTCCAGAATAAATTTGTTTATCTAATATCTCAAAGTCACTAATGTAGTAATTATACTGTTGTCGACAAACTACTAAGATTCTGCCTGCAACTATAATTAACATATCAGTGTGGGAGCACTGTAACTTTATATTAACTTTTCTCAAAAGCATGTTTGGGTTTTCTCAATAAGCATGTTTGAGTTTGTTAAAAATCTTAGTAATAGACCAGTTGTGGTGGTCATGCCTGTAAGCACTCAGAAGGTTGAGACAGGAGGATCACGAGTTTGAGGATGTCTAAGGCTGCACAGTAAGACCCTGCCTCAAAAACATAAAAATAAAATAAAATAAAACTCCAGAGATATCGGAGTAGCCTTCCTCTGCCAAAAGCATCCTATATCAAAAATTAAGAAAAGAAATGGCATAAAATAAAAATATTATATACAACATTTATATTTCAAAACCATGAAATCAAAACCTAAAGCCATACCCTTGTAAAGTCTTCTGGAAATACAGTAAAATGGCAGAAAGCATAAAAGCAGATCTGAGAGCCAGACGGCAGTGGCGCACGCCTTTAATCCCAGCACTCGGGAGGCAGAGGCAGGCGGATCTCTGTGAATTCCAGGCCAGCCTGGTCTACACAGTGAGATCCAGCAGGCTCCAAAACTACACAGAGAAACTCTGTCTCAAAACAACCCACCCCCACCCCACAAAAAAAGTAGATTTGAACAAAATAGTGCTTTAATCATTTGAAATAATAAACTACATACCCTAACATGATAACAACAGGTATAAGTATATCATACATGTTCACCATATACTCAATACCAAAGAACCAAAAAAAAGTGCAGTAAGAAAAGAAAGGGGGGAGGGGAATGTATATCTTTAATCCCAGCAGTGCAAAGGCAGAGGCAAGCAGATCTCTATGAGTTCAAAGCCAGGTCGGTCTACATAGTGAGTTCCAGAACAGTCAGGGTTATATAAAGAGACCCTGTCTTGGAAAAGAAAGAGGAAGGAAGGAAGGAAGGAAGGAAGGAAGGAAGGAAGGAAGGAAAAGAAAAAAAGTTCTCTGGAAGGCCTACATCTTATTCAATCTGAGTAGCCCAAAGACTTGGATGGATATTTGTGCCCTTATATTTCACTTAATAAGAAAAACAGAGCTGGGCAGTGGTGGCACACACCTTTGATCCCAGCACTGGGGAGGCAGAGGCAGGTGAATCTCTTTGAGTTCAAGGTCAGCCTGGGCTACAGAGCAAGTTCAGGGCTACACAGAGAAACTGTCTCGAAAAGCCAAAAAAAAAAAAAAAAAAAAAAAGGTCAATCTTCACCTAAAGTTATATCCAAATTAGACAAAAGTGTTATTAACAAGATGGTACAACAGTGACTATCTTGACACGGACAGCACAAGTGACTCTTACAAACACTGAGGGGCCTGGAGCCAGACAGCCAAGTTCTAATTTCAAGATAAAGGAGAGAGAGCCCAGGTAAGCAAGACAATCTCTCTATGCCTCAATGACTTCAGTACAACGAGAAAGTTAAAGAAACCAGCTAGATTATTTTGAGGACTGAAGCTTTTGTGTTTATTGTTTTTAATGAGAAATCTCATTTTCCCCACAATAAAAGAAACAATGTAAAAAGTAAAGGTTTTTGGTTTTCCCTGCACAGCATCTGGGCAAAACTGTGTCTCGGGAGACAATGTAGCTAAGTCATTTCCTCGTTGTGTTCCCTGTCCTGCCAAAACAAAGGACTTCTAAGACATTTCCTACCTTTCCCCTCTCCTTCTTCCCATATGAAGACACCCTTCCTCCGTGCTTTTTAACAGGCATCATACTACTTCAATTACTTACATTCATAGCCAAAATAAAACTAAAAACTAAAAGCTTCATGCCGTCTGCTTGCTGAATAACAAAAATCCAGTTTCCTGTTTATACCCACATCCCCTACATTACTAAACAATACAACTGTGGACAGTATTTAGTCTACTATAATGCACAATTCTTGAAAACACAAACACTGAAGCTATGAATGCCTACCTTCCCTAACAGACAGGAAGCAGCAGACCAGCTCTCCAGCTTGCTAGCTCACCGTCCATTTCACACCATACTAGGCTACCAAAAGCCATCACAGTACCATGCTATTGACATGGATTTTTAAAAAGGAACTCTAAAATGGAAAGTGGAAAACAAAAACCAGGTTTTCTAACAGATCTTCTTGCTGAGAGAGCATTAGTGGCAACATACTTTCAATTTCAACACTCAGAAGACAGGGAGGCAGGCAGATTAAGCTCCAGGCCAGCCAAGTTTACACAGGTGCTCCAGGCAAGTCAAGGCAAAAAGAGATTTTCCATGGAGGTCAGAAGAAGGTATGGGATCCCCTTAGATCCAGAGTTTTGGATGGTTCTGAGTCACCCATCCCAGTGTGAACCCGGGTCCTCTACAAGAGCAACAAATGCTCTTAACTGCTGAGCCAACTCTCCAGCCCCCAGCTGTCTATTGCTTAACTGTTTTGGTATGAAAACAATTCAAGCAGTTGAAAAAGCTTACATAAAATAAAATCAGTCCTTGGGCCAATGAGAGGCATAGGCACTTGCCGCCAAATCTGATGACTCACGTTTAATCCCCAGAACCCTTATAAAAGGAGAGAATCAACTTCCAAAAGTTGTACTCTGATCTCCACATATGCACCATAGCAGAAACACTGTTCCCCCCCAAACACAAACTAAACACACAACTAACACATACAAACACACACATACACACAAACAAACTAAATAACTAAATGAATGTGTAAATATTTTTTTGAGTAAATAATTAAATAAATGTGATTTTAAAAATTTTAATGAAGTTTTTGGGCCAGCAAAATAGTTCAGAACACACCTTTAATCCCAACACTTGGGAGGCAGAGCCAGGCAGATCTCTGTGAGTTCAAGGCCAGCCTGGTCTACAGAGCAAGATCCAGGACAGGCACTAAAACTACACAGAGAAACCCTGTCTTGAAAAAAAAGATAACTCAGCAGGTATGGGTACTTCCTGTGCAAGCCTGTTAAGCTGAGCTGGATCTCCAAAACCTATGTATGGCAGGAGGGGCAAAACTGACACTCTATGGTTGTTCTCCATGTATGTACCATGGCAAAGCTCACATGTACCCTCCACCACACACAGGCTAGAATAAGTCTGAATAAATGGATGAATGAAAAGCAGTTCCAAATACACAACAGAAAAAAACCACATCCAACTTATACACAATTATTTCTGACTTTAAACTTACACTCCTGGCTAGCAAGATGGTTCAACCAGTAAAGATGCATGACAAATTCATTCCCTGGAATCCACAAAGAAGAGAAATGACTCTCACAATTTGTCCTGTGACCTCTGACATGTGCCACGGCATACACACACAGACACACACACACACACACACTAAAACAAATGCAAAAAAAAAAACATTAAACTTGAGCTGGAGAGATGGCTCAGCAGTTAAGAGCACTGGATGCTCTTCCAGAAGACGTGGGTTCAATTCCCAGCTTACAACTATCTGTAACTGCAGTTCCAGGGGACCCCATGTCCTCATACAGACATAAAATAAATGCAGGCAAAACACCAATGCACATGAAATAAAAATTAATTAAAAAAATTAAACTTAAACTCTTACTGAACATAACTTTGGTACTAAGATTAACTACAAAAATTGTTTTTCAAATTTCATCCTACAAATATACATTATTCTATTTGATCCTTGCAAATAGCACTAAAACAGAAGGTTGGAAAGATATTAGCAACATCTTTCCCCCCTATTTACTGGTTCTGGAAACTGAAGCCTATGTCTCACACATGGTAAGTAATGACTGTATCGGTGAGCTACAACAAGCCTAAGCTCCGTTTAACAAAGGAAGACCCTAAGACTCAAGTGTCTGAAAACAAAAGATGAGTTAAGTGAAACACAGACATAAGCACAAAATGTCACTGTCTAACTACTGAAATCATCAGGTGTTGGGGTGGGGGCTGAGCTTGGCTTCATTCAGGTCAAGCACATGGTCTAACTCTGAGCTTTCCCACTAGCTCTGGAATCACACTGTTTTGTTTTGCAGGTTCTCATTATGCAACTATGATTGGCCTCACATTCATTAAGTAGCCCAGCCTGACCTGAAAATCCAGATCTCTTGCCTCAACTTTTCCTAAGGGTTGGCATTACAGATCTAAGCCATGAAGCCTGGATGAAATCGTGGTCTTGAAGAATATTCAAGAAATAGGGAAATACATCCAAAAGACTATTAAGTGACAGACCACTTTACCTAAACTACAATGGTTTCAAAGTGAGAGATAATCATTGTACAAACTATGTTATTCTCACTGAAAAAGGAGCAAACCAAAGAGTAGGATTCTATTTCTATTCTTTTTTTTGGGGGGGAGGGAGTCTCGAGACAGGGTTTCTCTGTGTAGTTTTGGTGCCTGTCCTGTATCTCACTCTGTAGTCCAGGCTGGCCTCGAACTCACAGAGATCCACCTGGCTCTGCCTCCTGAGTGCTGGGATTAAAGGCATGTGCCACCACCACCCAGCTTCTAATCTATTCTTTTTTTTTTTTTTTTTTGGGGGGGGGGTCGAGACAGGGTTTCTCTGTGTAGCTTTGCTTCTTTCCTAAAACTCACTTTGTAGATCAGGCTGGCCTCAAACTCACAGAGATACACCTGGCTCTGTTCTACATCTATTCTTAAAGGTATTATCTACATACCTTTAACCCCAGTACTCAGGGGACAGAGGCAGGCAGATCTGAGGCCAGCATGGTCTACAGAGTAAGTTCCAGGACAGCCAAAGCTATACAGAGAACCCCTGCCTCAGGAAAAAAAAAAAAGAAAAAAAAAGGTGTTATCTATCTATCATGACAAAAGAGAAAGCTAATACAAATTCTATTTATTGAACATTTTATTAAGGAAGGTACAATAGATATGAAACACAACCTCAGAATTCCTCCAAATTTATGAGACCAATGTACAAAGTAAAAACATGTACATTGGCACTTTGTCCAACAGACCAGTCCTGCAATAGAGCAGTGAAGAGGATCATCACAGGCAGATTAAGGAATCCTGAGAAAGTAAATTGAGCATGCTTCTTTAGTCTGCTGAGAAATGAATGAGTTGGGCTGGCTAGATGGTCAGTAAAAGTGTTTGCCATGAAGCCTGATAACCCAAGCTTAATCCTTGGAACCCAGATGGTAAAAAGAATCACCTCCCTGAATTGTCCTTTGATCTCCCCCCACATACAAATAAATAAATGTGTATATGACAAATACCATATCTATAGAATAACCATTCTAACACTGTCCAGTATTTTCTAATATAAAGAAAACAATTACAACACTGACAGCAATCACTGCTGCAAATGACTGTTAAATCAAGAGTCCTCTTCTGTTGGTAGGAGCAGTTGAAAGATCATCATCTCTCTTCCTCAATGCAGTGCTATGAGTAGAACTCCACAGCAGGAACTTCCAAATAAACACAGGACAGACCACACACACCAAAAACAGGTCCCAACACTGATGTTCTATTAATTTGTGTTCATAAACACAACAAACCCTTCAAAGCAAGTAGATAAATAGAAATAGAATACACAACAAATACTTCTAAATTACCAAAACCGGTATTATTTTTATCACATACAAATATGTCTCAATATGATATGCTCAAGTAATCAAATACAGTAAGACTTTTTAAGCAAAATGGAAAACAAAAAGAAATATACCAGGGGTCAGGGATGTCACTCAGTTAGCAAAGTTCTTGCCTAGCATACACAGGGGCCTGTGTCTGACTCTCAGTACCCTATATACTAGACAGAGTGATTCATGCCTCCAATTCCAACATTCAGAAAATGGAACAGGAGGATCAGAAAGTTGAAAATTGAAAACCATCTTCCACTACACAGAGAAACCCTGTCTCGAAAAAACAAACATACAAACAAACAAACAAAAAAGCATGTATGGGTTAGACGGGGTGGCAGGAGGATCTCTCTGAGTTCAAGGCCAGCTTGGTCTACAGAATGAGTTCCAAAACAGCCAGGACTGTTATACAGAGAAACCCTGTCTTGGGGGTGGGGATGGGGGTTGGGGGAAAGCATGCATTCCCCTCCTCTCCCCAGCTGAGGAATGCACTCTACCACTGAGCTAAATCTCCTGGTTTTTCGAGGCAGAGTTTCTCTGTGTAGTTTTGGTGCCTCTCCTGGATCTCACTCTATAGACCAGGCCAGCCTCAAACTCACAGAGATCCACCTGGCTCTGCCTCCCAAGTGCTGGGATTAAAGGCGTGTGCCACTGCCACCTGGCTGCATGTACTCTCTCAATCTAAGACTAATTTTTTTTAGTAAGAATACTTGTTGCTCTTGCAGAGGACCCAGGTTCAGGACCCAGCACCCATGTGATAGGTCACAACCATTTGTAACTCTAGTTTCAGGAGATCAAAAACCTTCCTCTGGTCTCCTCAGGCACCAGGTATGCACATGGTACAGTTGCATATAGGCACAACACTCATAAAACAAAATATAAATCTTTTTTTAAATTAACCTTAATTTATTTATTCCTACAGCACCCTACAGCTGTCCCATTACTGAATAATTTTATCTGCCCGATTTCAAACTTACATCTGTAGTTTTTGTTTTGATTTTATGTGTATATGTGTGTTTGCGTGTGAATGTGTGTACATGCACATATATATGCATGCATATAGAAACCAGAAGTCAGCCTCAGATGTTATTCCTCAGAAAGCCATCTACGTCATTTTATTAAGACAGGGGCTCTAAATTGGCCTAGAACTGAGTAGGCGAGGCTGGCCGGCTAGCCAGTGAGCCCCAGGAATCTGCTTGTGTTCACCTCCCCAGCAATGTGATTCCACACTCAGCTGTTGTGTTTCTTTGATTGGTTGGCTGGTCAAGACAGGGTCTCTGTGTAGCCCTGGCTGTCCTTGAACTCACTCTGTAGACCAGGCTGGCCTTAAACTCAGAGATCCGCCTGCTTCTGCCTCCTGAGTGAGGGGATTAAAGGCGTGCGCTACCATCAACCGGCTCTTTTTTTTTTTTTTTTTTAGGAAAGAAATTTAAAAGGGGCTTATGGCAGATGACTTGATTACTCTGTATAGGAGATCAACACTTACAGAGTTTTCAGAAGCAGATTTGGTACTTGGGCAGCTGATCAACACTGGCTGGTTTTTTGTCTTGTTCTGTTTTTCAAAAGGGAGAAAGTGAACTGAGTAGCAGACTCTGTTTCTGTCTCTCTGTCTCTCTGTGTCTCTCTGCTTCCTGACTGTGATGCAATGTAGCCAGCAGCCTCACATCCCTGCAGCTATGTCTTTCCTGCCACAACGAGATCATAGCCTCAGACTGGAAGCCAAATAAACCTTTCCTTCCATAAGTTGTTTCGTCAGGTATTTCATTGCAGCACTGAAGAAAATTATTAATGCCGATGGATCACTGACAACACACAGTTATTTTAGATGTTACATCATTCCTATTGTAATAAGAATCCCACTGTGAGGCTGTAGCAGTAACGCAGTCTGAAAAACAAACCAATAACACTGCTTTATTACAAAGTAGAGACTAAAAGATGGTAGTGTCTACTCCTACCTACAATAATATTTTGCCTATAGACCCATATAAAATAATTTAGTAATACAAGTGCAAGAGAAACAGCATAAATCACTTTTATCTAAGCAGTTTAATACAGAAACAAGGTAGGAGGAAACGACTGTTTGAGTATATGCTGACTACGTTGCATTTTTCAAAATAGGGCAAGCCTGGAACTCACTCTGTAGCTCAATCTGGCCTCAAACTTCTTCCTGCCTCAATGTCCCAAGATTTATCAGTGTGTGCCACCATGCCTAGCAGTTTACTGCATATTACAATCATAACCAATGCTCTAATCAAACATTATAAATCAAGAGAATAAGTCTTAAGAACATCTTAGCAAGCTCAAATTATATTTAACAAAAGAAATAAAAACAATCTTGGGGCTTTAAAGTTATATTTTACTTCAGAATTTAGTAAAAATCACTGCTTATACCTGTACTGTCATAGAATCTAAACTTGGTAAGTGCCACCAACACTAGCTAAATTACTTAAGCTATTCAGGTTCGCTCAGTTATAAAGAGTGAATAAAGCAGTCCATGTTTAAGTACTGCACAAACAGTCCTAAGTGGAAAACATTCAATAGGTCATTTTGAATGGCAAAGTTCAAAGTGTTAGGACACAGACACTCATTTATTCTGAGCACATGGAGAAGGAGGGAGGGAGGGAAGAGATGCACTATGGAAACAACTTGTACTCACTGGTCGAGTTGCCTTGCATCTGAATGATGCACTTGGACTCCTTGCTGGTCTCTCGAGAATTGAAGGGCCTTACTCGGACAGCTACCTTCACTGAGGCTCCCGACATTCTGGTGGCCTTATATATGCAGTCCAGAAATAAAAATCAAATCTTCTTTTGAAGTTATGTTCCAAGTTTCTTTAAAAGAGAAACATTGTACACAAGGTGGTCAGACTTAAGAGAGTGCTGGCAGTTGCTTCATAAAAGCCTATCCTTTTCCTCCTCTACAAATCTTACATTCCCAACAGTAACTTACCAAGCAGTACAAATGGAAGTTCCTTTTCTTATATTATCTTTCTCAAACCCTAAAAAGTCTCTAACTGATTAATTAAAAACAACCTGCAAAATAACAGGGATCAATCTTTGTGTGTGCTCAGATCAATCTCCAGTAATATAAAAACAAAAATATCTGTTCACTGAGGGAATTTCTTAAAAATAGTGGTTTAACTAGCGCAGTAGAACAGGATGACCTCAAACTCTGAGATCCACCTGCCTCTGTGTCCCAAGTGCCGGGATCAAAGGCATACACCACTACCACCACCCCAGTAAAAATATCATTTATGGGTTGGGGATTTAGCTCAGTGGTAGAGCGTTTGCCTAGCAAGCGTGAGGCTCTGGGTTCGATCCTCAGCTCAAAAAAAAAAAAATCATTTATTACTTTAAGGAAAGTTGGTGAATTTTCTCTACTTGACAATTTGAAACACTTGGTTCTATGACACTTAAACAATAAAGAACAGAGAACGTTCTAGTTTGCTCCTTTAGCAACATACCGAGCTTTTTACCTATGACAATATCTAACAGATGCCTCTCTGACCCTCAAGACCCCTGAACAACAATCAAGACACCTGCCAGTGACTTGTGAGCTAGTGAATCAAATCATTACGGTTCACTACTGCAAGAGACCATAGGAAAAACACAAACATGTCAGAGAAAGTTTCTCTCTCCACAGACCAAAAATCAATGCAATCTCATAGGGAAGAAAATAAATAAAAAGTAAGCCACCAAATAATTTCCAAAAGAAACAACCCATCTCTTGACCCAGGAAGAAATTGTTATTCATTACAAAAACATCTTCAAGAAGAAACATACAAAAGGCGAAAAAGGAAAAGTATTTATGAGTTTAAATATCATAGAACCTAATATAACTTTAAAATATGACCAATATTTTCTTTAAAAAACAAAAACAAAACAAAACAGTTCCCATATCAGAACTGAATCACATCTTTTTTACGCTTTTGAAGTTATGATCAATTTTGAACCACTGAGGAATTACATTTCAAGGTGTATAAGGTAAATGAGTTTTAAAATATTTGAGATTATATCATTTTTACTCCTCTTTCTCCTCCACCGCCTTCCACATTCCCACTCCCCTCTTTTAAATTCATAGCTTTTTTATTTGTTATTGCACACATGAGCACACACATAGATTCATAAATATATAAATACACTTGCTCTGTATAACATTACTTGTATGAGTAAGTTTTCAGGCTGACCATTTGGTATTAGACAATCAATTGGTACGCTCTTCCCTGATGAACATTATTTCTCCTGCTCTCAGCATTGCCTCGTTGCCCACAGTTCCATGTTAACATGTCTCTTGGTGAGCCAGGTGCAGAAGTGCACACCTTCAATCCCAGCACTCAGGAGGCAGAGGGAGGTGTATCTCTGAGTTCAGGGTTAGCTTGGTCTACAAAGTGAGTTCCAGAACAGCCAGGTCTGTTACATAGAGAGAAACTTGGACTCAAAAACCCCAAAAACAAAACAAAACGTCTCTTGGTGTCATCTCTCTTCAGCTTATGTTTAGAAAGCTATATTGTTGAGATTTCATGAATGTAGCTTCTTTGACTTTTCTAGGAGACAAAAATCTCATAGCAAACTCCCTGCTCTTCTGGGTCTTACAG
The DNA here is from genome assembly GCF_903995425.1 of Onychomys torridus. Lineage (NCBI taxonomy): Eukaryota > Metazoa > Chordata > Mammalia > Rodentia > Cricetidae > Onychomys > Onychomys torridus. The sequence continues at coordinate 160,621,466 of NC_050444.1, forward strand.
TATCTCTGCTCCCTTTCTACAATGACTCTTGAACCTTAGATTCAGGAGTTGTGTCATAAACACATCAGTTGGGACTAGGCTCCACAAAACTCACTTTCATCAGTGTAGCTTTCTCTAATGGTCTCCACCTGTTGTAAAGAGAAGTTTCCTTGATGAGCGTGAGAACTGCACTAGCCTGTGGATGAATATTTAGAATGTAAGGAAGGAATATACTGGTCTAGTAAGTGGCACCTGGAGGTTCTCCGCAAGGTTTTTGACTTCTACCTCTAACCTGGAGTAGAATTGACTAGGTTTCCAGTACCAGGCACAATTTCCTTCTTCTAGTTGTTTTGTTTTGTTTTATTGAGACGGGGTCTCTCTGTGTAGCCCTAGCTGTCCTGGAACTCACTATGTGCCCCTGGTAGGTCTTGAATTCACAGAGAACTTTCGGCCTCTGGCTCCCAAGTACTGGGATTAAAGACGTGTGCCACCACTGCCCCAATTTTTTTTTCTTAACAATATAATCACTATTTAAATTTTTTACTTTTGGGAAATGTCTTCTTTTTTTCTATCTCTCATACCAGTCCAAACTGCTCTGAGATCTCTTGTCATATGTATTAGTACCTAGAACAGTATCTGGTGTAAGAGCTCAGTATCCATTAAAGGTTAGGGAAACAATCTGTGTAAGTCCTTGATAGGTTTGATGATTCTTGTTTTTGTTTCAAGTTATTACAATTTTTTTTTTTTTTGAGCTGAGGATCGAACCCAGGGCGCTCTACCACTGCGCTAAATCCCCAACCCACAATGTTTTTTTATATTAATCTTTTTGGTTTTTCAAGACAGGGTTTCTCTGTGTAGCTTTGCGCCTTTCCTGGATCTCGCTCTGTAGACCAGGCTGGCCTCGAACTCAGTAAGATCCAGCTGCCTCTGCCTCCCAAGTGCTGGGATTAAAGGCATGCACCACAACCACCCGGCAATTTATATTAATTTTTTAATGCACCATGTGCTGCAATTCTTTTTCAGTCTGTTTTTTATTTTATTTTACATTAACTGAAGCGTTCTTAATATAGCAAATATGTGGTCTTCTGTGGTCACATTTATCAAATGAAAGCTTAGAGTTATTTCCCAATTAATGTTGCATATGCTATAGTCACTAGTTCAGTACTATCCCCCCAACACACACCACACACAAAAGAATGCAGCATTGAGGAAAAAAATACATATGAAAACATAGTTCAAAACGGTCTCGGTAGTATGTCTGTAATTACAGCTACACAGGAAGCTAAGCCATTAGGTTTGCTAGCTCAACACCAGTCCAGACTTGATCCAATAAGACCTTGTCTCCTAATAAATTTTTAAAGGGCTGGGGATGTAACTCAGTGACCTAACTTCTATCACCAGATGGACAGATGAATGAATAGAGGGATAGATAGATAAGGGGGGAGAGAAGGGAGAAGGGAAGGAAAGAAGAGAAAGACAAATCAAATTAACATTTCAATCCCCACACAACTTTGATATTGAACCATCATTTTAACTATTATGATGTCCAAAAAACAATTATTTCCCCAACTAGCAATCTATCAATTTCCCACCTTTTTCCCCTTTTTGGAAACAAGGTCTCACTATGTAGCCAAGGCTGGATTTGAAGACTGATTTCTCTATCCTCCTCTACCTCAGCCTCCCAAATGCTGGGCTTTCAGGTCCTTCCCACCTCTCCTTCTCATTACCTGTAGTAATCCATGCCTAGGATTCTTGCAACAAATGAATTGTCCCCTTTGAACTTTTGGTTTTGATTCAACAGTCCTTTAGAAGGGTTGTACAAAACAGAACTGAGAAACAATAAGCTTAAGATAGCCACTGGCCAGGATTCAACAGTTTTTAAGGTATGTATCAAATACCGGATTTTTGTTTTTAGCTTTTTTTTTTAAGATTAATTTATTTATTATGTATACAGTGTTCCGTTTGCATGTATCCCTGAAGGCCAAAAGAGGGAGAGATCTCATTACAGATGGTTGTGAGCCACCATGTGGGTGCTGGGAATTGAACTCAGGACCTCTGGAAAAACAGCCAATGTTCTTAACCTCTGAGCCATCTCTCCATCCCCACCCCCCCACCCCGTTTTTAACTTATTATTACATTGGATTTATTTTGTGTGTCAGGGGACAATTTTTGGGAGATGGTTCTCTCCGTCCACCATATGGATCCTGGGAATGGAACTGAGACTATAAGATACCTTTACCTGATGAACAATCTCACCCTTAACCAAGAATCACTGCTTTAAGCCAAAACTCTGCTTCAAGATCGAACGTCATGTGGATGCAAGAGAGAGATGAGAGTCCTGCTTTACCCTGCTCTCTTGAGACAGTATCTACAGAACCAGAACCTCACTGTTTTGCTGCTAGGCTGGCAGACCACTGAGCCCCAAAAATCCTCCTGTCTCCTCCTCCTTCCCTTGCAGCACAAGAGCTACAGGCTTAAGAGGCCCTGCTCAGTTTTTGCAGGGCAACTCAGGATCAAAACTGAGGCACCCATGCTTATGCACCAACAGTCCATCCCCCAAAGCATGGCTTTCCATGTCACTCTTCATTTCTAAGAACTCGTTTACTCACCCACACTCATGTTCTTTCACAATTCCTCACGATGACTCCCTTACAACAGACCCAAATATTCCAGAAATCAGTGGTATTTCCTAAGTACTTACAGCTTCAAACATACAGTGAGAACACTGCTGTTACGTGACGGCACTCTATCTTGTACTGTTCTGTAATAGCTCTTCAAAGGGAATATCCTAGTCCCTTCAAAAATCACTTTGAACGTGGGAGAGGCTAATATCTCAGGAAAAAAAATTCAACCTGCTCTTAAGACATTTTAGTTAGTCCCAAAGCAAACATCTGTCAAAAATGACAAGGGACACAACAAAGAACAAAGATATCAATTTTTAAATGTTTCCATTTTTTTTTTTGGTTTGGGCATTTTTATTTATTATTATATTTGTGTTTTAATTTTACACATCAGCCATGGGTTCCCCTGTCCTCCCCCCTCCCGCCCCCAACCCCACCTTTCCCCCAGCCCCTCCCCTCCATTCCCATCTCCTCCAGGGCCAAGACTCCCCTGGGGATTCATTTAAACCTGGTGGATTCAGTACAGGCAGGTCCCGTCCCCTCCTTCCAGGCTGAGCAAACTGTCCCTGTGTAAGCCCAAGGTTCCAAACAGCCAGCTCATGCACTAAGGATAGGTCCTGGTCCCACAGCCTGGGGGCCTCCCAAACAGTTCAAGCTATTCAATTGTCTCACTTATCCAGAGGGCCTGATCCAGTTGGGGGCTCCACAGCCTTTGGTTCATAATTCATGTGCTTCCATTCATTTGGCTATTTGTCCCTGTGCTTTTTGCAATCTTGGATTCAACAATTCATGCTCTTGCAGACCCCTCCTTCTCGACAGTTGGACTCCTGGAGCTCCACCTGGGGCCTGGCTGAGGATCTCTGCATCCACTTCCATCAGTTATTGGATGAGAGTACCAGCATGATCATTAGGGTGTTTGGCCATGTGATCACCAGCCTAGGTCAGATCAGGCTTTCTCTCGACCATTGCCAGCGGTCTACAGAGGATGTATCATTGTGGATTTCTGGGGACCTCTCCAGCACTCTGCCTATTCCTGTTCTCATGTGGTCATCATTTATCATGGTCTGTTATTCTTTGTTCTCCCTTTCTGTTCTTGATCCAGCTGGGATCTCCTGCTGCCCTAAGCTTTCTTTCCCTCAAACCTTGTTTCCACTTTTAAAGGTAGAATAATGAGGGAAAAAGAAAAACAAAACAAAAAATCAGCCAGGCACTAGCAGGACGTTTCTGTAACCCCAGCACTTGGAAAACTGAAGGCAAAAGGATCAAAGATGTGGTGATATATTGTGTACCCTAATATAATTTGTCTGAAGATCAGAGAGACAAGGTGATCCTCAGCTATGTAGGAGGTTTAAGACCCTGTCACTCACATACACACACACACAATCAAATGTATAGTCTTAAATTCAATCAGCATATCTTGTATAAAATATTCCAAGACAACCAAACAGTAGATAAGGGTAAATTATATATATATATATTTTTTTTTAATTTTATTGGTTTTTCAAGACAGGGTTTCTTTGTGTAGGCTTGGCTGTCCTGGAACTCTCTCTGTAGACCAGGCTGACCTCCAATTCAGAGCGATCCATCTGCCTCTGCTTCCCAAGTGCTAACCAAGAATCACTGCTTTAAGCCAAAACTCTGCTTCAAGATCGAACTTCATGTGGAAGCAAGAGAAAGATGAGAGTCCTGCTCTACCCTACTCTCTTGAGACAGTATCTACAGAACCTGAACCTCACTGTGCACCTCTATAACCTGTTTAATTTCTTCTTTTTTAAAAGATTCATTTTCATGATTTTCAACTGTGTATTCTTTACAACAACAAAAAAAAGAAATCAAGCTAATAAACACAAAAGAAATCAGAATGTTTCTCTTCTCTAAATCTGGCAACATAAAGTCTTTTTGCACAATCAGCATTGGTTACTAAAACACATTACATAAAAGGGTGATTGTTGAAAAAATATTAAAGATTAAGATGAACAATAATTCATTCTGTCATTACTAGAAGCAGGACAACATTTTTTGGGGGGGTAAGACAGGGTTTCTGTTTAGCTTTGGAACCTTTCGTGGAACTCACTCTGTAGCCCAGGTTGGCCTCAAACTCACCAAGATTCACCTGCCTCTGCCTCCTGAGTCCCACCACTTGGCTGACAACATGTTTCTTACTGTCCTACAAAAAGACATATAACAGCAGCACCACCCCATTACCTCGTACGTATCCTGGCCCTCACTCCTAAAGAAAAATTAATAGAATCAAGCACTAGAAACTCACTGCTTTGCAAGACACAAAAAGGAAAGAGAATCTGGTTAACACATCAAAGACATCATCCAAATCCAGAATAAGGGAACAAATAATGAACAAGTCATCCAATTTCTTCAAATAGAAAAACTAGGGAGAAGGAAATTGTAAAAGAGACATCATTTATCAACCAAACAAAATGATTTTTCAGTCAAGAAAATCTGCAAAAACATCTTTTTTTCAGAAAACCAGGAAGAGAACAAATAAGACTGTTAAAATGTTGATAGTTATGTGAAATATTTAGATTGATTTTTTTTTTTTTTCCGAAACAGGGTTTCTCTGTGTAGCTTTGGAACCTTCGCTGGAACTCACTCTGTAGCCCAGGCTGGCCTCGAACTCACAGAGATCTGCCTGCCTCTGCCTCCCCAGTGCTGGGACTAAAGGCATGCACCACCAGCCAGCACACTTAGATGTTTTTAAGTTTCTCTTTTTGTGTTCTACCCAGGGACTGGTAAAGTACTCAACGATTCTGACTCAGAAATAAGAGTGAACACTGAACCCTCTTCGTTCAGCTTTTACATCAAAGATTTGCAACTATCAACTAAAACAGGAATATCTTTAACATCATCACACAATCATTTTGCAGCAGGCTTAATTTCCCTACCTAAATATTCTGTCAGCATTTCATTCAATATTACACAACCAAAGTCAAAATATCTCACCCAAACACAAGCTTGCTTCCTTTATCCACCTCATCAGTCACCAAACTATAGCTTCTAGCTATAAAAATCTCTTTCCAGTCCTACCATATCACTGTTAGTTAACCATCAAATTCCTTTCTAATTAAAAAAAAAAAAAGGTGACAGCCACTCATTTGGGGAAGCAATATATTTATATTCTCTCTCTCTCCTTCTTTCCATCCCCTTCAAAAACATGGCCTCCTGTGGCCAAGGCTGAACATAATGAAAAAAAAAATCTGAATGTCTGATCATCTAGCTCCAACCTCCTAAGTTATTTAGATTATAGGTATATGCCACCACACCTCTATGATGGATCAAATCCAGGGCTTCAAGCATGTTAGGCAAGCACTTTACCAACTAAGGTACATCCTCACCATATAATATATACATTTACATTTTTTCCTATAAAATACAATGAGTGAATAAAACTTTCCCACAACAACTTAAACATGCAAATATATATATATATATATATATATATAAAGTATAATACTTGGGCAAGCCACCCAAGAAGCAAGATGCCAGAGGACTGGTAAAGCCATATGCCACATGGCAATACATAGATTAATAGAAATAGGTTAATTTGAATGTAAGAGCACATTAGCAATAAGCCAGAGCTATCGGCCAAGCATTTTGTAATTAATATAAGCTTTTTTATGTTTATTTGGGACTAGGTGGTCGGGAAAGAAAAACTGCCTCTGTTTACATATGGTGCCCAACATGCGACACAACTACATAAAGCCTGAGAAAGCTAAAAATAAATAGATAGATAAAGATAGATAGATTGATAAGGGTTCTAGATACATAAAAATGGAGCCAAGAGCAGCTTCATAGTTTGTGTCTCTCATGTGGGCTGCAGTACAGAGACACATACCCTGGCTGTAGTGTGCAGGCTTGAGCTGCATCATGAAGGGTTCCCGCAGTCTCACAAGGGCCATGGTACAAAAATACACTGAGTGGTAGATTTAAGATTTTTGCTCAGATAGACAAAATGGGTTAAAGATACACAGTAAGGACAGATTCAGACAAAAAAGGCCTCTAAACAGGTCACAGTATGTTTAAAAATTGTGAGTAGGCTTAGGAGAGAGAAGAAACAGTCAGATTAAAAAGATGATTTAAAAATAATAGTAAAGTCCTTAAAAAGAAAATAAAGTAATAAAAAATATGATAAGCCATGTAAAGATGGGAAATACAGAGAGTCTGGATGGAGTCTATATTTAATTGTGTTTTCTTTAGATTTTTTTAACTGTTAATGGGCAAATGATAACTGCTGAGAGACATTTGATTGTGAAAGCTACAAATTAAACCAACCTATATATTTTAAAATTAACTTCAAAATTTAAGTCAAAAGATATGGTACTTTTGAGGAGAGGTTATGTTTTTGTTTTTATAGGAGATGAGAGGCTATGGATTCATTCTAGGTTAAGGAAAATCAGGTTTGATCAAGGAAGACCCCCTGAAATCCTGACTACAGACATAAGAAAATAAATCTAAAGTAACTACAAGACATGTGACATATATTTTATCTGCTCAAACATAAAACAAAAAAATTATCTTTGGCTGGCTTGTGTACAATGCACAGTTTATATTTGTATTAATATAGATATGTATGTTACCTTTAAAAGTTTATGTATTTTTCAGAACAAGGGAACCAAACACCAATAACAATGGCCCAGATGATCCAAATCCAAAACAGCTTCAACGCTGCTGACTAAAATGATCCAGCCTCACAAGCCAAGCCTTAACAATTATCCTGATTCCCTCAAAAATTACCAGCACCCACCAATCAGCAGGAAGCAATCTAAAAAACTATGCCCATATTCCCAAAATATTGGTTATAAATGTTTATTTACATTTAAGGGGTGTTGGTTACAAACTGTTACTGGTCACAGTCAATCTCTTTCTAAAAGAAGAAAAGGGGTTATGATATAAAAATGATGGAAAAAAGGGTAGATTATTATGATAGGAAAAAGGGGTAGATTACTGAATCTGCTTTAATCCAAAAAACAACTGTTAATCTTACATATTTTACATTTGTGTGCATTTTAGTTTATTGATTCAAATTGATTTAAAGTTATTTCTGTTATGCTGTATGATGTTTCTACTCTTTAGACTACTGTGCTTACAGAGTTCATTTTAAAATATAATGTATAATTAAAAATACAAATTAATAATTATCTACAATAGTCAAAATTATAGTCATGTTATGTATGTTTTCAAGGTCATACACAGATATATTTAGATAGATAATCTTCAAACACTTCAAAACAACTGAATATTGCATTTAATATGTTTAATAACCTAAGGCTTTTCATGACAGTGAGACACATCTGCTCTGGTAGCACCAATCTACTTCGGAGAAGATGATGGGCATCAAAGAAACTCCATATGGAGTTTGTTTTCTTTATGGCAAAAGCTAGCCATGTGGGCAAAGAAAGTGCCCTTGCCGCAATAGCTGACAGATACTGTTCAAACAGGACCAGCAGAATACAAAACAGGTCACTGCCAAACTTTGCTAAGACAATGCAGAACATTCCTTCAAAATTTCCTGCTTCTCAGAAATGTCTGTCAGATATGCTAGGCCTGTAGGCCAAAGTTGGATGCCCCAATGTTACAGAGGAAACTTGGGTGACTGTCCAGGCAGCCTGATTTCCCTGTCATTAGGTAATATTTCACCCTTCTGGAGTCTTTGATAGAGTTGAAGACTACTAAATACTTATAATTGTTTTCTTTAGTTATGATAAAGGATAACTAGATATAAAACTTTGGACTCACAAAGATAGATGATAGAGTATTTTCTTTAATTTTTTGTCAAATACAAATAGACTGAATATTGTAACTTTAATTCTTACTTTATAACTGTTTTGTTTTACGTAATTTTACTGTTAAAGTTAAAACCTTCCCTTTTGATTAGACAAAAAGGGGGAGATGCTATAGGATGATCTTTCTGTATGCTGTGAATATGTATTACTCTCTGGTGAATAATGAAGCTGTTTGGCCTATGGCAAGGCAGGATAAGGTTAGGTGGAACAATCAAACTGAGGACTGAGATGGAGAAGGGTGGTGTCGGGACAGATACCAGCCAGCTGCCAAAGAAACAAGATGCCAGAGGAACAATAAAACCATAGGCCACAAGGCAATACACAGATTAATAGAAATGGGTTAATTTAAATGTAAGAGCTATCAGCCTGAGCTGTGTATCAGCTGAGCATTTTGTAATTAATATAAGCTTTTGTGTGTTTGGGACCGGGCATTCAGGAATGAAAAACTCTACCTCCATTTACAACAACCTTAATCTAGTTTTTATTGTGAGTTCATTATACCAAGGTAACTTGTTATATGATATTTTGTTTGTGTTCTGACAAGTAAAGCTTGCCTGGAGATCAGAGGATGAAGCTAGCTACTAGTTAACCATAGAGGCCAGGCTGTGGTGGCACACACCTTTAATCCCAGCACTTTGGAAGAAGAAGCAGGAAGATCAAGAGTTCAAGGCTACCCTGGGCTACAGGATATTGAACCAGTCTAAAAGAGAAATAGAGCCAGGTCGTGGTGGTGCATGCCTTTTATCCCAACATTAGAGAAGTGAAGACAGGAATATAGGTGCTTGGAAACAGGATCTCAGCCCTACCATTCAGTCTGAGGATTCATAAAGGTAAGAAGTTTCTAGTGGCTGCTGCTCTGCTTCTCTTATCTTTTAGTTTTCACCCTCAATACCTGACTCCGGGTTTTTATTGTTAAGACTAATTAGAATTGCGCTTCAGTAATTTTTATTTCAAAAAGAAATTATTATTAGCCCAATTTTCTAGTGCAACAAAGTGACAATAAGAAATTCAAAAGAAGCCAGGCAGTGGTGAAGCACACCTTGAATCCCAGCACTCGGGAGGCAGAGCCAAGCAGATCTCTGTGAATTCAAGGCCAGCCTGGTCTACAGAGTGAAATCCAGGACAGGCACCAAAGCTACACAGAGAAACTCTGTCTCGTGGGGGGATGGGGGAGAAGAAATTTAAAAGATAGTCTTTTCCAATAAACTTCTTCACTGGAAATTTTTTTTTATTATTTCATTTACTTTTATTATTTTTTGAGACAGGACCTCACCATGTTGCCCTGGAAGGTCTGGAATTTCCAAAACCAGGCTGGCCTCTAACTCACTGAGCTCGTCCTGCCTCTGCCTCCTGAATGCTGAGATTAAAGACATATACTGCCATGACTGTGACTAAATTATATTTTCAAAGAATGAATTGTAATTTAAAGAATAAAACAAACAGAAAAGGCATGTGAAGTGGCACACACTTATAATCATGGCACTTGGGAAGTAAAAAACAGGAAGATCAGGAATTCAAGGTTATCCTAGACTAGACAGTGAGTTCTAACTTGGGCTGCATGAAATCCTGCCTTAAAAAAAAAAAAAGCTAACCTGGTGTCTCATTCAATTAAAAAGTGAAGGCAGGAAGATGGAAAAATAGGATTTAAGAGTAGCCTCTACTACACAGGAGTAGAAGGATAGCCTATACTGAATTAGACTATGTTTCCAAAAAACATCCTAAGAATAAACATATCACAAAATGAAGTAAATTTCTGTAGTAGAGCCCCATTTAAGATATTACAAATAGGTGCTAGAGAGACAGCTCAGCAGTTAAGGACACTGGTGGCTCTTCCCAGCACCCACTTGGCAGCTCACAACTGTCTATGCCTCCTGTTCCAGAGGACCTGACAGACAGACATACATGCAGACAAAACACCAATACACATAAAAATAAATCATTAAAATTTAATAATTCCTTTTGCTGGGCAGTGGTGGTGCATGCCTTTAATCCCAGCACTCAGGAGGCAAAGGCAGGTGAATCTCTGAGCTCTAGGCCAGCCTGGTCTACAAAGCGAGTTCCAGGACAGGCTCCAAAAGGTACACAGAGAAACTCTATCTCAAAAAAAACCAAATAAACAAAAAAATTCCTTTTAATGTAACATTTATGCATTTCTCTATCTAATAACTTCCATAAAAACCAAGCAGGTTTTAAGACCATGTCTATCCCTGTTAAATGGCTCAAAATATGTAAGAATTCGTATGTGTGAGACAGGCAGGCAGGCAGGCAGAGACAGAGGGGTGTGTATGAGTGTGTATGTGAGTGTGTGTGTGTACTCTTGATCTTTGGTCTTTGGTCATTCTGTGAGATGGTAATGCTGCCTTTTGCATCCTAACTCAATGCCAATAGTCAGCATGCACAGGAATAGTCTCTGACAGATCATATTTTCAATTTCCAATGTGCCTGAACAGGCTCAGCCAGGCTCCCCAACTGTTTTCTTTTAACCACTATCTAAAATAAACTGATACAATTTTTAGACTTACCAAACATATGTCCTCCTGCCTCTGCAACTATGAAAAACAAGAATCCTCCTTTGCACTGCTGACATTTTTTTTTTCCTCAGAAATCAAGAAATGCCTCAAGAAACAGTTTGATGTTGGAGATATAGTTCAGTTGTATGTAGTGCTTGCCTCATATGCACAAAGCCCTGGATTCCATTCCTAGCCTGGGAGTTTGGGGGAGGCACCCATGGATTGGAGAACAATGGTCCCTATGGTTCATGAGCTTGAAATAAACTACTCTAAATGGAAGTTAAAATCGAATTTTTTCAAAGATCCAAAATTTGATTAGTTAATATTAAATCTACCTAGGAAGTTAACCAGCTTTAATGACTAGCCATATTCTATAGATTTTTAGAGGAAGGAAGAGGCAGATATGAAATTCTGCCACTTAAACCCCAACATTCCACTAACATTCTTCTATGATCAAAATAAATGGTAATTATTCCTGAAACTGTCCAGCAGAAAATGAGTTCAGCTTAAAATGATAAAAAAATGGCAAATTTTAAACAAAGGACAATTCAAATTTATTAAGACTTATATCTGAAATCAGCTTCTCATACCTATATACCTGGATGATAACTTACTTTTGGAGGCAAGAAGGAAGGTCTAATTTTTCTATGTAGAAGCAAAGTATCACATGATAAACTGGATTTGAATTTAATATGTTTTCTTTTAAATGACAACACAGAATACAAGTATTCCAGACTTTTCCCAGGGTTAAACCATGAGTTTGGGGCTGATATTCACTAATCTTTACATAAAATTGTACATTTAAGTCACACCAGTTATATTTTTCATGGAAAACAGTTCAGTTATACTATATTTCCAGCTTGAAAATCAGTGGATTTGTATTTTAAAGCATTTTACATTTACGTGCAAGTACACACACACACACACACACACACACACACACACACACAGCAGTGTAGTAGTCGGAGGAAAACTTGTATAAATAAGGCTGGGAATAGAACTCAGGTCATCAGACTTAGTGGCAAGTACCTTTACCCACTGAGCCATCTTGCCAGCCTGTGGATTACTTTGTCAAAGGATCTTTTGTTTGTTGTTTTTTCAAGACAGGCTCTTACTGTATAGCCCTGGCTGTCCTGGAACTCACCATGTTAAACAGATGGGCCTAGAACTCACACAGATAGATCCTCTTTATACCTTTCCATTAGACCAGTGGTTCTCAACCTGTGAGTCTCCACCTCCTTTGTGGGGATTGAACATTTTCACAGGGCCACCTAAGACCATCAGAAAACACAGATATTTATTTAAATTACAATTCACAACAGTAGCAAAATTACCATTATGAAGTAGCAATGAAAATAATTTTATGGTTGGGGGTCATCACAGCATGAGGAACTGTATTAAAGGGTCACAGCATTAGGAAGGTTGAGAACCACTGCCTTAAACTGTCTTTTGATTTTTGTTTTGTTTTTTTTCAGACAGGGTCTATGTAGTCCAGGCTTACCTCCTCCTGCCTCAGTCTCCTGAGTGCTGAGCTTATAGGCATGCTCTACCACACCTGATCTACTTTAAAAAAAGCATCTCTGGACAAGCCACTAACTTTTCTCTTGCCAGAGTAAACACTCTATGATTTATCTTTTCTTTTTTGCTTTGATTTCTAAATGTTTCAAAAGAAAAAACCACATCAGCCCAGGCAAGCTTATTTTAGTTATCCCTCAGTACACAGACTTTTGTTTACTTTTTTAACAGCCTTATTATATATGTGGCTCTTATAGTAATTTGCGCAAATACTTTCCAAAGACAGTACATATTATAAATTATAAGTAAATAACAATTTATTTTACCTGGGATATATGTTATGCAGCCCAAGTACTAGTTTTCAAAACCAAACAGCACAGCAAGCCTTTAAGTTATACAAAACTTTCTGTTCAGTGAACTTGATAACTGTAAGTGGACAGGAACACAGGGGACCCTGTAGCTGAAACCAGCCCCACACAACAAAAGAAGATAAAAGTTCCAAGGCAGAGCAAGTTAAATGAGTAATACTTCTAGAACGGTGGTATAAATGTGCACATTCCGCCTTCACCTAGCAATAAAGGCTGGAAACCTGTGCAAGAATAGTATCAAAGATGTAGGAGACCTAGAACCACTCACTCATGCTGGGGTGGCAAAGTGAAAATGCCTGAATCCATCATATCTGAGTGATGAGCAAAAGAAAGGGGACAGGAATGGAAATGAGATCATTATCCCCACCATTTTATTTTTACTAGGAAAGACCTGCACCTTTGCGTGTTTAATCAACACACTGCACACATATAGGGAATCCCTGTCTTGGAGGAACTTTCATTCTAGTGAGGCAGAGGGATTAAAAGTAGTGAGCTAATGTGAATGTAACTGAAGGGAGGGAAGTCAAGTCAAGAAGTGGTCTATGTAGCTATACCAGGGGAGCCTTTGTTGAAGTGGTGAAACTTTAGCAAAAATCTGAAAGAGGTGAAGGAGTTAGCCAAGCAGATTAGAGAGAAAGAACAATTCAGGCTGAAGACAGAGAGTAAGTCCTAAGGTAAAACTTGCCAGGAACGTTCAAGGAACAGTGGGGGAAAGTCGGCAAAGGAGAAATAAGAGCAACCAATGAAACAAATCCCAAAAGATTAGGAGCCAGTGATACACAGAGCACAGGCAAAGGATTAGCTGAAGTCAGAGAGAATAACCTTTCTCAGGCTGGAGAAAAGAAGAGGAGGGTGGGGGGTTGCCAGAAGAGAAAGGGGGAGACTGAAGGAACCTGTGCCTGTTTTTTCCTATGAGGTAGTAGATATATTTTCTGCTAAGCAGAGGCGGGGGGGGGGGGGGGGGGGGGGGGGGTGGTGTTTAAGCCACTCACTGGGAACACACCCTGAGAAGACCAAGCAGACCTGCTTCAGCAAACATCAAAGACAGACTGAGAGACTCCATACTGACAGTAGCATTAATCCCCAGCCCTTTGGGAGGCATGGCTCAAGCTGGCCTGTGGATAGTAGGCCTTCAGAAGAGTAAAGAACTGAAAACAGCAATGTTGATATTGTATGAAAGGGACTGGAGCAACAAATCCCAGACGTGACAGTGTGGGAAAAGAAGAGACTAAGAGCCTTGGAGACTGAACGCAGGAATACACAGGCAGAGATTACAGGGGTGAGGACTGTAATTTGTCAGGGTTCAAGATCGGACAGCAAATCTGAGATCGGAAAGTGATGACATGCTAAAAGATGTGGCACGATACTTAAAAGAACCAAGCCAGGGTTTGAGCAGAAGTGAAGCAATCTGAAGGGAAGGGTGGTTTCTAAGGAAGTCAGCACAAAGACAACTAACCTAGATCTAGTGAGGGTAGGGAAGTCATTTAACATGCTTAAGTTTCTTCACATGAGAAATAGGGACAATAACTGTTACCTAGTTGGCATGGTTACCTATGAATTAAATTAATATATGTGCTTACAAAAGGGTCTGACATATAGAAAGTGCTCAATATGGATTTAGCTGAGTGGTAGAGCACTTGCCTAACCAAGTTCTAGGCTCTAGGTTCAGTCCTCAGCTCCCCCAACCAAAAAAAGTTCTTGTATCCAACAGATATTTTCAGTCTTTTAACTTGAATCATATATGCAGCCACAATCGCAAAATCATTAATACTATACAGCATGAGAAAGAGGGAAAAGGCTGACTGAAAATCACAGAAACTTCCACAGCATAAGCAGCAGTACACTAACTGCACTAAAATAAAGGAAGTTGGAGTCCGAAGAAAAATGGTAGAGCTCACATTCTTTTAGGACAAAGACCTGAATCTATATATGGGCTAGAGTATCTTCTAACAACTATGAGAACAAATCAATCACTGAGCTGTTAACCAAAAGAAAAAAAAACTCCAAATTCACAAGATTTCCCTATCATAGCCAAATCTATTTAATGTCTTCTATCCTGCACCAAAATAAAGGTGTATATATTTATTCTTTCTTGGTTATCTAAAGACCTCATTCAAAGGGAACTTTGTGAAACAGGGAAGATACGCCTTTAACTTCAGGGCACTGTGAAATTCTAATCACATCAGTGTATAGGACCACAGGGATATGCCTTACTCCTGGGAAAGGCTTATTACAGTGAGTAGCCTGGGAAGGGGTTTACAAACAAAGCAGCAAGGACTCACTGTTGTCCTTTATGCTGTACACAGAACAAGACCAAAACTGAAATAGTAGGCTAGAAAGCTTGGGACTTGGACACTGTTGGCATACTTTTCTTGGGCAATAATTTATTCCCTGCACAAATTTTAGTAGAAAAAAGAAAACTGCATTAATATCTGGTCTTTTTTTTTTTTTTTTTTTGTTTTTTCGAGACAGGGTTTCTCTGTGTAGCTTTGCGCCTTTCCTGTAACTCACTTGGTAGCCCAGGCTGGCCTCGAACTCACAGAGATCCACCTGGCTCTGCCTCCCGAGTGCTGGGATTACAAGTGTGTGCCAGCGCCGCCCGGCAAAATCTGGTCTTGAAATGGGAAACAGTCTGCCCTATGCCTTAGAAACTGTACTTAATTGGATAAATTCCAAAAAAATATTCAACAGTGAAGATCTATACAGATTTAAATCTTTCCTCACTTCAGATTCACAATCAGGTCTGATTTTATCAAATGCTTAAATTATATTTAATCACAGTTCTTTACATATACTTACAACTATTTCTTATTTTTTATATGGAATCATAAAACAGACATTCTGTATTTCTTGAATATTAATGTACTGGAAAAACCACTGACTTCAGGCTAGAGAGACACCCAGATGGGGACTCACAATCACCTAACACTCCAGGTCCAGAGGATCCAATCCCTTGTCTGTCCTCGGAGGGCACCAGGCACACACATGGTGCACATACATACATGCAAGCAAAACACTCATACACATAAAATAAACCAAAACCAAAAAAACTAGTATCTGTTGAAGTTTAAAGAGATTGCTTAATGATAAAAATTATAAAAAATAAAGTGTGTTGATTTCTCTTGCCAAAAAAACACTGGGACTTGTTTTTAGTAGTTATTCCTTTTTTTTTTTTTTTTTTTTTTTTTTTTTTAGCTGAGGATCGAACCCAGGGCCTTGTGCTTGTTAGGCAAGAGCTCTACCACTGAGCTAAATCCCCAACCCCTAGTTATTCTTTTTTTTTTTTTTGGTCTTGAAGGACATAAAGAAGACAGGAGTCATACCATCTCCACAGGTCCTGTGCATGTTCAAAACACAGGAAAACACATTTACAGGCTCACTCTGAACCCAGTTATTGATCATTTGTAGATTTACTTTAAAACACCATGAGTAATCTTCATAATCCATCCTCAAATAGCACATTAACAACTTCAATTACTTCATAATCAGTATCAACAAAATTAGAAAAGACTACCACACTTCTCAATGAAAATACAAGCTAAAATTTTGTGATGACTTGCACAAGGCCCTGGGTTCGATCCTCAGAAAAAAAAAAAAAAAAAACAGCCTTAAATAAAATATTACCCATAATATCGCTTTTGTTTGTTTGTTTTCGAGACAGGGTTTCTCTGTGTAGCTTTGCGCCTTTCCTGGAACTCACTTGGTAGCCCAGGCTGGCCTCGAACTCACAGAGATCCGCCTGGCTCTGCCTCCCGAGTGCTGGGATTATAGGCGTGCGCCACCACCGCCCGGCCCATAATATCAAACCCAATCACTACTTTCTCTGGGTTAAGACAGGCACATCATGACACAAAGCAGCATGCTCGGTGTCGGCAGAACAGCTGCTTGGAACAGGGAGAGCTACATAAGCAAGAGATCTGTTGACAATCTAATTTAGGCTACCTCTAGATTCCACAAAGGTGACAACCTGCATCCTCAGAAATACTGCTGCAAGTCTTCTCTGTTATCAGAATACTAATTTATTAGTAACACCAGTTTACTAATCTCTGCAATGTTGAGGTACTATGCAAATCTAACCACGCAATGAAATATGCTGAGAGTCTCCAACATGGTAAAGGGGCCTTCCCTGAGGAAAGGCATCAACAGGCCTTCGAGGGCCGGAGCAGCAATGGTTACCGGTGATAAGCACAGCACCCCAGAATTTCACCCCAACAAGGATGGAATCTTCAAGCCTGTTTACCCTGAAGGCTCGCACGGCAATTCACAACAGAGAAAAGGTGATTTGGGAGCTCAATTTTGCTTTTATAGCCGGCGAGGGTTCGCGTTGCATGAACAATGACTGGCTTGCTCCGAGCGGCCTCCCAACCCCCACAACTTGGCTTCTGGTGCGGCTAGTCACCCTGAAAGCTGCCAGGGCTGTCACTCGGTGCCTTCCAGCAACCGGACTTGGCTCCTAAACGATTTGTCAGATCATCCTCCCAATATGGCTGCCCGAGTGATCCTGGTCGGCTCAACGTCGAGCCCACACCAGCCTTCCTCCCTGCTGGCCAGCATCCAACAAGCCCCCTCCCTTTGCATCCTTCCTCCGTCTAGCCCTTGAGCCCTCCGCGCCACCGGATGCCCTTTCCTACCTTCATCGGGCACCAGGGGCATTGCCACATTCCCAGGCAGAACCCTGATGCCAATCACAACGGGGGTGAGAGGGAAGAAGGGGAGAAAGACCAGCTGGCTTCAAGGCGGGCAGGGCCGGCTCGGCTCCCTCAGGGCTGCAATGTGCGCAGATACGGCGGGACAGCGACGGCTCTGCTGGCCGCGGACAGAGCGGGTTTGGCAGCCCGGGGGAAGCGGAGAGCCGGTGCAGGGCACTGCGGGGGACCCGCAGGCCGCTGGACAAGAGCCCGGGGCTCGCGGCCGGCGGCCAGGGCTCTCCACCGGGGGCGAGGCTCCTCACCGCGGCCCCGGCACCCCGGCCGGCCGCGCCGCTTCCTCGCTTCGCCCAACCCCCTCCCCAGGCCCGACCCCAGCCCAGGGTCTGTCCCGCGGGGCGGCCCCCTTCGCCGGCGCCGCGGCACACTGCCCACCTCCTCTCAGCCGCCCCACCTCCGCCTCCTCACCTCAGCCGCGCTGCGGACCGACGGGCGAGCCGGCCGGCCGAGTCAGAAGACGCCGCGGCGCGCAGGGGCGCGGGAGGCCGGGCACCGACGCACCTCAGCGCGAGCAGCGGCCGCCGGGAGCCGCAGGGCGCCGCTCCGCAACCCCATCACGCGGCCGCGCAACTCTGCATCGAGGATCGGCGGGAGGCCGGGGCGCGGCGGTGGGTGCGGCGAAGGAGCAGAGAGAAGCTCGGACGCGAGCTGTCCCCTCCCAGGACCACTGCCGTCTGACTACACCGTGTCGCAGCTCGCCAAACTCCGCCCGAAGCCGCCGGCGCGGGACACCGCCCCGAGCTAGAGCGCCGCGCGTCACTTCGGCCCGCCCAGCAACCGGGACCGACGTGGAAAATGACCAATCGAGATGGAGATCTTGAGACAGACGACCAATAGTAAGGCGAGTCCGTCAGAGGGGGCGGGAGATGCGGAGAAGCGATGGAGACACTCGAGCGCCCCTTGCTGGTCCAGGAGCCGATGCGGGTGCGGGCGTGTCGGGTGGGCGAAGCCGGTGCCCAGAGTTCCCTCCTGGGTGACCCCCAAAGGGTGTTAGTGGGGAGTAGCCGCGCCTGTGTGGCCCGATGACCCGCTTCGTAAAGGGACAAAAGGTTGCCTGAGTGACAGGGCAGGACTGGACGGTCCAGTTGCCGTCCGAGAGCTGGGATTATGTGGGAGCGGCCGAGTGTGGAGTCATTGTCCGTTTGGAAAACAGCTCACACGGCGATGCCGCCGAGCCGGCGCGGTGGGAAGGGAACCACGCGCAGGCATGAGTGTATCCAGCAGAACGCTTCCTGGCCTATTCTTGTCGAACCCCAGCACAACACCTCCCACACGCCACCTTGGGAGAAAAGGAGGAATGAGTAATGGGAGAGCATGACTTAGTGGGCATTCAGCGTCTCCTTGGGAGACGGCGTGCTGGTGTGAGCAGAGGAACAAAACGCTTTGTATCGCGCCCAGTGAATGGACTGAGCGGCCCCTGAGCGATGGCCCTAAAGGGGCTTACCAGAACTCATGAGAACACAAAAGCTCTACGAGCCCTGTGTTCTTAAAACATCAGATTTGGGTTCAGCTCAAAGGAAAAGGCCCACAGCCGTTCATGAGCAGCTCAATTCAGTACTTCGTAAAAAATACCACAATGACGACCTGCCAATCACACTGCCTTTGAAGGTCTTTTGGATTTACTAGCAGAAATTGAAAGTAAGATAAGATTTTTTTTCATCTCTGACTTTGATACAGTATTTTTGAGTAGAAAAAGGCCTACACACTAAAACATAAAAATTAACCTTCTACACTAAATGATTCTGAAAAATCACCATGCCACTGAAGTCGACTCCCCAGTTATGCTACGCTTATTGGACATTTCTCATTGTATTTATTTGTGTGGTTTGGATTTTTGTTGTCTCACTTTGTAGCTCTGACTCTCCTAGAGCTCACTATGTAGACCAGGCTGGCCTCCGATCCACGGAGATCTGTCTGCCTCTGCCTCCCAACTGCTGAGATGTAAGACACCCCTAAGACTGGCTCTCTTATTTAGAAGTTATACTTCACCTTTCTACAAAAAGATTTGATGTAATTTATACTGAAACATACAAACAATAAAATTGCTTAAAATATTAGGAGGAACAATTTTGTGAGTTGAAGGCAGCATAGAGAAACCCTGTCTTAAACAAACAGGGCCAGTCAAGATGGCTTAGTGGGTAAAGGTGTTTCTAATGAAGCCCAATAATCCAAATTCCATCTCTAGAATCCATGAAACGAGGAAGGAGAGAACCTACTCAACACATGGACACACACTTCACACACCACACCATAATAATAAATTAAAATTTTAACAGACAAAAATATTAATAAAATAAATACAACAAGAAGTTGACCCGAAAGTGCAGCTAAATTGTGGGGCATTTGTTTAGCATATGGGAGGCCCTGAGTTCAGTCCCTAGAATGAGGAGGAGGAAGAGATGAATCATCAAGTATCGGGACGCTAATGGGTTTGCACGGGAGCACGAGGTTCTCATGTGCTCTTGCACAGTAGGATGTCCATAGGTAACAATAACACACTGTGCATTTCAGAAAACTAGGAGAAAGGACTTCAAAAGTTTTCACTACAAAGAAGCAATGTTTGAGGAGGGGCTGGAGAGATGGCTCAGCAGTTAAGAGGGCTTCCTGCTCTTGAAGAAGACCTGAGTTCAATTCCCACTACCTGCATTTGGGCACCTCACAATCACTTGTAACATTAGCTCCATGGGGATCTGACATCTCTGGCCTCCAAGGGCACCTGCACTCAGATGCACATTCCAAAACACAGAGATACACAAATAGATAGAATGTTTTAAATTAAAAAATAAATATTTTCAAAATGTTTGAGATAAATATGCTAAACCTGAATTAAACATTATTCAATGTGTATGTGTCCAAACATAATATGGCATCCTCATTAATACATACAGTTTTTTTTGGGGAGCTGAGGATCGAACCCAGGGCCTTGCACTTGCTAGGCAAGCACTCTACCACTGAGCTAAACCCCAACCCCACATATGATTTTAATATCTTCATATATCATAAAACTTTTTTAAGCAAATAAGAAGCTATGAAGAAAAGCTTGCTTGAGCCAGGAATGGTGGACATATCTATAATTCCAGCACCCAACAGACAGAGGTAGGAGGATCCTGCAAATTGGGAGCCAGCCTATACTATATATGGAATAAGCTAGCCAGGGGTACATAGTGAGACCCTATCCTGAAAACCAAGCAAGTAATCAAAACAAACAAACAAAAAAAAAAACCAAAACCCTGCTTTTGCTGGAATAAGCAGAATGCAGAGAAAGAGAGGTAATTTCAAAAACCTAGAGCCAGGGAACTATGCTACCTCTGAGCACAGACCCCATGCCTTAGCTTCCTGAAGGCCAAGACAAGACAAAAAGTACAATGGCGTGATAAACAGAGCTCCATCAGTCATCGGAGACACCCACTTAATCCAAGCTCAGAGCTCCAAGTGTACAAACCCCTAGATGGTAGTGACTATGGTTTGAACACTCAATTGAGCTCACACTAAGAATCTCAGTGGAAGTATGGGGCAGAAAAAACAGAACCATCAACAGAGGAATATAAGGCTGCTTTGTGCAAGCTTTGGACCCTCTCATGAGTGAAGCATTCTGCAGTCACACAATTGCTCAGTTAACAGATTTTTTGGTAAAAGATCCTCTCCAAAATTACAAACTACTGTGAGAGTGAATGCACAAGGGTCTGATGGGGCTACCCCTGGAATGCAAGGAAATAAAAGTACAAAGAAAATGAAAGAAAAAGGTCCTTGGCCCATAGTTAGCGAGGCTGTAACATTACAGATCAGAGCTCTGTCATGTTGACACAGGACATACACGAGAATCAAAACAGAGGAGTCAGATCCATGCAAGCTGTGGAAGACAACATGGCAGCACCATGGTTACAAGTCAGTGGCTGGGCCAGCGTTACCCCTTCCGTGATACTGAAGGATGCTGGAATCATCACGACAGACTACGACACAGCAGGGCTTGGCACTGCAGACTCGCTCTGGAGGCTGAGGAGAAGGACCAGGCGCTCAAGGCCATCCTTGAGTTTTAGGGCAACATAAGCTTCGTGAGATTCCATCTCAAAGAGCAATAGAGAAAAATGTGGAAAATGTGATTTTTTTTCCTTTATATCATATAAAATAGGAATTCACATGGGTTACAAACTTGAATAAAAACACAGCATAGTGGCTCAGGCCTTTAACCCCAGCACTCTGGGAGGCAGAGGCAGACAGAGAGAGCTCTGTGAGTTCTCTACATAGTGAGTTCCAGGAGAACCAGAGCTACATAGAGAGCTAACCTTGTCTTGAAACAAACAAACAAACAAAACCTAAATTAAAAAGTAACAAAAAGATTAAAAACCTAAATTAGAAAAGGCAAAGCTTTAAGTGCTTTACAGAGTGTCTTTTTGACTTTGAAATCAAATATCTTGAGACCGAAGGCACCGACCGCAGAAGACTGGTGAATTCTTCTGCAATGAAACACACTCACACCACAAAGGGTATGCAGAACTCCAAGCCAGTGTCAGTCAGGTAAGGAAGTTCAGGCCTGTGATTCCAGACACAGAGTTCAAGGTTGCCCCTGGCTACATAGTTAGTTCCAGGTCAACCTGGGATTCAGGAAAAGAAAAAAGGAAGAGAGGGAGGGAGACAGGAGAGGAAAGAAGAGGAGGGGGGGGGGCAAGGGGGAGGGGAGTGGGGAGGGGAGGACCATCATATTGTTTAGGACATCTGTATCAAGTAGAAAAATACACAGGAAAGCCATAGTCACTAAATTCAAGATGGGGTTACCTCAGAAGAGAGAAGAAAAAGACATCATGGAGCAGGACATAGAAAGCTGTACTTTTAAGATAGATAGATATGAGAGGGAGAGAGAGAGAGAGAGAGAGAATAAGCAGGTAAAGAACTTACCACACAAGCATAAGAATCAGAGTTTGAATTATATATGGCAGTTCATATATAATTCCAGATCTTGGAAAAGAGAGTCAGGACACTCCCAAAGCAAGTTAGCCAGCTAGGTTCTTAGTGACTAAAGTAGAGAGCATAAAGGGAGATAGATCCTTGACCTCAGTCTTTGTCCTCCAAAGGCATATGCCCACACATGTATGAACACATACACACATGCACATATGCCCCCCCCACACACACACATTAAAAAAAAGACACATGAGCTGGCTAGATGGCTAGGTAGGTAAAGGCTGGACAACATGAGTTTGATCCCCGTCCCCGGGCCCACATAGTGGAAGGAGAGAACTGTCTCCCATAAATTGTCTTCTGACTATCACAGAAACACAACACCTGCTCCCTTAGTAAATAAATAAACGTAATTTTAAAACATTACATGAAGGCCAAGCACAGTGTTCATGCCTTTAAACCCAGCACTGAGGAAGCCGAGGAAGACCTCTGTGAGTTCAAGGTCAGCCCCGTCTACATAGTGAGTTCCAGGCCAGCCAGAGCTACACAGTGAGACTCTGTCTAAAAAATAATAATAATAAAAATAAAATAAATAAATAAATAAATAATAGCCGGGTGGTGGTGGTTCCCAGCACTAGGGAGGCAGAGCCAGGCGGATCTCTGTGAGTTCGAGGCCAGCCTGGGCTACCAAGTCAGTTCCAGAAAAGGCACAAAGCTAAACAGAGAAACCCTGTCTCAAAAAACCAAAATAAATAAGTGTTTTTTTTTTTTTAAAAAGATTTATTTATTTATTGTGTATACAGTATTCTGCCTGCATATATGCCAGACCAGGGAACCAGATCTCATTACAGATGGTTGTGAGCCACCATGTGGTTGCTGGGAATTGAACTCAAGACCTCTGGAAGAACAGCCAGTGCTCTTAACCTCTGAGCCATCTCTCCAGCCCTTGTTTGTTTGTTTGTTTGTTTGTTTGTTTGTTTTTAAGTGAGGCTGGAGGGATGGCTCAGTGGTTAAGAACACTGGCTGCTCTGGAAGAGGACTGGGTTCAGTCCCAGCACCCACAAGGTGAGTCATAACCGTCTGGGACTCTAGTGCCAGGAGATCTGACACTTTCTTCCACCCTCCGTGACCACCAGGCATATCTGTGGTGCAATTACACACATATAGACACTCATACATGGAAATAAATAATTACATACATGTAGGCACTCACACATAGAATATAAATAAATAAGAAAACCTTTTAATGAAACAATCCTCCCAAGAAAAAAACTTGGTTTCTTGTTTTTGTTTTGTTTTAAGTACATGGATGAATTCAGTATATAGTCCTTGAACTTTTACCATTTTGTTGTTGTTGTTGTTATAGTAGTATTTGTTTTTCGAGACAGGGTTTCTTTCTTTCTTTTTTTTTTTAAGATGTATTTAATTATGTATACAGAAGAGGGCACCAGATCTCATTACAGATGGTTGTGAGCCGCCATGTTGGTTGCTGGGAATTGAACTCGGGACCTCTGGAAGAACAGTCGGTGTTCTTAACCTCTGAGCCATCTCTCCAGCCCGAGACAGGGTTTCTATGTGTAGCTTTGGAGCCTGTCTTGGATCTCGCTCTGTAGACCAGGCTGGCCTCAAACTCACAGAGATCCACCTGGCTCTGCCTCCTGAGTGCTGAGATTAAAGGTGTGCACCACCTCCACCTAGTGAACTTTTATTATTTAAAAAAAAAAAAAATAGTTCTTGGGGGCTGGAGAGATGGCTCAGCAGTAAAGAGCACTAGCTGCTCTTCCAGAGGTCCTGAGTTCAATTCCCAGCACCTACATGGCAGCTCACAGCTGTCTGTAACTCCAGTTCCAGGGGATCTGACACCTTCACAGCAACACACATAAAATGAAGTTAAGTAAATTATTTTTAAAAAATAGTTCTTGGGTTGGAGGACATAGCTCAGTGGTGGAGCATTTGCCTAGAGAATGCGAGGCTCTGGGTTAATAAAAACACCACAATCACTTATGAACTATATTTGTCCAGGAGCATCTGAGCTGTGATACCACACTAATCCTCTGAAGATTAGGGCAGCCACTGGATCAGAGTGCTTGGGGAGCGTGGCAGCTGGGCCAAGCCTGAGAGTCCACGTGGGCGGGACATAGATACTATCACCCTCCTTTGACCTAGCCTTAAAGCACTCTCGGCCACCCGCCTATACTGTAAAAGTCTCCACATCTCGGTCAAACATTTGGTACAATGTGCTGGACATCCCCATCCCTTTCTGACTCATAGAAGGGACACAGAGGTCCTCGCTGGGACCACAGGAAGATCTGAGAGTTGACTGAAACAGGCTGTGGAATTTCAGCTGTGGTGTGGCTGCTTTCACTCTAAACTGCCTCAAGAAGACACTGTCATTGACAAAACCATTTGAAAAGCCTATTTTTATGTTGGGGAGGAAAGAGGTCTCAAGACCTCTGCTAGCTATCCAGGCACTGGATAGAAAGTGTTCTCCAGTCACTTTAACAAAGGTCAGGTAACACATGTTCATTCTTGGATCGTGTTGCATACTTATAAATAGGAACTAATATTTTTGGACCTAGGGAACTAGAAATCTCTACCCTGTTAAGTCCCCAAACTTTATTTTCCTACACAAAGTCTTTATAACTATTATCTAATAATTATATATGCACATCTACAGATTGCATTAAACTCTGTATTAAATTATGAGAAGCTTCTGAGCATCAATTAAAGCCCCATTTTTCCAGTGAATATTTTAACAACAGAATATAATTTGGTTTGACTCATTAATATTAACATATGGTGATACCACACATGCCAAGGTTATTTGGAACCAGAAAATCAAAACCTGAACTAACTGGAACCAGTCTGTCTACTCCTGGAAAATGAATGATGCACACAGCGAGTCTCCAGTGTGGGGCTGCTTCTGTTGTTTTTGTCATTTATCATTGGTGATGGTGGTGTGTGTGTGTGTGTGTGTGTGTGTGTGTGTGTGTGTGTGTGTTGCATGTGGACATCAGAGGACAACTTTTGAGAGCTGGTTCTCTCCTTCCACCATGTGAAGGCAGGATCTCTCTTGGTTCTGTTGTGCTGTGTATGTGAAGCTGGCTGGCCCACAAACTTTGGAATGATTCTACTGTCTCTGTCTCTCTCCCACTGTAGGTGTGCTGGGGTTACTGAGACAGGCCATTGAGTGAGATTTTGTTTGTGGTTCTGGGAGTCAGGCCTCACCCACTGAGCCATTTCACCATCTACTCTTTCCAGTTTTCTCTTTCCCTCCCTCCTTTCCTCTCTTCCCTCGCTTCCTCCCTTCCTGCCTCACTTCCTAGACAGAGTCTTACTATGTATCCTGGCTTCCTAGAACTCAATACCCACTAGGTAGAACAGGCTGGCTATTAAAGGTGGGATTCACTTGCTGGGATTAAAGGTGAGCTTGGTTTACTTCTAAGACAGGTTCTTGCTTTGGAGCCCAGGCAAGCCTGGATCTCACTGTGGAACTCTCAACAGAAGACAATTTTGTTTGTTTTTGCTTTTTGAGACAGGGTTTCTCTGTGTAGCCCTGGCTGTCCTGAGACTCACCCTATAGATCAAGCTGGCTAGTCTATAGACATCTGCCTGCCTCTGCTGGGATTAAAGGCCCAGCAAGGGTTTATTTATTTGTGTATTTTATGTAAATGAGTGACCTATTGCCAGAAGAGGGCGCCAGATCTCATTACAGATGGTTGTGAGCCACCATGTGGTTGTTGGAATTTGAACTCAGGACCTCTGGAAGAGCAGCCAGTGCTCTTAACCAGTGAGCCATCTCTCCAGCCCAAAAATATTTTAAAAATACATTAATTTTAGGGGTTGGGGATTTAGCTCAGTGGTAGAGCGCTTGCCTAGCAAGCTCAAGGCCCTGGGTTCGATCCTCAGCTCAAACAAAGATATATTAATTTTAAAATGTTATTAATGCCGCCTCTAACCCTAGCACTCAGGAAGCAGAGGCAGACGGATCTCTGTGAGTTTGAGGTCAGCCTGGGCTATAGAGTGAGTTCCAGGAAAGGCACAAAAGCTACACAGAGAAACCCTGTCTCGAAAAACAAACAAAAAAAAAAAAATTGTGAAGGGGAAGGTGACGGGCAGACATGTGATTTGTGTATGAATGAGAGTGGGAGATGGTTCTCTTCCACTGTGGGTACCAAGAATGGAACTCAGTTCATCAGGCTCACACAACAAACATTGTTACCATCTGAACCATTTCATTGGCCCTACATGTTTCTCTTGTTGTTTGTTTCTTTTCCATTTACTGAGACAGAGTCTCCTGCAGACCAGGCTGGTGCCAAACATGCTGTGAAGCTGAGAATGACTGCAAATTCTGATCCTCCTGTCTGCCTCCCGAACGCTCAACTGCAGGTAGAGCCACTATGCCCAGTTTTTTTAGATGGTACTAGGGTGGCATACAAGACTTAGTGCATGTGAGGAAGGCACTATTCCATGTAGGAAGGATGACTTTGAACTGCTGAACTTCCTGCCTCTACTTCCCAAGTGCTGGGATTATAAGGAGGTACTTCCACGACCAGTTTATGTGGTACTCAGAATGGAACACAGGGCTCCTGTGAGCAAAGCACACACTTTACCAGCCCAGCTACACTCCCATTGGGTAGAATCCAGAAAGAAGGAAAAGAATTTGTCAAAATAGTTGTTATAAACACATTCCCCCCTACTCACCAGAGATCCTCAAGCATGTACCCAGTGTCAATGTCTTATATGTGTTATAGACATATAAGTGGTGGTTGTGCATGCCTTTAATCCCAGCACTTGGGAGGCAGAGGCAGGTGGGCGGATCTCTGTGAGTTCGAGGCCAGCCTGGTCTCCAAAGCAAGTTCCAGGAAAGGCACAAAGCTACACAGAGAAACTCTGTCTCGAAAAACCATCACAGCAACAGAAACCCTAAGACATGGGGATGTAGCTCAGCAGCTGGAGAGCTTGCCTGGCTTGCATAAAGCCTAGTTTAACCTCCAAAATGGAACAGAAAGGTCATGGGAAGGCAGAGGCAGAAGGATCAGAGTTGAAGGTGACCCTGAGTGACTTAAAGGGTGATAAAGAGTCAAAAGCACACAGAAGGCCTCAAAAACAGCATCTGGTGGCATGCAGGTCCAGATGACTTTCCTTATCTCAAAATCAAAATTAATGCAGAACCTGAATGTCTCATGCTGGCTAAAAGAGATATATTGCCGGGCAGTAGTGGTGCACACCTTTAATCCCAGCACTTGGGAGGCAGAGCCAGGCGCATTTCTGTGAGTTCGAGGCCAGCCTAGGCTACCAAGTGAGCTCCAGGAAAAGGCACAAAGCTACACAGGGAAACCCTGTCTCAAAAAAACAAAACAAAACAAAACAAAAGAGTTAATATCATGCTGCAGATGGGAAAAAATAGTTAATATCATGCTGCAGATGGAAACACAGTTATAAAAAAGTTTATTTCAAAAACTGTTGAGTAAAGAGCAGAAGTGATGATACCTTCAAGAAAGATTCTATGGCTGGTGAGATGCCTCTGTGGGTAGAAGCACCTGTCACCAAGCCTAGTGCCCTATCCATGGGCCCCCACCTGGTGGAGGAGGGAAACATACACACACACACACACACACACACACTAATGCACTAGAGTGTGTACTAAATCAATAGGTAAAAAGATAAAACATGCCAGGTGGTGGCGGCGGCGGCGGCGGCGGCAGCGGCGGCGGCGCACGCCTTTAATACCAGCGCTCCGGAGGCAGAGGCAGGTGGATCTCTGTGAGTTCCAGGCCAGCCTGGTCTACAGAGTGAGTCCAGGAAAGGCACAAAGCTACACAGAGAAACCCTGTCTCAAAAAACCAA
The DNA here is from genome assembly GCF_903995425.1 of Onychomys torridus. NCBI lineage: Eukaryota > Metazoa > Chordata > Mammalia > Rodentia > Cricetidae > Onychomys > Onychomys torridus. The sequence goes on from NC_050444.1 coordinate 160,649,709, forward strand.
AACAAAAAACAACAAACAAACAAAAGATAAAACATAATGAAAGAGGCTAGTCCTCTAGATGACCTTGAAGAGAGAAAAATGTTTGGCTTCCTGGGTCACATTTTCTGATGACCCTAAAGGCAATAGCAAAATCTAATGCTGACAGTTTCTCCCTTTTCTTTCAATGCTATGCAGTGAGTTCAAGGTGAATCTAAGACAAGTACCATGACCCTGTCTCAGAAGAGGGAGGGAGAGAGGAAGGGAGGAGAGAAAGAAAGAATCAAGACCCAAACTCTAGGGCTGGAGAAGAGATGGCTCAGTGCTTAAGAGGACCTAAGTTCAGTTTCTAGCACCCATGTTGGGTGCTGTACCTATATTGGGTATACCTATACCCATGCTGGGTGCTATTACCTGTCATCCCAGCTCCAGGGGATCCAATGGGCACCCTCTTCTGGCCTCCAGGAGCACCAGGACATAAGTGGCACTCACTTACACAGACATATACACAAATAAAAGTAATTTTTCAAAAAGAAAAAAGTCTTTGATGCTTTGGTAAAGACTAAATGAATGTGGTTTTTGTTTCTTGGTTGGCTTGTTTTTGTTTTTGAAACAGGGTCTAACTCTGTAGCCTTGGCTGGCTTGGGATTTACTATGTAGACCAAGTTGGCCTTGAACTCAGAGATCTGCCTGCATGTTCCTGATTTCCAGTGATTTATTCAGGATTTTCTTCTAACCAGCTATTGGCTCTCACATGCACCGTCAGCCTCTATAATCAGTGAGTCTTTCGATTTTCGTTGGTCCTGACTGGGCATCTCTCCTCTCACCAGATAAGAACGTTCTGAATAGCTCCCCTCTTCTGAATTGTAGTGTGTGCATTATTTTTCCCTAACAGGCATTTTTTGCTAATTAGGAACAACCTTGTATCAATTAACTTCGCTCTTAAAGCCATGATTTGGGAACGAAATTGTTGTTTACTGGGCTTGTTGTGCCAGTGACAGATGGCCCTGGAACACATGGGCAAGAGGGTGTGACTGAAATGGGCACCCTGCAGCACCAAAGGGAGTTCAGCCAGCAGGAGGGAGCCCTGCAACACCAGAACGGGGGCTGGGCTGTGGATACAGCTCAATGGTAAAGTGCTAGCCTAACCTGTGCAAGACCCTGGGTTCAAATTCCGGCACAGGTATATGTGGGTGACAGAGGAGAGAGAGAGAGAGAGACAGACAGACAGACAGACAGACAGACAGACACACACACACACACACACACACACACACACACGGACACGGACACGGACATGGACACGGACACGGACACGGACACGGACAGAGAGAGACAGACAGATAGCCAGAGACAGAGAGGTGGAGAGACACACAGAGAAAAACAGAGAGAGGGAGAGACAGAGAAAGAGAGACAGAGAGAGGTAGACACAGAGAGAGGGGGGGTGAGGGGGTGAGGGAGGAAGAGGAGATTCCTAGAGCTCAGAGCACAATGCTCACTGCTAAATAGTTGCAATATCCTAAGTGACCATCTTCTCCACCAGTCCCAGGTTCCCAGCCTGAGGAGACGGTCCTGACAACCCCAGTCACTCAGTCCTCCAGCTCCGACATGGCTCCTGGGAACTGAACTTTATTCCTTTTGTTAAATTTACATTTTTATTTAGTTTGTGTTTGCATGTGTGTAAGAAGCAAAGGAAACCTTCCACCATGTAGGGCCCTGGGGATTTCACCAGCTTGTCACGTTTGGTGACGGGCACTTTTATCCGCTGAGCCATCTCACTGGCCCTAAAATGTTGTTCCTCTCGCCAGGCTCTTTAGATAAGTAGATAAGGTGTGTCAAGAGAAAGCGTCTGCTGGCTGAGGGAGAGGCATCTGGTCTTGGCTCCATTAGTCATCTTTCCATCACCAAGACAGAGAACCTGAGATAGTCACATTACAAAGTTCACGGTCTCAGAGATTTCAGTCCATGGCCACTGAGTCCTGCTAAGCATCTCACACTATGCCAGGCCCGGGCTCAGTCCCAGCACCACACACACAAACACAAAGATACCCAGGAAACTGGATTATCAAGAGAGTCAACCAATGAATTCAACCCTGATCTATAAATATAACTAGATTTGTTTGTTTCGACACAGGGTCTCACTGTGTAGCCCAGGCTGGTCTGGAACTCACAATGCTTTGCTTTTTGGCAGCTCATCATGGTGGGAGGGAGTGTCCGGGGACACTGGTCACTTCATGGCTGTTGAGGGAGGCAGGGATATATAGTATTGGAATTTGTAAATATCACTTTATGAGAAAATTTTTTTATGTGAAAAACCTTTGAGACATGAGAAAATTAGAGCTTTGGGATCAGAGACCCTCTGGGACTATCAAGTAGCCCCTAAGTGCCATCAAGGGATCCTCAGAAGAAATGGGTGAAGCAGGTTGGATCACACACACAGATGTGAAGACAGACCTTGCAAGCAAAGGCTACAGAGATAGGCCACAAAGGAATACAAGCAGCCAGGGGAGCTGGAAGAGTCAAGGAGCAGACTTCTCTGAAGCTTGGGGAGGCAGTGTAACCCAGATTGTTCCAACTCATGCTGATTTGGGCCTTCTGGTCTGAACTGTCACCGGGGAGCTGGTGAGAAGATGCAACAGGCAGAAGCACCCGCCCTTGGGAGCCTGACAACCTGAGCTGGGTCCTTGGAATTCACGTGGCAGAAGCAGAGCACTGACTCCCCAAAGTTGTCCTCTGGCCTCCACGTGTGCACCATGACACAGGTGTGCACACGCAAACACACACACACACACACACACACACACACACACACACACACACACATACACACAAACAGAACTACAAAAGAATAAACTCCTATTATGGTTAAGTAGGCTGGTCTGTGGCAACCTGTTACAGCAGTCGTAGGAAATCATTTCCCGAAGGTCACAATCAACTGTGGTTGTGGATCCAGGATTCAAACTCAGGGCACCAACTTATGCTCTTAAGCACAGCACTGGATTCATTCTACATAAAACAAACATAATACAAATGGAAATTAACTATTAGCCAGCAAACGAAGAAAGAAGTCAGTCTCCCAACTCCATCAAGAGCAAGGTAACAAATTGATTCTCTTTTGTGTAAATACAATACTTTAGAAGCCCATTCTCCCACTCACTAGACAGCAGAATTAGGTGACCATCGTATCACTGCCAAGAACGTGCACACTAAAACAGGAAGATGCATTTTGTACAAAGAAGGCAGTGGATATGTTTAGTTCACAGCTGAAGAGCACACTTGGCACCAATCTCAGGCTTTTGTGGCCATCAAAGAAACCAGAACTGATTATCTTTTCAAACGGTTTGTTCCTGTTTGTTCCCTTCCACGGGGATTCTGTCCTTAACTTTCTCAAATAGAAAATAAGGTCTGGGGACTTGAGAAGCACAACCTTGGCTTCTCGCGCCTTCTTATTCTATGCCAGGCCTGGGCTTAGTCCCTAGCACCACACATACAAACACAAAGGTACCCAAGAAACTGGATTATCAAGAGAGTCAACCAATGGGGAAGTTGGGATGTAGGGTTGAATTCAACCCTGATCTATAAATATAACTAGATTTGTTTGTTTCGACACTGGTCTCACTGTATAGCCCAGGCTGGTCTGGAATTCACAATCCTCCTTTCTCAGCTGGGATTTCAGATGTGCATTGACATGTTTGGCTACTTGTTGGGTGTGTGTGTGTCCAGGGCCTCACTTTGTAATGTTAGTTTATTTCTGAGACAGGGTATCATGTAATCCAGGCTGGCCTCAAACTCTTTATGTGTCTGAGGATGACTTCGACTCCTGACCTCCCACTTTGTTCCACCCACAGCTGGCATTACAGGTTTGCAACACTACACTGGCCCATGCTTAGCTTTTGATTGAATATATTTTTTGTTTATTTGTTTTTGAGACAGGGATTCTCTGTGCAGCTCTGCCCTGGAACTCACTCTGTATATCAAGGCCTTGAACTCACAGAGATCTGACTACCTCTGCCTCCTGAGTGCTGGGATTGAAGGTGAGTGCCATCACTACCTAGCACATTTTATTTTTCTTTTTTCTTTTTTTTTCTTTCTTTTTTTTTTTTTTTTTTTTTTGGTTTTTCGAGACATGGTTTCTTTGTGTAGTTTTGCGCGTTTCCTGGATCTCACTCTGTAGCCCAGGCTGGCCTCAAACTCACAAGAGATCTGCCTGGCTCTGCCTCCTGAGTGCTGGGATTAAAGGTGTGCGCCACCACCGCCCTGCACACATTTTATTCTTAATATCCACACCCCCCATCTCTGTCTCTGTCACTGTCTCATCTGTCTGTCTCCTCCACATCCTTCTCTCTTCTTCTCTGGCACCAAGATGGCACCCAGGAACTCATACATGCCTAGGCAAGCACATTCCCACTGAGAAACACCACCTGCCCCTCATCCCTCACATGTATAAGTATCTGTCCATTGCCTTTATTTTTCTTAACTCCTTTTTAACCTTTTTATTTTGCCAATTCAATATATTCAAAGTTTTAAGATAAATGGTCACTATAGGAAGATGGTTCTACATTTAATATTATTTGTATTTTAGGATTCTGGACCCAACAGAGAATCTGGACGGCTCTTCAGATGTGGTTTCCATGGCCTTTGTCAGGAAGGTACACAAGGACCAGAAACAGCCTTTTTTTGTTTTGTTTTTGTTTTTTTGAGACAGGGTTTCTCTGTGTAGCTTTGCGCCTTTCCTGGAACTCACTTGGTAGCCCAGGCTGGCCTCAAACTCACAGAGGTCCGCCTGGCTCTGCCTCCCGAGTGCTGGGATTAAAGGCATGTGCCACCACCGCCCGGCCAGAAACAGCCTTTTAAGACATCATGTGGTGGCTTGAATGAGAGAACCCCCACCCACCACCACCCACCCACCCCTGCAGGCTCTTATGTTTGATGCTTAGTTCCCAGTTGGTGGAACTGTTTAGGAAGGATTAGGAGGTGTGGTCTTTTGGAGGAGGTGTGTGTCCAGGACATTCCTCTTTCTGCCTCAGTACTTGTGGATCAGATGTGAGCTCTCAGCTACTGCTCCAATGCAATGCCTGCCTGATGCCATGTTCCCAGCCATGATGGTCATGGACTAACCTTGTGAAACTGTAAGCAAGTCTACAATTAAATGATTTTTTTTTTTATAAGTTGCCTTGCTCATGGTGTCTCTTCACAGCTATTGAAAAGTAACTGAGACACAGGATATTTCCAAAGGAGGGTGAAGCAATTAGTTCTGTATCATTCACATAAGCATCTGACTCTGGGGTAGTAGTTAGAAATTAACTCCATGTATTTATTAATAGTGTGCTTTCTTTGTAAGACTTCAAGGTTTAAGAAAATTAAAAAGCGATTTCATCAACAATTCCCTTCCATCTCTGAGATGTTATAAAGAGGCAGAAAGGGAGAGAAATAAAATGCAAGAGATTATGTAATTGTGTAGACAAGGAGAGGTGTAGAAATAAAGAGAACAATACAAAGGATTAATGAAACAAAGAGTTGGTTCTTTGAGAAGATCAACAAGATAGACAAGCCCTTATCCAAACTAACCAAAAGACAGAGAGAGAGCATCCAAATTAACAAAATCAGAAATGAAAAGGGGGACATAACAACAGACAATGAGGAAATCCAGAGAATCATCAGGTCATACTTCAAAAACCTCTACTCCACAAAACTGGAAAATCTAAAAGAAATGGATAATTTTCTGGATAGGTACCACATACCTAAGTTAAATCAAGACCAGATAAACCATTTAAATAGTCCAGTAACCCCTAAGGAAATAGAATCAGTTATTAAAAGTCTCCCAACCAAAAAAAGCCCAGGACCAGATGGTTTCACTGCAGAATTCTACCAGATCTTCAAAGAAGACTTAATACCAATACTCTTTAAATTGTTCCACACAATAGAAGCAGAAGGTATATTACCAAACTCCTTCTATGAGGCTACAATTACCCTGATTCCTAAACCAAACAAAGATGCAACAAAGAAAGAGATCTACAGACCAATCTCCCTCATGAACATTGATGCAAAAATACTCAATAAAATACTGGCAAACAGACTCCAAGAACACATCAAAACAATTATGCACCATGATCAAGTAGGTTTCATTCCAGGGATACAAGGGTGGTTCAACATACGAAAGTCCGTCAATGTAATACACCATATAAACAAACTCATAGAAAAAAAACACATGATCATCTCACTAGATGCAGAAAAAGCATTTGACAAAATCCAACACACCTTCATGATAAAGGTCTTGGAGCGATCAGGAATACAGGGAACATACCTAAACATAATAAAGGCAATCTACAGCAAGCCAACACCCAACATCAAATTAAATGGAGAGAAACTCAAAGCAATACCACTAAAATCAGGAACAAGGCAAGGCTGTCCCCTCTCCCCATACTTATTCAATATAGTACTTGAAATTATAGCCAGAGCAATAAGACAACATAAGGAGATTAAGGGGATACAAATTGGAAAGGAAGAAGTCAAGCTTTCTCTATTTGCAGATGACATGATAGTAAACATGAGTGACCCCAAAAATTCAACCAAGGAACTGATACAGCTAATAAAAACCTTCAGCAACATAGCAGGATACAAGATCAACTCAAAAAAATCAGTAGCCCTCCTATATACAATAGACAGACAGGCTGAGAAGGAAATCAGAGATACATCACCCTTTACAATAGCCACAAATGATATAAAATACCTTGGGGTTACTCTAACTGAGCATGTGAAGGACCTATATGACAAGAACTTTAAGTCCCTGAAAAAAGAAATTGAAGAAAATGTCAGAAAATGGAAAGATCTCCCATGCTCATGGATAGGCAAGATTAGCATAGTAAAAATGGCGATCTTACCAAAATCAATCTACAGATTCAAATTACCAACACAATTCTTCACAGATCTGGAAAGAATAATACTCAACTTCATATGGAAAAACAAAAAACCCAGGATAGCCAAAAGAATCGTGTACAATAAAACAACCTCTGGAGGCATCACGATCCCAGACCTTAAGCTCTACTATAGAGCTACCATAATAAAAAACAGCTTGGTACTGGCATAAAAACCGACATGTAGACCAATGGAATCGAATTGAAGACCCTGACATTAACCCGCACACCTATGAACATATAATTTTTGACAAAGAAGCCAAAAATGTACAATGGGAAAAAAAAAGCATCTTCAACAAATGGTGCTGGCATAACTGGATGTCAATGTGTAGAAGGCTGCAAATAGATCCATATCTGTCACCGTGCACAAAACTTAAGTCCAAGTGGATTAAAGACCTCAACATAAATCCAGTTTCTCTGAACCTGATAGAAGAGAAAGTAGGAAGTACTCTTGAATGCATTGGCACCAGAGATCACTTTCTAAATATAATACCAGTAGCACAGACACTGAGAGAAACAATCAATCAATGGGACCTGTTGAAACTGAGAAGTTTTTGTAGAGCAAAGGACACGGTCAACAAGACAAAGCGACAGCCTGCAGAATGGGAAAAGGTCTTCACCAACCCCACATCTGACAGAGGGCTGATATCCAGAATATATAAAGAACTCAAGAAATTAGACAACAAAATGCCCAACAGTCCAATTAAGAAATGGGCTATAGAACTAAACAGAGAATTCTCAACAGAGGAAGTTCAAATGGCTGAAAGACATTTAAGGAATTGCACAACATCCCTATTATCCGGGAAATGCAAATCAAAATGACTCTGAGATACCACCTTACACCTGTCAGAATGGCTAAGATCAAAAACACAGAAGACAGCTTATGCTGGAGAGGATATGGAGCAAGGGGAACTCTCCTCCACTGCTGGTGGGAATGCAAGCTTGTACAGCCACTTTGGAAATTGGGAATCAATCTCCCCCAAGACCCAGCTGTAGCACTCTTGGGCATATACCCAAGGAATGCTCAATCATACCACAAGGGCATTTGCTCAGCTATGTTCATATTAGCATTGTTTGTAATAGCCAGAACCTGGAAACAACCTAGATGCCCTTCAACTGAAGAATGGATAAAGAAAATATGGTACATGTACACAATGGAGTACTACTCAGCAGAGAAAAACAATAACATGAGGTTTGCAGGCAAATGGATGGATCTAGAAAAAAATCATCCTGAGTGAGGTAACCCAGACTCATAAGGACAAACATGGTATGTACTCACTCATAGGAGGATACTAGATGTAAAACAAAGATGACTAGACTGCTACACAAATCCAGGGAGGCTACCTAGAAAACGGGACCCTAGGAAAGACACAGGGATCACCCAATGACAGAGAAATGGATGAGATTTACATGAACAATTTGGACTACAGGGGGAGTAATGAAGGGCAAGGTTTGAGGGAAAGAAAGCTTAGGGGAGCAGGAGATCCCAGCTGGATCAAGAACAGAAAGGGAAAACAAGGAATAACAGACCATGATAAATGATGACCACATAAGAACAGGAATAGGCAGAGTGCTGGAGAGGTCCCCTTAAATCCACAATGATACATCCTCTGTAGATTGCTGGCAATGGTCGAGAGAAAGCCTGATCTGCCCTAGGCTGGTGATCACATGACCAAACACCCTAACAGTCGTGCTGGAACTCTCATCCAATAACTGATGGAAGTGGATGCAGAGATCCTCAGCCAGGCCCCAGGTGGAGCTCCAGGTGTCCAATTGTCGAGAAAGAGGAGGGATGAATTGTTGAGCCCAAGATTGGAAAAAGTACAGGGACAAATAGCCAAACGAATGGAAGCACATGAATTATGAACCAAAGGCTGTGGAGCCCCCAACTGGATCAGGCCCTCTGGATAAGTGAGACAATTAAATAGCTTGAACTGCTTGGGAGGCATCCAGGCTGTTGGACCGGGACCTGTCCTTAGTGCATGAGCTGGCTGTTTGGAACCTTGGGCTTACACAGGGACAGTTTGCTCAGCCTGGAAGGAGGGGACTGGACCAGCCTGTACTGAATCCATCAGGTTTAAATGAATCCCCAGGGGAGTCTTGGCCCTGGAGGAGATGGGAATGGAGGGGAAGGGTTGGGGGGAAGATGGGGTTGTGGGGGCAGGAGGGGAGAGGACAGGGGGACCCATGGCTGATGTGTAAAATTAAAACATAAATATAATAATAAAAAAATTTAACATGAAAAAAAAAAGAAAAAAAAGAGGCAGAAAGGGAGAGAAATAAAATGCAAGAGGTTATGTAATTGTGTAGACAAGGAGGGTTGTGGATGTGAGCAAAGTACAGTTACATGTTATATATATTTGAAAATGTCATAATCATAATGAAACTCAGTATTTTGTATGCTAAAAATGTAATAATAACAATTACAGGTACCCTGCTGTGGGATGTCTTTCTGTATGCTGTGAGTATGTGTGGCTCCCATTGGATAATAAATAAAGCTGTTTTGGCCTATGACAAGAAAGCTTACAGCCAGGCAGGAAATCCAAGTAGAGATATAGAGAGAAGGGCGGAGTCAAGAGAGACACCAGCTACCACCAAAGGAGCAAAAAGATGCCAGCAGACCGGTAATGCCACAGCCATGTGGCAACATAGACATTAATAGAAATTAATTTAAGATGAAAGAGCTAGCTAGCCAGAAGCTTAAGCCATAGGCTACACAGTTTGCAATTAATATAAGCTTTTGAGTAATTATTTCATAAGCGCTGTGGGATGTGGGTGGGAAAGATTCATCTGGACTACTGGGCAAGACAGGACCCGAGAAAATTCCATCTACAGTACCTGCCTATAATTCCCAGGCTCCTAAGACAGAAACAGGGGATCCTGAAGCAAGCTAGCCAGCCAGACCATATTGGCAAGTTTTGGGTCCCACTGAGAGACCTTGCTTCAATAAATAAGATGGAAAGCCAGCTAATAAGATTTGTGCTGCCAACCTCTGGCCTCCACATGTGTGCTTACACATAGGCACATGCACCCACATACACATGGAAACATGTACACATGCATATATGTGAATGTTCATTATGGTGATATTTCATTTGTACCGAAATGTTATTTTATTTGTATGTTAATAAGTAAAGTTGCCTGGGAGTCAGAGCTAATAGTAAGCCATAGCAGAAGCTGGGCAGTGGTGGCACACACCTTTAATCCCAATCACATGACAGGCAGATCTCTGTGTGTTCAAGGATATAGTCAGCATGGAGACACACACCTTTAATCTCAATACCAACCATAGAGACCTAGAGGTCTGTATAGACAGGCAGTGACGAGGAGGTTATGTGGTTGGGTTTACAACCAATAACCAATAAAAAGGCAGAACAGAAAGTCAATATAAGGACAGATACACAGGAAGTAGGCTTCTTTCTGACAGGAAGGACACAGCGGCAGGAAGGGTAAGAAGGCAGTTATTTGTTTGTTTATTTATTTTTTGAGCTAAGGATCGAACCCAGGGCCTTGTGCTTGCTAGGCAAGCGCTCTACCACTGAGCTAAATCCCCAACCCTAGAAGGCAGTTTTAAGTCTCAGCTCTTACCTACTGCTCTGACCTCTTGGGCTTTTAACTCTGCATTTGGCTCTGTGTTTCTTATTTAATAAGACTGTTACATCTACAGTACATGATACATAAAGACACATAGAAAAAGGAAAAAGGAGCTAGACATGGTAGTGTGCACTTTTAATCCCAGCATTCAGGGTGTAGAAGTGGGCAGATCTCTGTGAGTTCAAGACCAGTCTACTGGTCTACATGGCAAGATCCAGGACAGATATGGCTACATAGTGAAGCCCTATGTAGAGAGAGAGGGAAGGAGGGGGTGGGGAGGAACCAGAGAAGCACTGCCAACCAATCATCTTTGTCTCTTGTGTCTGATGAATGTGCGCGCGTGCATTCAGCATTCACACTCCTTCACCAGGAGTCTTAAGTTATAACCATATTGAAACGCCTCTGTCTACCACAATGCAGTGTGCTTGCCATTTCCTGCCCTTCCCTTGGTGGCAAGTTCTCTAACATGCTTAGCTTTCAACAAAACAGCATAAATAATTTAAACTGCTATAAAGTGATACATGATACAAAAGGGTGGAAGATTTGGAGACTGTCTGCTGGAAACCAGCAACGTCACAAGCCCCCGCCCCCTAGAATCCCAGGGGGTTTGGGAATGACTGAAGCTCCTGCCTGTTTCTTTATTCTTTATGACAGAGTAGCCTAGGGCAACAGATCCCTTGCTTAGTATTTGTGGGGCTTTGGGTTTTACCCCCAGTATCCAAAGTCAAAACAAATCCAAACAAACAAAAGCTCCTCCCACTGAATGGGTTTCTGTTCCCACTCTTTGAAACTAAGCCTGCCTGTGACTGCCAACCAAGGTCCTGGAGGTCACTGTGGGTAGGTTGGCTGACGGCCAGATGTAAGGAGGATGTAAGCCATCTCCAGCCCCACCTCCAATTAGACCACAAACACATAAATTCCCTCAGGGAGAACTTCCTGAGCTCAGTGAACTCAAACCATAACTTAGGATGATAAAATCACAGTTCCTGGTTTAATTGACAAATTTTTGGTGACCTGTTTAACAACAAGTCTTAGGTCCTTAGGACAGGGCAGTAAAACTTAATGACACTGTCCTGGGACCAAGAGGCAGACAAAGACAGAGGAACACTGAAGCTTGTTTTGTTTGCATTTGGGTATTTTGAGAGAGGGTCTCAGGTAACTCCAGATGCTCTGAATTCCTTATGTAGCAGAGACTGTCCTTGAATGCCTGATCCTTCGGCATGATAGCTGAGATTCCAGACATAAGCTGTCCAGTGCTTAGCTTCTAATGCTGATATTACTTACTTATTTTTCTAATTTTCTGAAGTGATCCTATGTAGCCCAGGATAGTCTCATCTTGAACTTGCTATGTAACCAGAGATGACCTTGAGACCCTACTCGTCTTAACCCTGACTTGTTGGGATGACGGGTGCCTGCTACTGTGTTCATCTCACACACTCAGTGAAGTCAGATGCCTTCAATCGGAGAGCTTCAGTCATTCCAAGAGCTATCGGCCCAATGTGTCTCCAGTCCAGGCTGTTCACACTGCAGACTGATGTTTGCTTTCTTGTTCACTTTTCTTTGTGGTTTTTCCAGACAGGGTGTCTCTCTGCAGCCCTGGCTGTCCTGGATCTCGATCTGTAGCCCAGGCTGGCCTCGAACTCACAGAGACCCGCCTGCCTCTGCCTCCCGAGTGCTGGGATTAAAGGCGTGCACCACCACTGCCCAGCGACTTTCTACTTTCTACGTCCAGTCTGAAATCCTTGCACTTCACCCCAAGCCTGCTCCACTCAGTGTCCACATTGCTGTACTTGCGTCCTTTGAAGTCACATGGACTTTCTTTCTGACTCTAGTGCAATCCTCCAATCCACTCACAAATCTCAGCCACATCACCAACCCCACCCCAGAATCCAGCCTCTCCCCCGGGGCCACGCCAACTGCTTTGTTCTGACTCCTTTGCAGTTGGCCGTCTGGATTATTCTAAGAGCATCACAAATGCATAGTTTATCCTCTTGTCTTTTCTAATAATAGTTGCTGAAGGGGAGGCCTGAGGTGTAGCTTAGTTGGTAGAGCACTAGTTTAGCATATGAGAAGCCAGGGGTTTGAACCATACAGCCCAGAAATGCTGGTGTAAGTTTTTGACTCTAACACTTTGGAGATGGAGGCAGGAGGATAAGAAGTCAAGGTAGTTCCCAGCTGAGTAGTGAGTTTGAAGCCAACATGGACAACACGAGACCATTTCAAACAAATATTAAACAACAGCAACAAACAACCCACCACATTTAGGTGGCTTACATCACCTATGATTTCATTTTAGAATAGGAAAAGCTTTGGCATTAACACTATGTTGGCTATAAAAAATAAAGCAGAGTTGGAGAGATGGCTCAGTGGCTAAGAAAGCTTATTGTTCTTCCAGGGGACTCTGGTTCAATTCCCAGCATCCATGTCAGGCGGCTCACAACTGCCTGTAACTCCAGATCCAGGGGACCCTACGCCCTTCTCTAGCTTCCATGGGCACCCACATGCATGCAGTACACATAAACTCACACAGATGCATAAGCATACATATTAATAATACGTAAATAAATATTTGAAAATAATAAGGGAGATTGTTTGACCTGAATGCTAAGATCTGTGGGTTTGTATTAAGAAGTTCCAGGTGGCCGGGCAGTGGTGGCATGTGCCTTTTAATCCCAGCACTCAGGAGACAGAGCCAGGCAAATCTCTGTAAGTTCGAGGCCAGCCTGGTCTACAGAGTGAGTTCCAGGACATCCAAGGTGGCACAGAGAAACCCCGTCTTGAAATGCCCTGCCCTCAGTTCCCTAACCCCCAAAAAAGAAGCAGCAGCAGCTCCAGAGGCCTCTTGTCAACCTCTACCCGGCTCACTCAGCCTCCTTTATGCTGCAGAACAGAAGATGCTCCTTAGCTTTTGAGTCATCTCTCTCTCTCTTTTCTTTTAATTATTTTATGTATAAGAGTGCTCTATCTGCATGTACATCTTTATTCCGGAAGAGGGCATCAGATCTTACTATAGATGGTTGTGAGCCTCCATGTGGTTACTGGGAATTGAACTCAGGACCTCTGGAAGAACAGCCAGTGCTCTTAACCACTGAGCCATCTCTCCAGCCCTTGAACCATTTCTTAACATTTCTTACATTTCCCATGGCTCCCATGGCAACGAGTGATGCCAGCCTGGCCTATAGAGTGAGACTATGTCTCAAAAACAAACACAGAACACATTGGGCCTAGGGCTGACCTAAAGCCCCTACCATAATGCTCTGCTTTCTATTTCCTTGGGCATTCTGAGCCATTCTGAATACATATCGTTCTGAAGGTTCCCACCATGCAGCAGGAACAGTGATGATACCGGGTGAAGGCAGGCACTCATGCCTCAGTCTCATGGCACCATCTCCTAACCATGGCTGTCGAGGATTAAATGAGTTACTAATACACAGAAGAGTGGTTTGCACACCGAACAGATCAAGAAATGCAAATCACTAGCCATCAGTCCCAGATGAGTTCCCACAGCCCAACACTGGCTGATACGATGGTATGCTCATTTCCTCCATGAAAAATTTCTTTAAGGGCTGGAGATGCCTCAGCACGTGCTCCTCTTACAGAGTACCCTAGTCTGGACCCTAACACGCTGACAGCTCCAGGGGAATCTTACGCCCTCTTCTGGCTTCCATGGGAACTGCACACATGTGTGCAGGCAGCACACACATACATGAAGACAAATGTATCTTTAAAAACTCAGAGGCCTGGTGGCACACACCTTGATCCCAGCACTCGGGAGGCAGAGCCAGGGGTATCTCTGTGAGTTCGAGGCCAGTCTGGTCTACAGAGCGAGATCCAGGACAGTCACCAAAACTACACAGAGAAACTCTGAGAGACACAACAACAAACCCAACAAACAAACAAAACTTAGCCAGAAGGTGCTCAAGTCACTTTAGGGACGAAACAAAACAACAGGGAATTCACTCTTCAGTGTGCCAAGGCCTGAGCAAACAAGAAGGCCCAGGAATGTCGCTTAGCTGGGTGTCAAGTGCCTGCCTAGCATGTATGTGTCCTGAGTAGGACCTTCAGCATCACTAGGAAGACCGGAAAGGGGTGTTCTACCTACCCGTTAGAGCCCACACAACGGTGACTCACAAGGTAAGCATGACTGCTCTTCCTCCTTTTACTCAAAGGCTTTCCCTCTGCTAATAGGATGCAGGTTCTCCTGTTTGGACAATCTTCCTTCAACCCAGACCTGCTTTTGAACTAGTTTGGATCACATAACCTATAATTAGCAGATCGAAGGCAATGAGTTGACATAAAACAACTACCCTAAGACTCCAGGAATAAAGGGTAAAACCAAACAGCGCTGCCTAGAGGCAGGGAGATTGGGCTGCACCCTTGCCCCACCTGCTTTCCTAAAGACTGCTCTTGCAACCCTTCAGTTCTGAAAATGCAGCCAGAAGCAGAACCTGTAACACAGAAGGGACTGAAACACCACCTCCTGGGGTGGAAAGGAGACAATCCACATCTGTGAAACCAACACACCCTTGGGCATGGTTCTAATAAACAGAATAGGCTTGTGGATAATATGCCTCGTAAAAAGTAAACAGAAGCATCTGAATGGTGGGGTCATGGGTAATTTCCTTTTATTTGTATTGTTTAACTGATTTTTCTTTAAAGATTGATTTATTTATTATGTATACAGCATGTATGACCAGAAGAGGGCACTAGACCTTATTACAGATGGTTGTGAGCCACCATGTGGGTGCTGGGACTTGAACTCTGGACCTCTGGAAGAGCAGTCAGTGCTCTTAACCTCTAAGCCATTTCTCCAGCCCGTTTAACTGATTTTTTTTTTTAAGTGATATTGGCGATTGACCCAGACCTTCACACGTGCTCGACCAACACTTTTACCTCTGAGCTATATCCTAGCCCAAATTGTGTATGTGGGACTTGTGTGCACGTGCACATGGGGGATAGTGAGTCCAATGTACTCAAGAGAAGTAGACATTGAGGTAATGAATGGCATGGGCCCTAGAGCTAGGGTACCTGCCAGGGAACAATGGGCAAGGTACCTAATCTCTCTGCAGCTGGTATCCTGACCTATTGATAACAGAGCCAAACAAACCAGAAAAAACAGGCAGTTCTCTCTACCTGAGGCTGGCACTGTAAATAGAGTCGCAGTGCCTGGTGTGTGGGAAGTGCCACCTAAGTGCTTCCTGTGAAGTGGGCCCCAGAGATCTCTGAAGTAACATTAAGAGACAGGTGGAGGGCAGGGTATGACAGAGCTGAGGTCCTTCAGACCAGCCAAGTGACAGGAGAACCAAGGGCCACATCGAGATTGAGGATGAGACAGTTCTCATCTAAACATTTTTGACACTAATTTATTTGTTGTATGTAAAGGTACTATGCCATGTGTTGGGGACAGAGGACAGCTTGTAGGAGTCAGTGCTCTCCCAGCACATGGAATCCAGGGATCAAACTCAGGTCACCGGGGTTGGCAGCAAGCAAGCACCTTTATTCCCTGAACCATGGGCTTTATTTTAAGAACAGCCATTCCTAATTGGCTCAGAAAGGGAAGTTCTGCACATGCACACCACTTGGCTCTCGTCTGCCCTCCTTCTTTCGCGTTTGTGCCCAGTGCCCATGGGAACCAGAAGATGTCTGGTCCCTGGAACTGGAGTTCCCGACAGCAGTGAGCTACAGGTGCTGGGAACTAAACCAGGGTCCCTCTAAAAGATGCTCCTATAACTGCTGAGCCGTTTCTTCAAACCCATAGTTTTTCTTTTTAAGACAGGATTTCATTAGGTAGCCTAGGTTAGCCTGGTTAGGTTGGTCTCAAAACTCAGAGATCCTCCTGCCTCTTCCTTGGGAGTCCTGGGACTAAAGGTGTGCACCACCACGCCGAGCCCATCCCCACCCATTTCGTTTGCACAAAAAGACGACGCACAGAGGACTCCATCCGAATGGGCATCACCGTTTATTGGAGTTTGTGTTGGGAACTGAACAGAGCACATTGTCTGTGGAGAAGAGGAGAAAGGGAAAGAAAAGAAAGTATGTTTCTCAAGATTTCATTTCCTTAAAACACTTTATGGTTTCAAATCCTTCTCCACCCAAAGGAAATTCAAGAATTCAAGTATGTTGCGTAGGGAGCGGTGATACAAGGGCTTCTGCTCACGTGCGCCTGTGCGGTGGCATTTGTCCAGGCACTCAAACAAGCAAACAGATTTCCGATTTCCACATTTCTTGTACCTCTTTTTTTTTTTTTTTTTTTGCTTTGGTAAGGCCAAACCCCAAAAGGACACAGCATACAAATGAACCCAGGGTTGAGGAATCTATTTATCCTCAGAGGATAATGGTATACTTTTGGAATTGTCACATAGGATTAAAAAAACAAAAAAACAAAACACAACCCTCACCTCCCCAAACCCCACAAGTCACACAAGTCCTGATCACTTCAGCCACCCCGCTGCTGCATCTGTTCCTCAGAATCTTAATCGAGGGCTTGGTAGAAGGGCCAGGGCAACAGGGCTCTCTTCATTTTGTTTATAATAATAAAAAAAAAAAATTCAAAAGGGCTATTTCAAAAGAAAAAAAAAACCTGAAATTCAAATTCTGAAAATATCTTGCCTTTTTTATTAATCATGTCATCTAACACCAATTAAAAAAACAAGTATGTGAATATGATATAAAAATACGATCCCAAGATTAACACTTTGTCGCAGGCACAGTTATCTCACAGAATACATGTTTGGGGGCTGGGAAGGAGTCTGGGTTGTTCCTCTTTAAAAGCCCGCAGCAGTGCAAGTAGGGTCAGGAGGGCTCCTTAGCAGCAAAACGTCCGAGTTCTCTGGTCACATCGAAAAAACAAAACAAAACAAAAGCTCAGGGGTGCTGCCCAGACCCTCTCGCCATCACTAAAGACTTCCGTTGCCACAGCCCAGGGGGACGGGCGAAGGACGTGCTTTACTACACAAGCAATCGTAAAACTCGCCCCTCGCTTGTGACTGTTTGTCACTTAAATATATGTACAGGAATCGGCTCCTCTTCTCATCATGTCCCTCAGACCTCTACTGTTTGGTCACTCGGGGTGGGCTCTCAGGGTCTGGCCACATCTGGCTGCAGGTTGAGCAGCAGCTTCGAGGCGGACGCTGCCTGGCTGGCTGGCTGGCGTGGCTGTTTCCAGCAGAGAAGTGTGATGGGGATGCTTAGTGGTCACTGCTCTGCTTCTCTCTCATCCAAGCTTGAATCTGCTCCTTCAGCTCTGGCACTGAGGGAGAAAGACAGGGATTAATGGCCCAGATGGACAGGCTCTTCAGCTCACAGTTCTGCCTAAGTGGAAAGTGAAGGCTATCATTTCCCTCTGCATGCTGAGGGCTGCGGAAGAAACAGTCAGAGAGGAAGGCATTTAGAGCAAAATGCTGTGGGATGTTCAAGTATGTCAAATGTGTTGCTCTGATTGGTTAAGATAAAACACTGATTGGCCAGTAGCCAGGCAGGAAGTATAGGCGGGACAAAGAAGAGGAGAATTCTGGGAAGTGGAAGGTGGAGGGGGAAGAACTGCCAGCCGCTGCAACGACAAGGGAGATGTGGGGTACCGGCAAGCCACGAGCCACGTGGCAACTCATAGATGAATAGAAATGGGTTAATTTAAGAGAGAAGAAGTAGATAACAGAAACCTGCCACGGCCATACAGTTTCTAAGTAATATAAGCATCTGAGTGATTATTTTATACGTGGGTTGTGGGACCGTGGGGGCTTGGTGGCGCCTGGAGAGAAGCTCTCCAACTACAGCAAATAGAGCCAAGTGCTTTGTGTCTTTTCCATAAAAAGAGTGGGTACTTTCTGGATTCAATGTCCCTGCTACTGATGGTGGTCCTGAGGATGTACCCATGCTAAGCAAGTTCTGTGGGTATATATCTAGCTAATTTTCCTTGTTTATTTATTTGACACGGTGTCTCAACTACATGGTCTAGGCTGGTCTTGATCAGGTACCCTCTTGTCTCCTCCTCCCAAGCAGCTGGGATTACAGGTTTGGGGTCCCAGGAGCTTTTCCTCAAGCCCCTCATGGTCTTCTGCATCCAGCTGCATGGGCATCAGCACTGCAAGGCAGGCTGTGCCTCCTACCTGGTTCCAGCATGCTCTCTGTCAGCATCTGGCGATTGAAGGGGTCGGTGGGGGAGTTCAGCAGGTGCCGCAGGATGATGGAGCGGTCCATTATGGTGCCAGAGGGCAGCCTCACAGGGTCAGTCATCAGGGTGTCCATCAGAGGGTCTGTGGAGACAAAGCGGAGCAGATCCACTGGTGGAGGCTAGCACTGAAGAAGCAGACTGTTCCCACCAGTGAGAGACAACAGCCCCTCAGGTCCCTGCATGTAGGGGAAGCAGCTCATAATGAAAGCATGCACCTTGCTTTCTGTCACTGCTGCTGGAGGAGAAAACAGCAAAGATGGACAGTCAGGCAGCAGGCCCCTGGGACAGGACCCTTTTGCCTAAGAACCCAGACTCCTCCATGGTTATCTGGTAAAATCACACTAAGGATGTTCATCCTTTTATTCTACAATATGAAATAAAAATTTGTATACGTAATCTTAGCCAACTATCCAGAAACACTTAGAGAGCACACAATCAAACAATTAAAACACCCTTGTTGTGGCTTCGATGAGGATGGCCCCCATAGGCTCATGTTTGAATGCTTCGTCCCCAGTTAGTAGAACTGTCTGGAAAGGATTAGGAGGTGTGGCCTGGTTGGAGGAGGTGTGCCACTGGGAGTGGGATCTGAGGCTTCAAAATCCTGTTGTCAGGCCTAATTGCATTCTCTGGCTGGCTGGCTGTGCATCATGATGTAAACTCTCAGCCCCATGCATGTCTGCTTGCCTGCCATATTGGTCATGGACTAATGATCCGAAACTCTAAAGTAAGCCCCTCCACCAATTAAATGTTGTTGTTGTTGTTTTTTATAATAAGGGTTGCCTTGGGGCCAGGCAGTGGTAGCACACACCTTTAATCTCAGCACTCAGGAGTCAGGGGCAGGCAGATCTCTGAGGCCAGCCAGGTCTACATAGTGAGTTTCCTGACTGCTGGGCTACACAGAGAAACCCTGTCTCGAAAAACCATGAAGGAAAAAAGAGTTGCCTCAGTCACAGTGTCCCTTCACAACAGGAGAACAGTGACTACGACAGTCTTCTTGATGTCACACACTTCAAATTATACCAAAGACGTGAGCGTGAGCACAGGGACTTGCCTCTGAACTCATCTGGGGCATCACTGTAGTCAATTTCTGCGCGTGCATTCTTGGCCACTATTTCCTCCACCTTCTCAGCCAGAAGCTTAAACTTCTCTATTGCAATGGTGGATTTGATTCCTGCCTTGCGCATCTTTGAAATGACTTCTTCAAACAGCTCCTTGCTGTAGGATCTCTGCAGATGAGGACAAGGTCATGAGATGAGAGTACACTGGAGGAGGAAAACCTTTAGAAAATGTCCAAGTGCGGTCCATTCGATCTTTTGCTCAAGATTATAATTATAAATTCTGTATTCCAGTCTTCCTCTACACACTGTGCCATGTGCAAGGATATACTGAATATAGTTACAATGCACAGAGAGAGAATGACACGTGCCAACTGTCCAAGGTCAGGACTACAGGATTCAGAAAAATGGAGATTTTTAGACTCTGGGAGCTAGAAAGCATTTCTTTTAAAATCTAGTCACTAAAAAGAGAACGAAGCCTAGTTTATTTCGATCTTTGTGGGGCACTGTGCCCTGGACACCCATGAAACAAGATGAGTTCGTTTTCTCACAGAATGGTGAGCACGGGTAAAACCAAACACATGCCACTGTCCCATCACTGCTCATACTTGGGGGGTTGCTTTGTTCTGTTCTCTGGGCTCACCTCAGTCTGGCCTGGTGGCCATCCCATGTGTAATCCTTCCTATCACTCAAGGGGCTAGAACAGGACGATGGGAAGGAAGTTTAAGGCCAACCTAGGCTAAATGGTGAGGCCCTATCTCAACAGATCATAGTAACAAACAACAACAACAAACCAGAAAAACCAAACAATCACCAAGCACTCCAGCACACACTAATCAATGAATCCAACACTATATAATGTCAGATTTTCTACAGTACTGGACCAATCCAATAAGCAGGTGAGGGCCTAGGAGCCGATACAATTTGTAACAGATGTTGAAAAGGTAGGCAATGCGTCCAGATAAACCTGGACATGAATTCAGGTCACGTGATCTTCCAGCTGTACAGTCTTAGGTAAATCCCTAAGCTGTCCAAACCAGATAGATGCCTGGGAGACTCAGCGGTAACACGGAAGGAGCTGGGTGCCAGGTAACCCGATGCCAACTTCCCCAGATGCCTTCCCCACTCCTCAGTGCAAGAGCAATGGGCCAGTTAGACTGACCTGTAGCTTCTGCTTCACTGAGAGGGCCTGTCCAGAACCTACTGCTCATCCTGTGAACTCCTGAGCAACATCCACACTGATACCTACATATGGACTCATCTCATACCTGCTTTCCTCCCCAGTACTGGACTGAAACTCCTTAATCTCTCTCTTTCTTGAACTCACAGAGATCTATCTACCCCTGCCTCCTGAGTACTACATTTTAAAAACTTCCATTTCTAAATAACTATACATGCTTGCTTTCTCTGCATATCCACCCTTAACATCACTCACCATATCTATAATCCCAGCAATGGGGAGACAGCCAGCCACACAGAGAGACCATGTCTCAAAACAATAAGAGAAACAACAAAAAGCATCAACATATGTGAATTATAGTGTAATAAGACTATTGTTTTAAAAAAATAGTAAATAAATGAAAGGTTGGGCTGGAGAGATGGCTCAGCAGTTAAGAGCACTGGTTGCTCTTCCAGAGGTCCTGAGTTCAATTCCCAGCAACCACATGGCTCACAACCATCTCTGGAGGGATCCTATGCCCTCTTCTGGCATAAAGTTGTTCATGCAGGTAGACAGAGCTCTCATAGACATAAAATAAATTAATTAAAAAAAAAAAAAAAAAAGCAGTGTGTGGTAGCACACACCTGTGATTCCAGCACTCAGAAGGCTGACACTGGAGGATCTTGGGTTCAAGGCCAACCTGTCTCAAAAAACTCAAGAAAGTAGAAGTATATATAATGCTAGTATTCTAGCATTACTCCTTTGGATTAGATATAGGTAGAGAACTTTCTGGAATGTGTAAGGATGGATAACATGGTATGAATCCTACTGGAATAGTTTCTGTGTATAAAGGTAGAGATTTGGAACCAACATATCAGGTTCTGGGCCTTTAGGTAGAAAGAGAGAGAGAATCTGGGTACAATGCTGGGCTGCTGGCCATATTCCTACCTCTACACCACTGTGTGCTGCTCCTCTGTGCCCTGCTTTCCTTATTTTAAAACCAAGAACTGAGCAGAAACTGTGTCAGAATTCTATGATTATTAAATGAATGAAAACATGAAAAGTGGTCAGAAGTGGTACACAGTTAATAAATGTGTTGAGGATGTCCCAGATGTCAGGCATGGTGGCACAAATCAAAGTGTTTGAGATCAGGAGTTCAAGGCCAGCCTAGTCTATATGAGACCTTATCTCAAAGACCTGGGAAAAAACAGAAGCAGGACCAGAGACTATGGAGGGAAGGAGCCCTTTCTTTCCTTTTTTAAGAACTCCTTGTCTGGACTAAAGATTAAGCCAAGGGCTTTGCACATACAGGTGTTCTACCACTGAAGTACATTCCCAACTCAGTTTTACTTTCAGAGATGGTCTCGGTAAGTTCAGGTTAGCCTTGAACTTGTGGCCATCCTGCTTCTAGCTGCCTGGGTATCTGGGATACAGGCTGGTGCCACCAGGGGAGCCCTTTCTGTGACAACAATGGCATCACGGAGAGAAGGTGTGGAGAATAGTATGACCTGTAGTAGTGGCTGACCTGACCTCCGAGTCTCCCGGGATAAAGGAGAGGGAGTCATGTGAACATCAGTAGGCTTTTGCTGGAAGGCATGTATTCATGGCAGCTCTAAAGCTGAGGACTTGGGAAGACCTGCAGTTCCTGAGAAACGCAAACAGGGCTTGGAGACCGAATCTATTTGGGGTCTGAGAAATTAGGAGACCAACTCTGTTCTTTTCTCCCAGGGAAGCAGCCAAGTTCATCTCCTCCTGGACTAGATGTGTTCCTTTGCTCCATTTATGGTCACTGTACCAAAAACTTCTGAAAGCGAAACTTAAAGTCCCACTTTTTCCTGCATTTGAAGCGAGGAAAACTCCAGAGAGAGAGAGGTTAAGTACACAGGGTCTGCCTGAAGGTGCAGCCAGAAGATGCAAACTGCACAGCTCAGTGATGCCAGGCCCCGTGAAAGGCCTCCCTCAGCACTCACCTGGTCATCAGCGATGGCTTTAGCAAAGCGAGCACAGTCCAGCTGCAAGTAAATGTCCGTCAGTTGGTCCAGTAGCTTCTTTGGCTCAAAACCGTACTTCTCTGGGTTTTCAACTTTCAGGTCCCGGCACTTGGGTCCACACAGCTGCTGTAGGTTAAAGTTCAGCATGGCTGCTAATCGGGGTCCAAGTTCCTAGGAAATGGAAGGATACCAGGACAGTTCAAGCTGCTGAGAATCCTGGGGACCATCTCAGTGGAACAGGAATCGGCTAGTTTAATCTTCAAAGGATCGCTTAATTGTGCTGAGCCACATAAGCTAAGGAAGACATCATCACAACCAAAAACTGGTTTTCACCACCATTTCTTTCTTTTCTTTCCTTTTTTTTTTTTTTTAAGATTTATTTATTTATTATGTATATAGTGTTCTGCCTGCATGTATGCCTGCGGGCCAAAAAGGGGCACCAGGTCTCATCAAGGACGGTTGTGAGTGACCATGTGGTTGCTGGGAATTGAACTCAAGACCTCTGGAAGAGCAGCCAGTGCTCTTAACCTCTCAGCCATCTCTCCAGCCCCCTCACCACCATTTCTTATCTGAAAACCCTCATAATGGAATGGTACAGACTGCATATGAATGAATGTCCATTAAAGTTTCCTGTAAAGATACACATTTTGTTGTTGTTTATTGAGGCAGGGTTTCTCTGTAGAGTCCTGGAACTCGCTCTGTAGACCAGGCTGGTCTCAAACTCAGAGATCCACCTGCCTCTGCCTCCTGAGTGCTGGTATTAAAGGTGTGCACTATGACTGCCTGGCTGAACACTTTTTAAAAAAAGAATTAACTTTATCTTATGTGCATTGGTGTGAAGGTGTTGGATCTCCTGGAACTGGAGTTACAGACAGTTGTGAACTGCCATGTGGGTGCTGGGAACTGAACCTGGAAGAACACCTGTGCTCTTCTTATCCACTAAGCCATCTCTCTGGCCCCAAGACACACACTCTTAATTATAAGCATCCCTCCAAATTCACCCGAGAGGTGAAAGAAGGAAAATCACTGGCAACCCTGTCACTCTGTAGTACGGAGCAACACTTCATGCATTTTCCCAGAAATCTCAAGTTGCTGATGGTCAAATATATACCATCTTATTAATTACTGATCAGAGACACAGAAGGAGGAGGTAATGTTTGTCAAGAGTTTTAGATCTAGTCAGTGGTGACTTTAACAGCCAGAAAATAAGGACAAAATAGCATGGGTCTGAGACCACAGGAGGACTGTGTCTGTTAAAGCTGGGCAGACACAGTTTCTGAGCGCAGAGATAAGCTGCTGTGAATCTCAGAGTAAATACTGACCACCAGGAAAGGGTCTTTAAATAACAGGGTTCTCATGAAATGACTGGACGTACGCAAACCTGACGGACACAGCACTACAGAGCCTCCTGCTCTACAAAGCACAGCGAGAGTCCTGTGTGGAGAAGCCAGGAACTGAGGAGCGGTTAGAGCTGCTGGGCTTTCTCTGCTATAGCAGATGCTTCAGCCACCAGTAAAGCAGGTAGAAATGAGCTCAAGAGATGGCTCTGTTGTTAAGAGCACTTGCTTCTCCTTCCAGAGGACACAAGTTTGGTTCCCAGAACTCACATCAGGGAGCTCCTAACTGCCGGTAACTCCAGCTCCAGGGACCCTGACACCCTATTTTGACCTTCAGAGGCACTGGCAAACATGTGTTATACCGTGTGTCATACCATGTGTGTCATACCATGTGTGTCATATCATGTGTGGCGCATCCCAACACACCCACATGTAAGTAAAAATAAATCTTTAAAAAAAAAATGAGAGACTAGAGTTGGCAAAACACTATCTGTGGCCAATTCCAGTCTGAGTCTTCTTTTTGTAAACAAAGTTGTATTTGAATTTGGTCATTCTCTTGTAAATAAAGCTTTATTGAAAAACAGCCAGGCTTGTTTATGTCTTGGCTGTTAGCATGAGCACAGCTGAAAAGCTGCCCAAGGCACACAGCCTACAACATCTTTAAAGAACTTACTCTCTGGCCTGTGTAGGAAATGCTAGTAAATCCCTCTGGCACATCCTTGAGGGAAGCAGGTATGTGGGCGGTGAGCTGTCTTCTTCCCTGCTTCCCTGCTTCCCTGCTACTGTGCTGAAATCTGCTTATCAAGAGACAGGAAAAGATCCAGGTCTCAGGCCACTGTGAGATAATGCCTCTGCTGGAGGCTACACAGTGAATCACGGAATGGAGCAAAGACGAAATATGGAGAACTGGAGGAAATACATAGTAAAGCTCAGCTCCACGCATGCAAACAGCTGCTGCTCCCTTTGACTTGCCCTCTACCCTGCCACACCACAAAGCATCTTCTCACCGGGGTGGTCAGCAAGCGGGTCCCTCAGAGTATACCGCTCAGTTTTAACCTCAGTTTTAACAGTACCCGGTCTTAGCAATCAGGTGGAATACTGAGACTGCCTTTAACCTACCACAGGCCTCAACCAGTTCTCATTGGTTTTCAGCTTCCTCAATGTTACAAAGCTGCTTTGCTGCTTTTAAAGCCATCTTGAAGTGAGCAGTTTAGACTACATGTCAAGGGGCTTCACTTCAGTCAGGCACAGTACCATGCAATGTGCATCAATTGACATACTGGGAACAAAATCAGGGAGAATTTCACTACTGATTACTACGGTTAAAATTAACAATTGTCTCGAGTTTTATGGGCTGCATGTGTCACCCCAGACAATGCGAGCACCCCAGTTTCTACTCACAGGCCTGAGGAACGGCTTCTGGACTTGCTTGGTGAGGAGATGGAACATGTCCACGGTTTCGGTCGCCAGGGCGAGATAAGAACGTGAAACACGCTCATCCTGAGCAAGCTGAGACTGCCGGGCCTGCTGCTGATCCTAGGAAAAATCAACAGTTAGTTACCAAGGAGATCTCAGCACCAGCTGTGTGCTCATGAAAACACCAAGTACGAAGGAGATACTGGCTGGCTCATAGCTGCAGAGGGTGACAAAGCCACAGCATCCTGGAAAGGAAGAAATGACCACAGCAGCACTGTCCAGACAGCCCTCTAGGGTGTGAAGTCTGGTGGCCTTGGATGCGTGCTAAGCACAGGCTCTGCCGCTGACCTATGCCCCCAGCCCTGGTCCAATACCGACCTCTCATGAGAACAGCCACATTCAGGGAAGATGAGTTCGATTATCATAGTACCTGATGCATATACACTGTGCTATAGAGAGGGGTTCATTCCCCTTAAAAACAACTTTCACTTAGTTATCAACATTAAAAATGTATATATATATATATGAGACCAGGGTTGGAGAGATGGCTCAGCAGTTAAGAACACTGGCTGCTCTTGCAGAGGACCCTGGTTTAATTCTCAGCACTCACACAGTAGATCACAACCACTTGTAACTCTAGTTCCAAGGGATTTGAGACCTTCTGGCCTCCACAGGTATGCATGTGGTGCAAGCAGGAAAACACTCATACACGTAAGTGTCTGCAGATGGTTACTTTTTGAATTGTGATTCTCTGCACCATCAGGCTGATATTCTATACAACCACCAGCATGCTTACCTATGGCACCATCTTTTCCCTTCAATCTGCCAGACCGGGAAATGAGATAATAAACAGAGTTTGGCTCATGGGGAAAAATCAGTAGTGCACTGAATTCCCACCACCCACTAGCTAAGACTTAATCATTTTTTGAGACAGGATTCACCCAACACAGGCTGGCCACCAAAAAGCTCCACAGCTAAGGGAGGCTTTGAAGTTGTCATCCTGCTGCCTCGACTACTCTAGTGCTAGGATTACTGGTGCACACTACTATACTCCATTTACAGATTTGTGTGTGTGTGTTAACATGTGTAGGTAATGCATGTCAAGGCCAGAGGATAGATAACCTTAGATCTTTTTTCTGGGTTACCCCCCAAACACACTTTAAAAAAAAAAAGTTTCTTTCACGGGCTTGGAACTTGCCAAGTAGACAAGGCTAACTGGCCACCAAGCCCCAAAGATCTCCCTGTCTCTACCTCCTCAGCAGTAGAATGACAATTGTGTCCACCACACCCGGCTTCCAAGCCTTTTTCCCCAGGGGAGGGGCAGAACAAACAGCTGGACTAGCTGCTATAGACCAGCAAGCACCCTTGGGTCTGGCGCTACAATCGTGCCTGGTGGAGATGCTGCACTGAGACTGGGGAACCACCCACTTCTCCATCGTCTAGAATGAGCCTATTGAGAAAAGGCTGTGCCAGGAAGGGTGTAGGGACAGCCAGGCCTCAATGTCCGCCCTCACGGTGAGTCCCAGTGCCACAGCCTTGATGTGTAAATACTTTGTGGGCTCTTACGTAGGCTGGGGCAAGACAGACAGACAAGGAAAATTAAGGGAACACTTAATTCTGGAACCAGCTAGAAGCCTGAAACTTTACCACAACTGATCACACAAAATTGTCTATAGAGACCAGTGCTCTAGACAAAAGACATCTCAAAGACGATCTAACAATAAAGTATTCTCACTCAGGGCCAGAGTGTGGGCGGCCCTGAGTACAACTGTGTTAGCGTTCCTTTCTCATCCCTAAATCCAAGCAACAGACCTCACACACCACCTCAGTTACACTTACCACAGGAAATTCTGTTTGGTTTGTTTTTTGTGTTTTGAGACAGGGTTTCTCTGTGTAGTTTTGGTGCCTGACCTGGAACTCGCTCTGTAGACCAGGCTGGCCTTGAACTCACAGAGATCCGCCTGGCTCTGCCTCCCAAGTTCTGGGATTAAAAGTGTGCTCTGGGAAATTCTGGTTTTGGTTTTCTTTCTTTCTTTCTTTTCTTTTTTATTTTTAAAGATTTATTTTATTATGTATATAGTATTCTGCCTGCAGGTCAGGAGAGGGCACTAGATCTCATTACAGATGGTTGTGAGCCACCATGTGGTTGCTGAGAATTGAACTCAGGACCTCTGGAAGAACAACCAGTGTTCTTAACCACTGAGCCATCTCTCCAGCCCATTTTTTTTGTTTTGTTTTGTTTTTGTTTTTTGAGACAGGGTTTCTCTATGTAGCTTTGTGCCTTTCCTAGAACTCACTCTGTAGACCAGGCTGGCCTCAAACTCACAAAGATCCACCTGGCTCTGCCTCCCAAGTGCTGGGATTAAAGGCATACGCCACCAACACCACATGGCTGAAACTCTGTTTTTAAAAAAATAATTGATTTAACTTTTTATTTTTATGTGCATTGGTGTGAAGGTGTCAGATCCCCTGGAAGTGGAGTTATAGACTGGTATGAGCTGCCATGTAGACGGTGGGAATTAAGCCAGGGTCCTCTGGAAGAGCAGCCAGTGCTCTTAACCACTGAGCCATCTCTCCAGCACTGGAAATTCTTTCAAGATGAGAGAAATAAGCAAACCAATCCATCCATTCATCCACCCACCCACCCACCGATCCATCCATATATATGTATATTTTATTTATTTTTTACAATGTGTGTGTTTTGCTTGCATGTACGTCAGTGTACTGTGTGTGCCTGGTACCCATGCAGGCCAGAAGAGGATGTCAGATCCCCTGGAACTGGAGTTACAGACCAATGTGAGCTGCCACATGGGTGCTGGGAATAGACTTGAGTCATCTCTCCAGACACTGGCTAACATATTTTTATTTAAATTTTAAACATTAAACTATGCTTTGCCAATCACAGCACTGTAACTTCAACTTTAGAAACACACACACACACAGACACACACACACCACACACACATACACACACACACACCACACACATACACACACACCACATAGACACACACATATACACACCACACACACACACACACACACACACACACACATACACACACAGACACTCACACAGACACAGACACAGACACACACACACAGAGGAAATCTTCATTTTAAAAATATCTAAAGTTAAAGGCTAGGTTCACAACCAAAAACATAAAAACAAGCCACGGGGCGGCAGCGGTGCACGGCTTTGGGTTGATCTCTATGACCTTGAGGTCAACCTGGTCCACAGAGTTTGATTCAGGACAGCCAGGGCTACACAGAGAAACTCTTGTCTCAAAACAAAAACAAAAAACCCCTAACACACCCATCGACCAGACACTCAGAAAGGCTGACAGTGACGGTGAAGAACTAGGGAGAATTTAGGGAAAGAGTGATGTTGGGGTCACAAAAGTCTGGGTGAAGAGCACCATAGGAAGCACTAGAGGGAACAGCAATTGTGAAGAGGAACAGCAAAGAGGCCAGGGCAGGAGTGGAGTGAGTGGAGGTGAGGGTGCGAGCAGATATGGGTAGAAGTGTGTGCCCTGTAGGCTCCAGGAGCTGAGTGAGAAGCGGGTCCAGGAGCACCCCTTTGCTGTGAGCATTAGCAAGGGCGGAGGCTGGGGGCCCAAGACTGCACTACAATAATGAGGACAATACAAAATGGCGACCTTCCTGCCTCCATACCCGGAATACTGCAATTGCAGGGTATACAACTACACTCAGTTTACAGGCCGCTAGGGTTTGAACCCAGAGCTTTATGCATGTGGGGCAAGTACTCTACCCATGAAAGCTTTAGACCACAGAGATAAAAGACAACCTTCAGATGGGGAGGAGTCACAGAAGAACCAAGGACAACCTGGCAACTGGTGGAATGAACCTGCTGTTAATTATGGTCACTGATTATGACTCACAGAGCAGATTGAAAGGACAACATGGAGGGTAGGATTAAGACAGTTGTGGGACAGCCCAAAGGCAAAGCAAGCCAACGCTGCTCAGAGGTCTGTGGGCAGAAGTGCTCTAAGCAGCACAGCTCTATTTTGCAGTCTTTAAAAGACGGATATTTAAAAGATATTTAAAGTCTGGAGAAGATGAGATCACCTGGCAGTGATGTCAAGTAGAGGCTTCAGCAAATGTGCAGGAGTCTATTTGGCTGTGTGAGGAATGGAGGGTAGGTGTGTGGGGGGTGGAGGTTAGGGTATGATGAAGATAGAGGAAATAACAGGGAGATGTCACAGGTGTTAAATGAACACTGTCAGGCAGTTTCTTGTTACAGAGATTGCTCCAACACCAGACATCAGAGCTTCAATATGCTCCAGCATCCTGCTGGTACCCCACAGAGAAATGCTATCCAGGGGCAGGGGTGGAAAATGCTTAGAAGAAGCAGAGGACTGAGCTCTGAAGCTACCATTGCTCAAAGGCTGGGGGATGAGGAAGTGGAAGGCAGCCAGCAACCTCAGGGTCAAGGGTCAAAGAAAAGTTGTTTGTGAAAAGACACCTTAGAGACGATTTGTGCCTTAAAAAAAAAAAAAAAAACCATTAAGAGAAGAATCAATAGTACTTGTCTCAAATGAAAACACTGACTGGGACAAAGAGAATGGGCTTTAGGTCCAGAGCCCAACTTCTAAGAGGTTAGCTGGTCTCCACTAAACAACATGGGAGGGCTTACAAGCTCTGCAGAGGAAGCAGAGTGAAATGGGGCTGTGCAGGACAATTGCTAGAGCAGCCAGCCCTCGGCAGGGTTCAGACAGAATAGGAAATATTCTAACATACTAAGAACTAGATACATACTAAGAACTAGAACACTGTGTGCATTGACGGCCGGGTCTGTCCTGCAGGTCACAGACCCAGCCCACCTTGGACATAAGGGTTAAGGCTCTTTTGGCTTTGCCTTGTCTGGTTCCTCAGCATGCTTTGAACAGTCTGGAGACTGCCTGGAAGCTAGGGCTACAAGAATCCCCTAGAGCCACACCAGGAAGGCATGGGGCAGCAGACCTGAGCAGGGTCTACCTCCTCAAGAGGGATGGAAGCAAAACAGCTGAAGAGTGTTTGGAAATGGACACGGAGCACTGGGCAGAAGACACACAGACCCAGTGGAGAAACTGCTTATCTCAACAGCATCTGAGGTAAGGGCTGTGAGGACATGGATACAGGGGCACCAGGCATCATGGAGCCCAGGTAGAAGCCTTTGGAAGGAACAAAACGTGAAGTTCTCATCAAAGCTGCAGGAATACTTGTGATGAAAAGCTTCCCTAAACTGAGGTATGGTAGCACATACCTTTAATACTAACAATCAGAGGGCAGAGGCAAGTGGATTTCTGTGAGTTCCAGGCCAACCAAGAACCAGGGTCACATACTAGTGAGATGCCACTGAGGGAGGGAGGGAAGGAGGCAGGGAGGGAAGAGGGAGAGGTGGGGGGGAGAGGTTTCCTTAAATGTCCTCCAGTGTCTTACAGTGAAGATGCTTTTGACTCCACAACAGGACATCAACACCGTCACTGTGAGCTCAGGCCCCCACAGGTCTCTCAAAGGGGCAGAACCCTGTAGAAAGTGACTTTGACTCTGAGCCAACCCCGCTATGGCATTCCCAGGAGTTGTTAGGGCCTACTAGGTGTCAGAAGAGGGCAGTGTATTGTTACTGGTACAGCATGAATTTCTCAAGAAACCTGGCAACTAGACCTTTTTCTAATAGTAACCAAATGTGAAAACCAAGATCAACAGAAAAAAATTTCCAACAGAATCCTAGGAGTTTCTCAGATGTTTACAAAAGGCCATATGAACAAACCCAATTCACCCAGCAGAAAGAAGCCTAGAGATTTACTTCCTGGCTACCACATAAATCGTAAGGCTTAATATATACAATTAAACATTCCTCTAAGTAGCCCTTTCAATTAAAATGCAGGGCAAGTGTCCATGATGCATTGGGAATGGCTTCTCATTTCTTGGATTTAAGATTTTATTTTAAAAATATTTTGGTGGTTTTAGAATCCAGATTCACCCTTGAAATTATATATTGATGTTTTTATTTCATGAATATGTGTGTGCCAGAGTTTATGTGCATCACCAGTGTACAGGAGTCTCAGGAGGCCAGAAGGCATCAGACTGTCTGAACTGACTTAAAGGCAGTTTATGAACTGCCTGATGAGGATGCTGGGAACTGAACCTGGGTCTTCTGGAAGAGCAGTAAGTGCTCTTAAGAGATGAGCCATCTCTCTAGTTCTTCACACCAGATTGTTTTTGACAATGAGAATCTGGCTTTGAGGAAAAGCCTGACAGCCAGTCTTAGTACTAAGGAATATTCTTGCCTGAAACTCAGCAGAGAGTGAACTTTTTTCCAGGGGGCTGGAGGGGAGAACTGGGGATCAAATGCAAAGCTATGCAAACACGCTACCACTGAGCCACATCCTCCACCCCAATTTTTAGCTTCAGCTAAAAACCTTTAAGAAGTTGTTTCCTCAGGTTTGGGGATTTAGCTAAGCTCAGTGGTAGAGCACTTGCCTAGCAAGTGCAAGGCCCTGGATTTGGTCCTCAGCTCCAAAAAAAAAGGAAAGAAAAAAGAAAGGAAAAAAGAGAAGCAGTCGTCTCCGACTCAAAGCTGAAACGTTGCTTCAGGAGAGCCTATAGGTAGTAAGTCCCTAGTAAGTCAGATCCCGCCTCGCAGGCGGCCCTGCAGGTGCGGCCCTGGCGGCAGTCCCCAGGCAGACAACGCAGAGCTGTGGCAGCACCAGGCCACCCTCACCCGAGGCAACTGGTCCCACTGTTCCTTGTTCTTCATCTCTTCCTGCACTTCATGGATCCGCTTCAGTGACTCCAGACTTTCATCCAGCAGAAAGGTCGTGTCGTTTATCAGCATGTTGATATAGCGAACGAACTGCTTTCCGGAACTGAAAGGCAATGACAGTGTGTGGTCACACAGCGGGCTGGCCACCGAGAAAGTCACCTGTGAGACTGCAGCTCTTGGCACATATACCACATCAACTCTCCTCAGACTTTGTTATTCTTTTTGTTTGTTGTTTTGCTTTGTTTTGAGAAGGGTCTACGTAGCCCAGGCTGATCTCAAACTACTCTCCTGCCTCAGCATCACAGAGATAGGACAACAGACATGAGTCACCAAGTTTTAGCCCTACTATCCGTTTTAGCTCCTTGTGATAAGCTCATGCTAGTGGCGTGCTGGACCAGCCTGGTATGGCTGGGATGAAGCAACTGCTAAATACTCCAGAATGTTCTGAGCTGATTTCCTTGGCAGTTTATATTTGGCAACAATTTATATAGTTACACTGTGGAAAAGTAGCAAACACTGAAATTCCTCCTGTTGGAGAGGTTCATAGCTCAGCACAGCATTGGCGTACTGCTCTGTGTTTTTAAGTAGACGACACACTCTTCCAGGCCAGAAAGTGAATGAGCTTGACACAGCCACCATGAAGAACTACCCAAACACAGAAGGCAAGAAACTACTGAAAAGTTATTCCTATCACAAAGAAGATTCACTCAGACAAATAAGGAAGATAAGAATTCATTCCACAGAAGCCAAAGCTTGGGGGTCTAAGGAGACCCTGTAGACTGCACTGTAATGAAGGGACTTACTGGTGAGCTGGGATAGCCTGGCCTACCTCTTAACAAGAGCAGGTAGCCTCAGTCTCAGGAATGAGGGGACATTAGGACCACGGAGCACAAGCTGGGGGCCCGTCTGGAGCCTAACTGATCACAAATGCAGCTTAACTTAGTCCTCCTTGAAGAAGAACCCCGCAAGTGGTGAGGCTGCTGTGCTGTCAACTGGTAGTTCAGTTACCCAAGACAGACTTGACCAAAGACCTTACGCGGATGGAACAAAGCTGCTTTTGAAGAATAATGCAAGGCTTCATTCAATGTTTGTACTCATCTTTCTTCTTTAAGTACTTATCATAAATAACTTAGAGGAATTACTATTGGCCAGGCTTAAGCTGGCAAATGAAGAGTTATTAATATGGCTTGGCACCTAAGCACACCAAATGAACATTAAGTGGCCACCTTAACCTAAGTGTTTCTAAATCTTGTTTCCTCAACATTTCTGGGTCAGTCTGATAGCTTCATTTAATAGCATATAATACAAAGAAAACACAAAAATCACTTTGAGTGAGCATTTATCCAGAGCATTCTCTCACATAAGCCACTCCTAGCATTGACAACTTTAAGTAAGCAGGCAATTAGATAAGTGACACATCAAGCAGTTCCTCCTGGCTACTTACAGGAGGCTGAAACCAAGGGTACAGCCACAGGAACCTGCTCTCAGCAGTTTCCCGCGTGTGATTTTCCAGAGAGAAGTCTGTGCCACCAGGGGCCAATACTCACTTGAACTCCTCCATGAAGGTGCCATGGTGAGCTATGTTTTGCCAAAGGCTTTTAAAAATAGTGCTAATGTGATAGCGAATTGTGAACTTGTCATAGAACTCGCTGGTGGCTCCAGTATGCTCGACATCTAAGGAGGAAAGACAAAAAGAGACTCAGACAGATGTGCTTTCTGCCCTTCCAGATGCAGTTCCCATAAAGACAGTGACAGGAGGGACCACGAAGCTGGTAAAATGTCTTCCTGTGGAAGGCAAAGAGAAATTATGACTTCACTCTCTTTCCCTTTATTAAAGTTTTTCAAGACCCGGTTTCTCTTTGTAGCCTTGACTGTCCTGGAGTAAACTAAACTGTAGACCAGGCTGGCCTCGAACTCACAGAGTCCACCTGACTCTGCCTCTTAAGTGCTGGGATTAAAGGTGTGCGCCGCCACCACCCAGCAACTGGCTTCTTCTTAAAAGACTGGGTACCGAAAAGCCAAAGGGAAAAAAAAAAAAAAAAAAAAAAAAAAAAGCCGGGGCAGTGCACGCCTTTAATCCCAGCACTCAGAAGGCAGAGGCAGGCGGATCTCTGTGAGTTCGAGGCCAGCCTGGTCTACAAAGCGAGATCCAGGAAAGGTGCAAAGCTACACAGAGAAACCCTGTCTCAAAAAACAAACAAAAAAAAAGACTGGGTGATACTATATAGCCCTGGACATCCTGGAAGTCACAGAGACTCACTTCCCTTTGACTCCCAGAGTGCTGGGATTGAAGTGTACCTCTCCCCCTATAACCCGGTTTTAAAGACCAAAGTTTCATGATAAAAGTCTGCAATGGATACAATATCTACAAGAATATGAGACAAAGCCAACATCTTTGGGACAATATTAACCTTAATGATGATAAAAGCTCATTTATCACATCTCCAGCCCATTTTAAGCTGTTAGTTTAAGGAAATTCCATAGCAGTTCATATGTGTATCTCTGAGCAGAAAACAATAGGCTACATTGTATATGTACCTATTACATGCCTATTATTTTAAACACTTTTGTATCAGACATTTTCCAAGACCATCCTAAAGTAGAGAAATGCACAGTGACTACCCACACTCATGGCTCAGGTCATCAGCACCTGACGGGTGAAAACTAAACTTGGTGATGCCAATGGCTAATATCAGCATGACTGTTCCACAGTCACTGCAGGTTTCAAAAGGAGAAAAACTGTCAGGTAAAGACAGTTACAGCTTAACAAAGACATAAAAGGGAAATTAAAATGAGCTACCTTTTTTAGCATAGCATATTGGTAGACATTAAAAAACAAGACTGGTCAGGCAGTAGTGGCACATGCCTTTAATCCTAGCACTTGGAGGACAGAGGCAGGAGGATCTCTATGGCAGGATATTTGATAGCACTTTGACACTGAGACTGTGTTAATAACATTAGCCTTGAATCAGGGGGCAAAGCCAGTGACTGGCTGACTGGAATTAGTCATAGAGAAGCCAGGAAGACAGATAGAGAAGGCGCAGAGGAAGAGCAGGGAGGAACTCACACTTCCTGTCTCGGAAAGCCAGGAGTGTGGAGAGCTCCGCTGGCTGCTCCTCCACACACTCTTTGACCTATCAGGCTTAGACCTGGAATTTGATTCCTGACTCTTTATTGGTAACAGAACAACTTAAATAAGAACGGAGCTCTGTGAGTTTGAGTACAGCCTGGTCTACAGAGCGAGTTCTAGGGCAAATACACAGAGAAACTCTGTCTTGAAAAAACAAATTAAAAAATAATATTTGGGAAAACAGGCATACTACACATGCTAGGGGTGAATAAACAGTGACAATATCTCAATGAAAATAACCGAGTAGCAGGTGTGGTGGCACATGCCTGTATTCCCTGCACTGAGAAGCAGGAAGATCAGGAGCCCAAGGACAGCCTCTGCTACATAGCAATTTGGATGCCAGTCTGAGTACATGAGACTGTCTTAAATGTAACAACCCCATCCTGAAAATTTCTGCAACCTGTAGCACAGCAATCAGTACGCTTTCCACCAGTCTGACTGTGCTCAGAAAATGCTCACAGGTATTTACAAAGACCAATTGCCAAGCACACCAAACACTGCACCTTTTGTATTTTTACAATACTAGAGACTGAACCCAGGGCCTTGAGATGCTAGGCCACTGTTGTGCCACTGCACAGAAATACTGCTTTTGACTAGAAAAAAGTTAGTAATCCTGTAATACTGTCTCTTAGACAGTATTACAAACACTGATAAAACCAGAGACTATGAAACCAAATGTATAGCTTGGGCATAAGGAGAGCTTTTTATAAGTGACTGAGCGTCAGCAAGACGGTTCAGTCAGAAGAAGCGCTTGCCATCGCTGAAAGCCCGAGTTCAAGCCTCAGGACCCACATGCTGGAAGGATAGAAATGGACCTGCAATTTGTCCTCTGACCTCTATCCATACCACACACACGTTACACAGACTCTGAGCATATAGACGACATACAGGACTTTAATTCTGCTCGGTGCCATCTTTTGTAGTGCTGTGAGTTGAACCCAGAGCCTGGTACAAATCATACAACCACTCTAAACACCACCCCTGCCTTTCTTCCTATTTCCTGTGTTTCCCAAAGTCTACAGTTTGGGGGTAAAAACCAGCTGTTTAATAAGAAAAGGAAAAAGACTAAGACATTCCTCTCACGCTAAGACCTGAAAGTACTTCCGTATACTCATCAAGCCGACCCTTCTCTGGATGAACTGAGTGCCATTTCATTATGTCAATGTGTGACGGAAGGTGTCAGCAGTGACTCAAGCAAAGCTTGCAAAGACAGAAACTGAAGGCCAGCACAGCTCCGTCATCATCTAAAGCCGCCCATTCTGGGCTGCATCCCAGACACACCCCAAACTAAGCCACCAGTGTTAGCTCACTGCCTACCAGCAGCATCTCTCCCAACATCTGTTTTCTAATTTGCTCCTAATGCTTCCTCAAAATCATCCCTACATGTAGTAGTGTATTTTAAAATGTTATTTTTGTTTATATTTGATTTGTTTAACTTTGTGAAGTTGTGTCATTATGTCTGTAAAACATCTGATGGTTTAATAAAAAACTGGCCAATAGCAAGGCAGGAGAAAGGACAGGCGGGGCTGGCAGGCAGAGAGAATAAATAGAAGGAGAAAACTGGGAAGAGAAAAGATCGAGCAGCCAGAGGAGGAGGACTCCAGGAGCCAGCCACCCAGCTACATGACAAGCTGTAGCAGGTTTAAGATTCCTGCTACAACAAGCCATGGAATAAGAGTAAGATTTACAGAAGTTAGAGAATGGGAAAAGCCCAGAGGCAAAAGATAGACGGATTAATTTAAGGAAATCTGGCTAGAAACTAAGCCAAGCTAAGGCCGGGCATTCATAATTAAAAACAAACTTTTGTATATAATTTATTCAAAAGCTGGATGGCGCTACCCCTACCCACCCAAAAGCCAAATAACAACCAACAACACCTACCCAGGTTCTAATCCCCAAGTCTTAGCTCTGAATATCCATAAATGGACTTGTCCCTTGCTAACCTCACGAACCCCATCCTCTCTCAGCAAGGGTTTTGTTTTGTTTTTTTCAAGACAGGGTCTCACTATGTAGCCCTGGCTGTCCTGGAACTTTCTCTGCAGACAAGGCTGGCCTTGAATTCACAGAGATCCATCTGCCTCTGCCTCCCGAGTCTGGGATTAAAGGCTTGGGCTACCATGCCCAGCTTGAGAAAGGCTTCTTGCTGACTTCTTTCTAGACTCATTTCCCTGCTTTCTTTTTCTGCCACACTGCGGCAGAGATCTACCGATGCTCATGATTGTATCACTTCCTCAGAGACCTTCCCCAACCATCTTTCTTGAAGTATACCATCTTCTCCCACACCTGCTTGTCTCCAACTCCTCCCAATGAGGGATTGTGAAGTCCTCTCACAGTAGTCCCAACGTAGAGACTTGCTGAATTAGTGATGGACTCTACACTGACTGCTGGCTTTGTGCAGCCAGTCAGCTCTGGGGAAGGAAAATCCTGGAAATAAGTAAGTCTAGCCCTATCTACAGCCTCCCTTGTCCTCAGAATTCTTTCTTAAGGAAGACTGTTAGGAGACATACCAAAAACTCTTATTTTGATGTCTAATTTTATTTTTTGAAACAAGATTGCATTTAAGTACTTCTTAAGTGAAATACTGCTCTGTGGCCTCAGAGGTGCTGGCTCCAGCAATCTATCTACAACTCTAAGTCCCATCTTAGAGGCAGCCTGTTCAGGGGCAGGATCTAATGGGCACATCTTGATAGGGTGGTGGCTAGACCCATGGGGGAATATGTGAGGCATCCTGGAGGGTCAAAGCTCTTGTGCCCATGGAAGAAAAGCAGAATAGTCAGGCACACCTGTGCTAGAATCCAGCTGCTGGGCATCTGTCACTCACTAGCCAGTAACCTTCAGCAAGCTTCTTGACCTTTCTAAGCTCAAGTTTCTTCATTTGTAAAATGGAGGTATTTATAGTACCCATCTCTTTGACATTTATGTGGATCAAGTGAACAGTGACCATGAGTGGTAACTATTTTTAGGGAAGGTATCATCTATCCATGACTCTGGAGGGGCTCAGGCCAGAGGGCATACTGCTCCAAGACAAAGGAAAAGAGCAAATAATACCTACCCACATGCTTCTCATGTGTGCTACAGTTCGTTCTCTCTCTCTCTCTCTCTCTCTCTCTCTCTCTCTCTCTCTCTCTCTCTCTCACACACACACACACACACACACACACACACACACACACACACACAATTTATCATGAAGCTATAGTAACATGCCCAGACCACTAACTGAATACTAATTCTATCTAACAAAAATTTACTTTTTAATATTAATACATATCTCCTGTGGAATATGTTTATTTCTTGGCATTTTCTATACTTTTCTTTCTGAGACAGGGTCTCACTATGTATCCCTGACTGGACTAGAACTCATTATGTAGACCAGGCTGGCCTCCAACCTGCAGTGTCCTGAATACACACAAGGCATCATTTGTACCTAAATATCCTGAGCTACCCCTGACTATGGCTATGAGATCAAAGGACTTAGACTCCCAAAAGGGACTTTTACCCATCAGTGCACTGGACTGTCTCCAAAGAAAGGATGTGAACAAAACCTCCAAGACAGTTTATGTGCCTACTTTATACTTAAGAGCGCCTGAGTAGGCTAAGAAGCAGCTCTTAACAGATGTAACAGTGATAAAGGGAATGGCAGGCAAACGAGTTCCAAATGGGCAGAGGGCAACTCCTGTCCCTGAACACTGGGCATCTTCAAACAGGCCGCCCCATCAATAGCAAGGACATGTGCTGTAAGCTACTCTATTTCTGCAGAACACAGTGGGGTCTACTAAGTGCCAGGCGCCTACAGAGTGGCCAGAATGTGCCAGATTTGATGGGAGATGGGAAGAAAGGACACCCTGGGAAACACACAAACTGGGGAACTGACTCTTGTGTCTTTGTTAAGAGACAGACAGATCAAACCAACAGTTCAAAAGCCAAATTTTATTTTTTTATTATTATTATTTTGCCTTGTTTGTTTGTTTTTTGAGACAGGGTTTCTCTGTGTAGTTTTGGTGCCTGTTCTGGATCTCACTCTGTAGACCAGGCTGGTCTCGAACTCATAGAGATCTGCCTGGCTCTGCCTCCTGAGTGCTGAGATTAAAGGCGTGCACCACCACCGCCTGGTCTTATTTGGCTTTTTTGAAACAGGGTTTCTCTGTGTAGCCCTGGTTGTCCTGAAACTCGCTCTGTAGACCAGACTGTCTGTGAACTCACTGAGATGCACCTGCCTCTGCCATCATGCCTGGCTTCAAAAGCCAACTTTTAAAGAAAGTCAAAAGTGGAATACAATCTGATCAGAAGAGAGGACTCTCCTTGAAGCACATTTTTCATGTTCAGTCACTTCCAACTCCGTTTTACTCACACTTTGAAAACTCAATTACAGGATGGTGTTACATATCAAATGCTGTAAATTCAAAGGCAAATGATCCAGGTAATTTCACTCAGATGAAAATGCCAACTTGGACTACTAACAACAAATGGAGTCTGCTAAACCATCAGAAGCCAGCACACGTGGTGGCCAGTGTCATCTCTCTCTCAGAGGCCTGAGAAGACATGCTCAGAACTGGACTGGTAAGTGATTTGCATAAGCGGATGTGGAGTCTAGAAGAAAGGATTATTTATCTATTTATGGATTTTAGGTCACAGGTTTAGGTTTAAGTTCACTCTGAAATAACCTTGTCTGTTATATAGCTACTTGCCAGAAGGCACATTTGGAACCTACCTGTATAGAACTTCATGAGGGAAGGTACCAGCAATTTTGTAGAGAGAGGATGGTTCTCAATCATCTCAAAAAACTTCTGAGTTCGAGGTTGGACAGAAGGGTTGGTCATGAACATAACCTCCACCAGTTTGGCCACCAGGTACGGATTCCGGATGTAATTCTGGTTGCACAGCATCACCACGAGGAACATCACGATGTCCTGAGTACAGGGCTCATAAAGCACCTGAGGAGAGTATCTGAACAGAGGCAAAGGACACTCTGTGAGCCGCCAGGAACCATGGGAAGGAAAGGAGGGAGACAGGGTACAGCCGGGGAGGGCAGGTACCAGATCTTTTGGGTGGTTCAAGTGCACAATGGAACACAGATGCAAAGCCAAATGTGTGTGCTGGCTGCAGCATGCTGTGCGAACCACGCTTTAGAAAGGAAGCTTGAACTGGGCGGTGGTGGCATACGCCTTTAATCCCAGCACTCAGGAGGCAGAGGCAGGTGGATCTCTGTGAGTTTGAGGCCAGCCTGGTCTACAAAGCGAGATCCAGGAAAGGTGCAAAGCTACACAGAGAAACCCTCAAAAAAAAAAAAAAAAAAAAAAAAAAAAAAAGGGAAGCTTGAGTGGACTTCACAAAAAAGTCTTCACCACCCAGGGCGGGTTGGGTAAAAGACAGGGTCTCAAACAGCTCCAACTGGCCTCAGGTTGACTATATGGCTTAGGCTGGCTTTGAACTTGTTACCTTTGGCCTCTACCTCCCAAGTACTGGGATTAAGGAATTAGTGACCAAGCCCAGCTTTAAAAGTGTTTTGATGGAGTTAATGTCTAACCTGAAACTTCCAGGGCCAGCAAGATGCTGACACTGGTGTGGACACCAGAGTCCTGTCTCCAGGGGGCCCACACAGCAGAAGGAGAGGACCAATTCCCAGAGAGAGGAGCTTGATAGCATGCAAGGTTCCCGTGCATACACAGGAATAAATACATGTTGCTGGTTTTTTGTTTGTTTGGTTGGTTTTGGTTTTTTGAGACAGGGTTTCTCTGTGTAGCTTTGCATCTTTCCTGGATCTCGCTTTGTAGATCAGGCTGGCCTCAAACTCACAGAGATCCACCTGCCTCTGCCTCCCAAGTGCTGGTTAAAGGCTTGCGCCACCACAGCCCAGCCATTCATGTTTTAAAAATTTAAATAAAATTTGTTTTAAGAAATAAAAAATTTTCAAGAATGTGTCTATATTATCATGTTTGGAATAAACGACTCAAGCTACTTAAATTCTAATACTGGATTTACTCAGCAACTAAACTATAACCTTTAATCACCCTTTAAATTTCTTGCCACTCAAAATCCATGTATCACTACTGACTGGGCCTTGCCTGAGAACAGTTTCTCTGTTTTTTTGTTGTCTGAGGGACAGTCTACCATGTAGAGCTGGCTGGCCTGGAACTCACAAGCCTCCTGCCTGAGCTTCCAGGGACTGAGATGTGTGTGGCACTGTGCTCAGATGGGACAGCTTTTAGGATAGTAATTCAACTTGCTTTAATTTTGCATTTTTGTTGTTACTGGGAAATACTTGCTATTCGCACTCCGGGCAAGGAGTCTATGCTGCTTTTGCCTTTTTTTTTTTTTTTTTAAAGATTTATTTATTTATTTATTATGGATACAGTGTTCTGCCTGTAGGCCAGATCTCATTATAGATGGCTGTGAACCACCATGTGGTTGCTGGGAATTGAGATCAGGACCTCTGGAAGAGCAGTGGGTGCTCTTAACCTCTGAGCCCCTGCTTTTGCTTTTGCAAACAGACTTCAGACCCATCCCTCTGCCACCCAGTACTGTTCCCAGGTTATGGTGATGTCTCCAATGCAAAAAGTGAAAGGTTTTATTTATTTCTTTTTGATTTGCTTTTGGTGGTTCTGGGGATCAAATTCAGGCCTTTCACATGCTAGACCTCAGGTGACCTTCCACTGAGGTCCTGCCAGTGAAAGCTTGAGACCCTGAAATTAGTATTTTAGGAAAACAAAAACAAAAATCCAAACAAAAAAGGAAACTCTCCCAAATACTAGATAAGGTGAAAATACTTTTTTACACCTTCTCCAATTTTACAAATGGATACTTTTTTTTTTCTTTTAGTTCAAACACAGCTGTGTTATTTCTGGTTTTTGATGTTCACTGGGGCATTTCTCAGAAACACACTCAACTATCAAACACTCAGCTCAGGTTTCACAGAGAGCTTGTCCCTACACTGCTCATCCTGCTTCTGTCCTGGAGATTCTATACTGCAATTGACTGCTGCTGAACAGGGTTGAATTCTCCAATTTTTGAGCAGCATTCAGGTAAAGAAAGTCACACAACCCCAGGCTTAAATGAAGGTTGGAGCACAGCTGACAGCACCATGTACAGTGTATAAGTAGAACACACGGCATGTGAGGTACTTACTGTACAATAAAAAATAAAAATTCAGCAACGTCTTCTACATAAAACTCAGGCAATGCTGCAAATACCTTGGGGACATCTGAATTTAAAGGCAGTGTTACGCTGTAGTAGAGAAAAAAAGCACAATTTACAAAATGAAATCATGGCATGTTGATTACACAGAGTGTTATACGACTAAATACGTCATTTTGGAAAGAGAAGCCCTTACTGTGTAACACAACTGTGTAAAATATACACAGGCAAACAACTGTGACCTTTGGAAGTAAGAACAGATGAGGGAGACGGGCACACTCCGTGTGGCAAGTGTTTGCTTCATCTGGATTTCTTGCTGGAGTTAAGGTGGTAGTAGATAAAATGGGAAGGAAGTCCAAAGTTCATGTTTGGTCATTTTGAGCAACTCAAATGAGCCACAAGCCACGCATATATTTATATAACCTTTCCGCTTTTAGGGGCCCAGGCCAAACCTCACCATCAATGCCTGAGACGCATGAGCGTCCTAATGAACACGAGACAGCTGTAACTGAAACAGTGTGACTGTCAGTCTGGTCCCCTGGATGTGGTGCTCAGGAGGACTCAGTAGGCTGTTACCTCCAGCACTGTACTTCTAATTTAGAGATCTGCTTTTCTAGCCATCCAAAGCTATAGCAAAGTTTTTTAAATGCCACCCATTAAGAACCACATGGGGAAATAATAATGTAGCTTCACAGTCTGTGATATAAATATAATCGGAGGGT
Source organism: Onychomys torridus (assembly GCF_903995425.1). Taxonomy (NCBI): domain Eukaryota; kingdom Metazoa; phylum Chordata; class Mammalia; order Rodentia; family Cricetidae; genus Onychomys; species Onychomys torridus. The sequence goes on from NC_050444.1 coordinate 160,693,076, forward strand.
AAGGGTTTGGCTGCAGTTATGACCGAAGAACAATGAGGACGACACAGCAGGTGCAGTGAGACATGGCAGAGGGAAGACACACTCACTCGGGATATGCAGGGTCCAGGATGCGGAGCAGCAGCTGAATGAGAAGACCATAAAAATTCAGACATCTTCTCAGGAAGCTCTCGTCAAGTAAGCCAGCGTCAGCACAGGCCTTGCACCGTACCAGTTTCTGTGGAAGTAGGTGTGCCCCCACCCATAGATTAGTCTGGAGTCAAGGCCCCTCAGCATGACTAGGCAGGAGAGGGGCCAGCAGCTAAGACACCTGGGTTCTAAAGTCTCTAGATGTTCCTCTCTAACCAGCGACAGGACACTGATCACTGTGTCAAGATCAGGTTTTGTGGTCCTAAAAAAAACAGGTAGGTATGCCATGCAAACCACTGAGCACAGAGGACAGCACACAGTTAGTGCCTGAGGTTAGTCACTGATACCATTTCCCAGTAACTTGGATGGGGGATGGGGTTGACAGGGAAGCCCTCTGGGTGTCAGGAAAATTAGTGGAAAAAAGCCAGACAAACTGTATCTGAATTTCAACACCACTACTTACGTGCTACACTGAAGCAAAACGTCTACCCACTAGGCTGCTATCCCTCAGAGGATACACACAGACACACATGATGGGGGTTCAAACAGCTTATTATAGATCCCTTGAAACACAACTGCCGAATAAATATTAAGGGGGCTACAGATCTGAAAGGGGACACAGAGTCTCCCTCTGTAGCCCAGGCTGGCCTTGAACTCATAGCCACCCCCTTGTCCTGGGCTCCAAAGTAGGTTACAGGTGGAACCACTATGCCCATCTCTATTTTGTATCTTTTTTTTTAAAAAATAATTTATTGCTGGGCGGTGGTGGCGCACGCCTTTAATCCCAGCACTTGGGAGGCAGAGGCAGGCGGATCTCTGTGAGTTCGAGGCCAGCCTGGGCTACCAAGTGAGTTCCAGGAAAGGGGCAAAGCTACACAGAGAAACCCTGTCTTGAAAAACAAAAACAACAACAACAAAAATTTATTTAAATTTATTTTATGTGCATTGGTGTGAGGGTGTCAGATCCTCTGGAACTGGAGTTACCGACAGTTGTGAGCTGCCATGTGGGTGCTGGGAAGTGAACCCGGGTCCTCTGGAAGAACAGCCAGTGCTCTTAACCACTGAGCCACTTCTCCAGCCCCTCTATTCTGCATCTTAACAAAGTCCAGTCTATTAGCAAATGAAAATTTGAAATCTTAGCTTGTCACAGAAATCGAAGAGATACTTTTCTCTATCATGCCACTTAGCACGAGCAGCTAACATTCAGCTTTATGATCCAAACATAAGCACAGAAAATGTGCACACATGCTTCTCTGCCTTCCTGTGCAAGTCGGCCAGTGTTGTGTTTAGCTGAGTTTGTCAGCAGGGATATTTCCATCTACAGTTAGGTTCTATGTAACAGATGATTTTCAATCAGAAATGAAGAACATGGAGTAAGTGAGAGAGATCTATTACCAGACTGCGCTTTGTCAAGCACGGAGACCATGTGTGGCTGCATGTACTGGAGCATGTGTGTGGCGGGGTGGGGAAGAGTGGAGAAGTCACACCGCAAATGAGAACCTTTACTAAGAATTAGTATGAGCATGTATACATTCTCCACTGGAGTATAAACAACTGTGTCGGAAATATGCAGTCATAAACAAGCTTTAAACTATCCTATTTTACCTTGAGGGAAAAGAACAATGAAGAAAAAATAGAGACATACAATGGATCATCACGGTGCTTATTCTGGTGGAAAGATTACTATTACAAAGCTGGTCCACAATTATGTCAATTAACTGTACAAACCTTAAGCTGAGTTTTACAGCGCTTCAGCATTTCTCGGTGTCTGGTGGCCAGCGGGGAATCTTTCCACTGGCTTTCATTATTTTTCAAATCTTCCACGGTTCTGAAATTAACAAACAAAACACATTAACAATCAAATGAAAGAAAATACACAAGTCCATTTTATCTATTCATTTTGACCATTTCATGGACTCTTTGAGAGAATTTTTTTCACACTTAAGTATTTTAAAAAGTAGAGCAAGCCAGGCAGTGGTGGCGCTCACCTTTAATCCCAGCACTCAGGAGGCACAGCCAGGTGGATCTCTGTGAGTTTGAGGCCAGCCTGGGCTACAGAGTGAGTTCCAGGAAAGGCGCAAAGCTACACAGAGAAACCCTGTTTTGAAAAATCAAAATAAAAAAATTAATAAAAAAGTAGAGTATATAAGCCAGCCCTGGCAGTGCATGACTCCAATCCCAGCACTTGGGAGGCCCAGGCAGTGGAGTTCAATGAGCATGGTCTACACAGAGAGTTCTAAGACAGCCAGAGTTCCATGGTGAGATCCTGTCTCAGAACAAAATAAAATAAAAACTGAAGCTTATCCCACTACACTAAGTTTTGGTTTAATTGACGGCACTTTTTCTTTCTGGTTGCTCATAAAATAATAATGTGTCTTTTTTGGGGAAGGGGTTTTTCTTTTTTTGGGGGGAAGGGGTTTTTCAAGACAGAGTTTCTCAGTGCAGCCCTGGCTGTCCTCAAACGCAGAGATCTATGTGTGTTAAAGAATGTTCTTCTCAGCACTTGGGAGGCAAGTGCAGACAGACCTTTGTGAGTTCAAGGCCATTCCAGTATACACAGTGAGTTCCAGGCCAGAGCCACATGGTGAGACATTATCCACCGTACACTGTCTATATCCACTATCCCTGGGCAAAAATGCACTTCAGATATGATGAAATATAATCATCGTTACCCTACTGCTCTGAGAGGTTAAAAAGAACTTTCTTGTACAAATTCTAAGCTCTTTTGTCTCAACTGCCAGTGGCATTTCCTTCTCTCCTTAGCTGGCCCTCCTTCTGCCGGGAATGGTCCTCTCTGTGGCTGCCTTGGTCCATTCTAGGTGACTACTTGAACATTTCCTATGGTGGAGGGAACATCGTTATTACCTAACACGCTGCCTATTTTAAACACTTGCTTACTTCACAGGATTCCCCAATCTCCTCATGATGTTGTGTAGAAAACCAGAGACTATTAAATGTCTACCATCACAGTTCCCTGACTGCAACCCGACGATTCGCACGGAGGAGAACCGCTTCTCTCAGCGGCACTTGCAGGAGTCTTCTGGAAGCTCGGGGAGAGGGGTCTGGGCTGAAGCTGTGCTGGAGGTTCCACTGCTAGGTTGGAGCAGTCTCCCCCTTCAAGCACACTCCAAGAACATCACCAAGAGCCCTTTGCTGTGGCGCTGAAGAGTTCAGAAACACCCCACACGCCCTTTCTTCTTATCTCAGAAAAACTGGGTTCTTTTGGAATGTGAGTATGGTAGACAAAATAATGGCATCTTTTAAAAACATCACATCCAAGGACTGGAGACATGGCTCAATGGTCAAGAACAAATGACGCTCTGACAAAGGACATGGGTTCAGTTCCCAGCACCTACAGGTGGCTCACAACCATTTCAAACTCCAGTTCCAGGGGATCTGATGCCCTCTTCTGACCTCCAAGGGCACTAGTGGCACATACACATAAATGCAGGCAAAACAAACACAAAAAATAAGTAAATCTAAATAAATTACATAAAGTCATCGTACCCTGATCTTGGGGCAAACCCTGCAGCACATAGCTGTGCTGGGTAGTTTATGTTTGTTTGTTTGTTTTTAATTTTTTTGTTTTTTTTCCTTTTTGTTTGTTTTGGTCATTGACAGAAGCCAGGGTAATCTGGAGAAAAGGGACTGAGGAAATATCTTTGTCAGATTGGCCTGTGAGGATTTTCTTTATTGACGATTGATGTATGAGGATTTACCCTACTGTGGGTGGTACCATCCTGGGCTGGTGGTCCTGGGTTCTATAAGAAAGCAGGTGGAGCAAGCCATGGGGAGCAAGCCAGTGAGCAGCATCCCTTAATGGCTTCCCCTTTAGTTTTGCCTCCATGCCCCGATTTCCCTTGAGGATGGGCTGTCTGTGTAAGCTTGTGGTCATGCTTATCACAGCCACACATGGTAAAAGGGACTGTGCAGACGTAAGGTTACCCTAGATTATCTGGCTGGCGCAGTCATCACACAGATCTTCCTAAGAGAAAGAGAGGGGAGGAGTAAACGGAGATGTGACAACGGGGCCGGACAAGAGGGTATCTAGAGACACTTTGTTAATTGACTTTGAAAATGAAGTGTGTCTGGAAGCAAGAAAGTAGGAAGCCTCCAGAAAAAGTGAGGTAACACTCTCCACACTGAGTCTTCAAAAGGGACGCAGCCCTGAATCTAGGATCCTGCCTTACAGAACATAAAGACACACTGTGTTAATGTTAGTTACTTCCTCTGGAGAAGCAAGAGGAAATGCATGCCATGGCGTACAGGGCTATGGATACCACATAAAGGAACTGGCACAGGCCCTGGCCTGGATGTGAAGATGCAGTCACTGGGGATAGAATGTTGGCAGCCCTAGACCTGACCCTTCGGCAACGGATAAAGCGATAGCCTCTCACAAGGCTGGATAAGGATAGGGAAAGAAACAAGATAGCCTTGAGGGTCTTGAAGGAAGGCAGTAACTATGAGTTCCTAGGAAGTGGAGTGGTCAGCCATTATCAATGAACAACAGAGGCTAAGTTCATAGCCTTCTAGGGCCTCCTGTCTGGAAGTCAGGGTGAGGGTTCAGATACAAATGGGTCTGGGGGGCTGTGACTATGCCACGAATCCATGTCTGGGGGACTGTGATTATGCCACAAATCCACATCTTTAAATCCAAAGGGCTCACTGGCAGAGGTAGCTCTTATAATGACCTTCCTGAGAAGATCACCCTGCAGGGTAAGGTGCAATGCTCTGCAACCCCCCTCCCCCATCCTTCAGCACCTCCAGAGCTACAAAAATCAATGCAATGACTGCCTTGGAGAGATCACAAGATCATATGCAGAAGGAACAGATGTCTGAAGGTGATAAGATCTGTTCCATTAGCTTTGAACTATGGGTCAGGAACCCAGAAAAGAACTCAAGCGTGGCCGGCATTTGGAGGTTAGAAGACTGGTTGGGCTGCAGAGGCAGGGCCTCCTGCAGGCTTGCAGGGGAGGGCCAGAGGCTTCCTGCTCATTCTTCCTGCCAGGCTATGAGCAAGCTTTAACTCAACCTGACTCCCTCTGCTTCTGCCACTACCAGTCTTCCAACATGACCCCTTCCCTCCCTACAAAGCCCTGTGATGACGATGGCCCTACCAGATGATCCAGGATAATCTCCTTGATCACTTTACCATTTGGGCGACATTCACAGGTTCTAGGCCTAGGACGAGAACCGCTTTGGAATGTCATGTGGGAATGTATGTGCAGCCGTGTGTGGAATGGATTCTGAGGGTGCTTGCTGAGCACATGAGGGAAACACCAACATTTCTATGTGGACAAAGTTCATTGTCACACTGTACCCAGCAGAGACTCTGGATTCAATGTCTGAATGATGAGGAGGGGGACTTGACAGCGACCTGGCTCTGCTGCAAGGTATTCAAACTAAGGAGCCTGGAATAGTAATGCCAACTTGCCATGAGACTTCCTCCCCGAAACTCACTCCCCACCCCCCCCCCCCCCCCCCCCCCCACCCCCGCTTATATCATAAAACTGCATCTCCAAGTAGCACAATACTGTTAGCACCAAAGATGGCCAGTGGGGTCAGTGGGAGTCATGGGATCTCAAATGACAATCTATATCTGGAGAGGAAATGCACTTATCCACAATCACACCTCACATTTACAAACACCTCTCTTTGTGAATGGTTTTAATAAATGGTTCTTATCTTATTTGCTTATTTTGTGTGTGGGCAGAGGACACCTTGCAGAAGTCTGTTCTTTCCTTCCACTTTTGTGGGTCCAGGCACTAGATTCAGATTGTCAGGCTTGGTAGCCAGTTTCTTCACCCACTGTGCCATCTCCTCAACCTTTGGTGGCTGGTATTAAAAGCAGACAAAATTAACCAGAGTGAGGAAAGCTTGAGAAAGAGATAACAAGCATGACTGGCCTCAAGAGCCCAAAGCCATACAGAGAGTATCCAATGCAATTCAGCTAGAAAACATACTAAGAGACAACCCATCCCAAAGTCTAACGATAAAATATTGTGAATCAAATAAAATACAGTAAGTTGGGCATGCCTTTAATCCCAACAACAATATGTGTGGGTACTCAGAGGCAGTAAGTTAAGATTCTTTATGGCCCCCTCCAAAAAAAAAAAAAAAAGAAAGAAAGAAAGAAAGGAAAAAAGGTAAATGTAGGCAGAGGTTTTGGCGGGAGCCACATTTACCACCCCAGCTCTGGGAAGTTGTTGGGTCCATGCTGCCACTGAGTAGCCCACGCCTGCTGCTCATAAACCCATTTAAGTGTTTGGTAGCACAGCCTCTTGAAGAGCTGCACCGTGCTAGCCACTAGCACGAAGGAAGCTGCCTCTTCAATGGGCTTTACTACTTTCTGTTTGCCGTGGGCATCAAGCCAACTCAAGGAAAGATGGTTAGCAGAGAGCTGCGTCTGGCTCCGCTCTTGTATGTTTAGAACCTTTTTAAAGCTTTCTCAGTTTTATTTGGATATAGGTGCCAGACATTTGGGTGCCGTATGTAGGCGGAGTTTCTCTCTGTGTCAGCAGCTGCTCATAAATAACCATTCAGAGACTTATTAATTAAAAATGCTTGGTTGGGGTTGGGGATTTAGCTCAGTGGTAGAGCGCTTGGTCGATGACTCAGGTTGGTTACTAGCTAACTCTTAAATGTTAAATTAGCCCTTATTTCATGCTCTGCCATGTGGCTCAATACCTTTTCTCAGCACAACAAATTCATTGCCTCCTCTACATGACTCCCCACCCCAATTCTGAAAGATTTCTCCTTCTCCTCCTCCTCCTCCTCTTCTTCACACTCTCTTTGTTCTGCAAGTCTTGCCTAACTTCTACCTGTCCAGGTATTGGCCAGGCAGCTCCTTTATTAACCCAGTCACAGTGACACATAATCACCCAGTATAAAGGAATATTCCAGATTTGTCTGTCAGATATACTAGGCCTGCAGGCCAAAGTTGGATGCCCCAACATTGTAGAAGAACTTTGGGTGACTGTCCAGGCAGCCAGCTGTTTCTGTCATCTCTTAATTTTGGAAGTCGCTTGCTCTGCACTTCCTGTTTACTCAGGTAATACATCCTTCTCAGGTCGTTGCTGGGGTTGAAGATGAGATAGTTACAATTACACTTCTCCCTAATCATGATAGAAAGTCAATTAGGTACAAAACACTGGACTCTTCAGGGGAGGACTGCTGATGTAGCATTGTCTCTATTTTGCCAAATACAAATCAACTGGATATTGTAATTGTAATTCCTACTTGGTAACACTTATTGTTGTATATAAATTTATTATGCTAAAGTTAAAACTTTCCTTTTTAATTATACAAAGAGGGGGAAATATGGAATAGTCCCTTACACAGTGTGACGATATGTCACTATGATTGAATTAATAAAGTGTCTGACTCACTAATATATAGACAAGTAGATACTAGGCAGGACTTGCAGGAAAAAAGAGCTTGAAGAGGAGGAGGAGTCTTTCAGAACAGAAAGGAGACATGGAGAGAAGATGAACTTGTCCTGAGAAAGAGTATTGATCCACATGGCAGAGCATGGGTAATTTAAAATGTAAGAGTTAGCTAGTAACCAGCCTAAGCTATTGGCCAAGCATTTATAATTAATAACAAGTCTCTGAATGGTTATTTGGGAGCGGCTGCCGAGACACAGAGAAACTCCACCTACAGGAGAAAGAGAGAAAGACTGAAAGAGAGAAAGGGAAGCGAGACACTGACTCATACAGCCAAGGAGACCTTGAACTGTCTCCACCTCACAAGTGCTGGGATGCCAGAGAAGTATGCCACCATGCCCACTGTCATAGGTTTTAATACAGTATATTATATTATTATGTTATAAATTATATTATTATAGTTGTTCCATTTTGTTATTAGTTGTTAATCCCTTAGAGTACTTAATATGTAAAATTTTATCCTAAGTATGTATCAATGAGAAAACTATAAATAATAAGGTATAGTAGAATATTATTTTAAAGTGTGCTATTTTTGTTGATGGTCTAATAAAGAACTGGCCAATAGCAAGGCAAGAGAAAGGATAGGTAAGGATGGCAGGCAGAGAGAATATCTAGGAGAAATCTGGGAATGGAGAGGATTGAGCAGCCAGAGAAGGAGGATTCCAGGGGCCATCCACCCAGCTACACAGCAAGCCACAGAGTAAGAGTAAGTTACAGAAGTAAAAGAACAGAAAAAGTCCAGATGCAAAAGGTAGATGGGATAAGTTAAGTTAAGGAAAGCTGGCTAGAAACTAAGCCAAGCATCCGTAATTAAGAATAAGCCTCTGGCCGGGCACTGGTGGCGCACGCCTTTAATCCCAGCACTCGGGAGGCAGAGCCAGGTGGATCTCTGTGAGTTCGAGGCCAGCCTGGTCTACAGAGTGAGTTCCAAACAGGCTCCAAAGCTACACAGAGAAACCCTGTCTCAAAAAAACAAAAACAAAAAAACCCAAAAACCACCACCAACAAAAACAAACAAAAAGGATAAGCCTCTGTGTGTGATTTATGTGGGAGCTGGGTGGCGGGCCCCCAAGTATAAAGCCAAACAACAATAATAAGGTTTGGTAGCATTTATGGATTTAGGCACCAACATGGCAGCTTACAAGTGTCTGTAACTCCAGTTGGAGAGGATCCAGTGCCCTATACTGGCCTCTGAGGGTACCAAGCACTCATGTGGTAATAAACTTACACACATAAAATTAAAATAAGTCTTAAACAAAACAAAAACGAAATACAACACAACACAACAAAACAAAACAAAACCCTGAGGCAAGAGAGGTGGGGCAGGAGTAAAAAACTCTGAAAATCTTCCAAAGGACTTCAGCAAATTTCCCAGCACTTACATGGTGCCACATTCACCTGCAACTCCTCCTCCAGACCTGATATCCTCTTCTGACACTGCCCACATGTGGTGCACAGACAATCATGGAGCACTCATTATTAACAATATTAAATAAGTCTTTAAAAAAAAAAAGAATCTATCAAATTGCTTCAAAAAATTATAGCCAATGAACTAAGAGAAAAAGGACTGTGACCATCTACAAACAACATAATCATATGTGGAAATGAAACTTTTAAGAATCCACAGAGTCACAGGGTGGTGGTGGCGCATGTCTTTAATCCCAGCACTCAGGAGGCAGAGGCAGGCGGATCTCTGTAAGTTCGAGGCCAGCCTGGTCTACAGAGTGAGTTCCAGGACAGCCAGGGCTACGAGAGAAATCTTGTCTCGAAACAAACAAACAAACAAACAGAACCTAGAGTCAATGTTACAGTAAGTGGCCTGGAATGTATAGTTACAGATATATATATATTTACAATGACAGCCCTTCGGACAGCTAGACCAGGACAGAAGTGGTTTAAATGGTCTGTCCAACCCATGTCTGCTCCTGGGATGTCTGTCTGAAGAAGCTGGAGCATTCGGACATGCTGGGATTTTGAGCCACTGTGATGACTTGAAGGCTGACAGCTGGAGCGCTCTCCAACATCTGGGCTCCTCAGACACAGACAACAGGGCAAAGGGGAATTAGATCTTTCCTTGATTTTCACGGGAAAACAGGGCTTGATAGTCCAGGGCAAGAAGGTATGCCGAGAAAGCAGGGGCTCTCTAAAGTGGTTCCTAGTAATCTTCACACCCAGTGGAAAGATTCCAGCAACCACACATAGAGACTCAGAAATCCACCTCTGCATCATTTTATCATGAAAAGAACACAGGAAGGAGAGGCACCAACGCAGCAGTAGAGGCAGATAGTGTACTTCGATGTACACATCCTTCCCCAGGTCCACTGACCACAGCCGACAGCATGTGCCTAAGCAGAGATGCCGGGACAGGGATCATGACACATACATACCTATTGAGCTCTCGGATAGCTCGGAGTCTTCGGATGTAGCGACGACAACTAGGCAGAATAGAGAGGTGGTGAGCGTGCAGGGTGAGAAAGAAACATTCTGTAGGGAATTTTGGCTCAGAAAATGGAGGCTGATCTCCATCTAGAAAAACAAAAACAGAAACAACAGGAATTCTTAGCTAAAATCAATTATAAGTCTTAAGGAAAAAGTTCCATTGTGAAGGAAAATCAGTTAAGAAGACTTTCTGGCTGGTCGGTGGTGGTGCACGCCTGTAATCCCAACACTCGGGAGGCAGAGTCAGGCGGATCTCTGTGAGTTCAAGGCCAGCCTGGGTTACAGAGTGAGTTCCAGGAAAGGCGCAAAGCTACACAGAGAAACCCTGTCTCGAGAGAAAGGAAAAAAAAAAAAAAAAAAAAAAAAAGAAGACGACTTTCTGTGTGTATGTATTTGTGGTGGGAGGACATGGTTTTGGATTGGCATATGTGAGGTTGTCCTGTGACTTTCTACACCTTGTTTTTAAGACTGGGTATCTCACTGAACTTAGATACTACCAACTGACAAGGCTAGACAGTCACTGACACAGGGAATGTCTTGTCTCCTTCCACCCAGTGTTGGGGTGACAGATGTGTGCTGCTACACCCAGCTTTATGTGGGAGCTGGGAAGCTGAGCTCACACACTCATGCTTGCACGGCAGCGCCTTACTGACCAAGTGAGCCATTTCCCCAGCCCAGGAATTTATATTTAGTGTTTTTTTTGAGACAGGGTCTCCTTATGTAGCTCTAGCTGTCCTGGAATTTATAGAGATCTGCCTGCCTCTGCCTCTTAGGTGCTGGGCTTAAAAGCATACACCACTATGGCCGGCCTCCAAGAATATTTTTTAAATTACAAACTTATGTGACATTGTAAGAAAAACAAATTCCTATGTGCTTTAAAGGCCCTGTTCCTGTCTTAGTTGATTAAAAGCTTACATAGATCAACCGTTTATGATATGTCTTCCTGATATATCCTATGAAATCACCTTCATTTCCCAAGATGTGTTATTACTTCAATCTGAAAATAGTATTAAGCTACATTAATAAATTACAGACGTTTTCTTCCATGTTTGTGTTTTTGATCTTGCTAGGAAGAAGTATATACTTTGAACATTAACTTTGAGAGCACAGGCTGAAAGTAGAATCATAGAGAGAATGTCATTATTTAGTAGTTTGTTGTTTTGGTTTTGGTTTTGAAGACAGGGTTTCTCTATTGTAACAGTCCTGGCTGTCCTGGAACTTGCTCTGTAGCCTAGGCTGGCCTCGAACTCACAGAGATCCACCTGCCTCTACCTCCTGAGAGCTGGGATTAAAGGTGTGCACCACCACCGCACAGCTATATATACAGTAGTTTTTAATCAGCACATAGCTTGACTCGTTCATAGGGTAGAGTTCTTACTTCATACATGTATATAGCATGTCATAGATCACTTCAAGCCCTTACCATTTCTTTGTGTTGGGAACATTCAAACCCCCTCAACAGTTTTTATGAACTATAAACTGAGTCACCGCCGACCATGGCTGTCCTTCTGTGCTATAGAACGTTGGGGACTATTTCTCCTACGCAGCAACTGTCCCCTTCACAGGTGCAGTGCTTCAAGGGCACAGTCTTGCTGCTGTGGAGACTGAGGCAGGGGGATTGCTTGAGTCTATGAACTCGAAGCTGGCCTGGACAGCACAGGGAATCCTCAAAATGCTACCACCACCCAGTCAACTGCTCTCTCTCTCTAGCTATCCTCCTCTGGGTGCCTCCCTATCCCTTCTACAGTATTTCATTATATGTCAGATACTGCCAGGATCCACTTCTGACTGAAGGAATAAATTCATTAAACAACACCTCTTTCTTTTCTTGGTCTTGTAAGGCAGGATCTTGCTGTGCAGCCTAGGCTGGCCTTGAACTTGTGATCCTCTTGAGTGCTGGGGTTATAAGCATGTGTCAACTAAGACTGAGCCCCAAGGAAGGTGCTTTTCTAGAAGGTGAACATTTATCATGGAGGGCATTGCCACTTCCAGGTAAACAGGAATTCATCTTACTCCACACATAATTTTAAAATATCAAAAACACCAAATTGGCATGAGGTTTTGATTTTTGTAATTACAAATACATTTTATGTTATCAAGTAGCAAGATTATTATCATCACACCTTAAAAGTCATATTTTCAACTGCCACAATACACCACCAATCTACATAATAAAGTTGCTATTATTGGTTCTCTCTTCTGTCTCCACCCGTCTGTTCTATGTATCTGTGTTCAGTAATTCTTGGAAGAAATTTTACTCTGTTAACTTTAATTATGCACCTCCATCTCCCAAAGCCCAGCAGATGAAAGACGCGTCACTCACAGAGCTCAGCCAGCCACTCATTCACATCTTCCATTGTTGCATTTATTCGTGTCTCATCATTCGGGAGAGTAATCCGACACTTCGGGTGGAATATGTAAGTGGGATCGACTGTTTCTAACTTGATTTTTGTACTTAGCTGCTGCAGGACCCACAGGAGATTCAGCATAAAGCCATCTGTAGAGACCAATCGGTCATCCGCCTGGGACAGAAGACAAAAGCAATTCCAACAACTGTTATGTACAAATTTGGCACAAGTTTCTATGAAAGCAGAGGGGACATTCAAATGTGACCACTCCCTAAAGTCACTGACAGGTCATGCAGTGACCACTGCCAATCAATCAGCTAGCAGATGTCAGCCAAGCGACGTCCCACCCATCCTCCACCATGGGCTCACTGACCTCTGCAGAACCCGAGTCTGTAGGAAACAATTCGTACTGAGAGAGGAACTGAGGGTCAGAGAATGTTAGTAAGCAAAGACAGACGACATGCAGCTTCCTTTCTCGTCCTTCTTTCTGAAGAACACTAGTCCAGTGAGCTGCACTCCCACCTGACAGCTTCCCACGTAAAGAGTGAGCATAGCCCTGTGTGAGGAACTAAGAAGCCAGTTAGAGCTGAGCGGCCACCGCACACTAGGAACTATTCTAATGCTTTACATCCAGTAAGCCCACAGGTTAGCAGCCACTATTAACCCCATTTACCAAATGAAGAAACTGAGGCACAGAAAGACACTGTCAGGTGTGGCCAACTTATAGACCAGCTGGGAATGGGGCCCAATGTAAAAGTGTAAACTCACACAGAACATAACGAAATTTCTGATGGTCTCTTTTGACTGCACGGCTCTTGGGTGCTGACTCACAGATGACACCACCAAGTGGTGACGTCAACAGACTGGACACAGCAGACCGTGTGAGCAGCACTAGCACTCGCTGGGTTTCTGCTCTTCTCTAGACTTTCATTCTCTTGCTTCTGAGTACTTACTGTTAATAATAATCTAAAATTTTTAATTTCCCCACACTTACCATGAGCAATGGAATCTCATGACTTCGAAGTGCTTCTTCTGGACTGTTCCTGACACTACTCTTTGTGATTTCCTTACTGACACTCTTCCCCTTCTATAGTGGATTCTACTACAGTCCTCACCGAGAGGCTCTGAGCAGACTCAAGCCTATGGCTTCTTTTTTACCTGCCCATTCTCTCCCAGTCACAAAGACCTATGTCCTGGGCTGACAATAAAGCTCGCTCATTCCTGCTCTAATACCGTATATATACCAAGAGGGTTCTTTTCCCAGCCTTGTCATGACTGGCTCCTCAGTCAAGGCTTGCGTAAAATGTCACCTCCTCAGAGAGGCCGCTCTGCTATCTGGTCAAAATTCACTCCTGTCCTTCCCTCCCAGCACTCCACAAGTACCCCCAAACCCTTCACACTCCACCACAGACTCCATTACTGTCTGGAATACTGTGCTTGCCTGTCAGAGAACCCTGCCAGAGAACCCAGGCTCCACACAGTGGGAGGCTTGCCTCTCTAGTTTCATGCTGTCTTCCTGATCCCCAGAACTGACCCTGGGAGGCGCTGCATTTGAAAGCATTTTGGGGACTCCTACCTGCATCTGGGCTTTCTTCATATTGGCATTGACAACGGCCGCCATATAACTGAGAGCAGCTTCACGAGTTTCACCGTTTAACAAAATACTATGCAGTATCTTGAAAAGCTCTTGCTGAGTTGTTTTGAAAAAGAAAAAAACAAAAACAATTGACTTCTTTTTATTTTGGGAATAGCTTCCCACTCCCCACCCCCTCTTCTCCCACGCCCACTCCTTGTAGGGAACCCAAGACAGTCAACATTATGAAGTGTGTGTGACCAGGAGGACTTGGGGAGAATGCTGAGCAGCCAGTTTTAATAAACCAGCCTTTGCTGCTCCCCTTCCGTGACTAATATGGTCTCGATTACCAAGGCACTTCACTTTTACAGTTTAGGACAAAAGACATCTTAACTACGTCAGTGGCTCAGCCAAGGGTTCCACACGCTAACATCTTCTGCTCATCCTCATGATTTCCATGGCTACAGGCAAGATGGAGGGAAAGCATGACCACTAGACATCACTCTAGTCCCTAGTGACACTCTCAGGGAAATAGCATAGCTGGGCTTCAGTCATCACTCATGTCATGTCTGGGAGACACTGGACTGGCACCCTTGAGGTGCTGGGCCTGGGCTTCAGCTCTGTCCAGAAGCAGCAACAAGTGCTAACGGCGACAAGGGAGAGCTCTGTACGGAGCATGTTCTTTGTAAAGTGTCTGACTCCTGGGACACGAATGACCCAGGCAGCACTGGGTCTATGAAACAGGCCTCTCTTCCCCAGGGAGGCCCGCTCCTCTGGCTTCCCTTCTCAACACTTACCCGTCCCAGTTCCAGGTAATGCTGGAGGGACTGGCTGACCACGCGGGTGTTCTCCAGGGTAATGGTGGGCCCTGAGAAGTATTTCTCAACCACCTTTGCCTAGAAGGGGAAATATTCAATCAGCACACAGTGACCATCTGGGAAGGGCTGAACGGGAGTCAAACATGTACTCACATCATCCTCTGCGAAGACCGAGAAGCTAAAGAAGGTCCCTAAATAGGAGAGTCTCTGCAGCTCCCGCCCAGAACCAGGGCTCAAGGACTTCGGCAGCCACAGAGGCAAAGAGGCCACCTAGACACAACACAGAGGGACCAGTCAAGCTGCTGAGGAGACCAGTGTGGAAGGAACCCAGAGAGCCCAGCAATCAGCTACACAGGGGGTTCTGGCCACCAACACTCCAAAAATACAAGGTACAAATAAGTCAGGTTCCTTTGGATATTTTTTTTTTACCCCTGATAGAGAGTACTGTCCAGCTTCCACATTTTTATAAGAAACGCTTTAAAATTTTCATTCTTTCACAATTGTGTGTGTGTCTGTGTGTGTAGTTTGGTGTATATCTCCCCATTGTCCTTCTTATCATCTTCTCCCTGCCAAAGCCCTTCTGCTCACGGTACTGTTTCTACTCTCGTGTTTTCTGTGCAGCATACTGCACCTAAGTAAGGATTTTCCTATGGGCACAAGCGAGGCATCACCTACTTCAGCAAGTTTCCAAGCAGTGGGTAGACTACTGAGGACTGTGACTCCCCCAAACCATTAACTGCCTGTAATAGGTCAATACACTCACAAGTGAAATGTAAAAGACCCACTCTGATGCTCCTCAAAGGATCTACTCACTTCCTACAGCACCTGCTATTCCCCCAGAAATCAGACACAAGGCTAACACTTCAGCCTAGAAAACACTATACAGACCAGCGACTGAGCAGCTGAGGGACATCCCAATTTCCAAATGTCTTTCACAAGAAGCCTGCAGCTGACTACTTTCAGAATGGCATCCACGTGGTGACAGAGTCGGCATAGGGCTCAACAGATAACACTTACCAAACTGCACACAGGGTGTGTCTTCCCAAACTTGGTTTCACAGAGTTCACCTAGTGCCTAGAAATAAGACAGGACAGAATCACTAGGATGTGTTCCATTTCACACTGCTGCCATGTGTGACAGCAAGGGACAGCTTTCGTTTCCACTATAAAGGCTTGGCGATGCTCCTTATGAGGTCACCAGCCTTACTACTTTTCCTACGGAGTAAATGAATACACGTGCCCTAAAAAACAATTAAAAACAAAAAAAACCAACCCTCTGCCTAGGTGGCCTGGCATACATCGTTAGTCCCAGCACCCAAGAGGCAGAGGCAGGTTGATTTCTGGGAGCTGGAGGCTAGTCTGGTCTATGAAGTTCCAGGACCGCCAGCGCTACATAGTGTGATCCTGTCTCAAACAAAATAAAACAAATACCTTTGTGAGAAGGGGGAAAACGTGACCAAAATACACTGCATGAAAGACTATTTATACTTAAAAAAGCACTTAGATAAGGGAGAAATACAAAACACAGCTAGAAGTCACTCACACTTCACCTGCAGATAAAACGCCCTCTGATGTCCTTTCCAGAAGGTGTGCATTCAATTTTAAAAACTGAGTTTTTGGTTCATATCATTTCGTAACACAATATTTGTTGCATAGATTGCATGTGCTAATTCTGCCAGCATTATCCAGGGTTTTACTTGGACTCAAGAAGCTACCAGATGCAGAACACTTAAAAAAAAGTATGACGTAGCTTCCAGACATGAGGCAGGTGCAGTAACTCTTCCTCATTGCTGTCCTCAGTCCAGACCAGACAGTTATGATCTTGAGCTTAGCCTCAGTCCATCAAGCCACAATGAATAGGAAAGGAGTTTCTCTGTGACTTAGACAGAAGCTATCTAACAGCCACTGAGCCTTGAACAGACTCACTGAAGTCATTGATACAGAGACTGCTGAGAAGTTTAACTTCTCACCACATAGTATGGATAGCCCATTAACACCACAGGGAAAGCCTAAGACAACCCCAACAGCAGGCAACACACCATCCACAAGACACCCCAGGGGGTGGGGGGTGGGGCTGGCAGCCAGATGATATCATCATCATTATTTACTGTTGCTGTTATTGTGTGTGTGTGTGTGTGTGTGTGTGTGTGTGTGTGTGTGTGTGTGTGTGTGAGAGAGAGAGAGAGAGAGAGGGAGAGGGAGAGGGAGAGGGAGAGGGAGAGGGAGAGGGAGTGTGTTTCTTTCAGACAAGACTTTGCTATGTTATGCCCAGGCTGGCCCAGAACTCTCAACTCTCCTGCCTTAACCTCCTAAGCACTGGGACTACAGGCACATGCCCCATCCCCAGTAGCATCAGCATAGAACACATTCCTCCAGTGATCAAAGCACAGAACCAAACAGTGCCCATCAATAATGCAGCTATTTCTGCGCCAGCCCAGCAGGCTTCCTCTCCTTGCCTCATTTACCATCTCCTCACTCTTCTCCTCTCTGACCCTACATCATCAACAGTAGGTCCCGAATTAAATCACTTTCTACCATAAAGGATGCTTCTGTTGTTCACCAAGTTGTTGATATCTGTCACTAAATTCTCTTCACTGAAACACTAAACTTATCCAGATGGGGACCAAGAAGCCAACAGTTCACATGGCAGTGAGGGTCTGCGCAGCACTGATAACCTCCAGCTGAAACAGCAGCGACCATCCATCCCTTGTCCCTTTCTGCCCTCGGAAACATGGTCAAATTTTATTTATCTACTTTCTTGGTTTGGTTTTCTTTTTTGAGACAGGATCTTACGATGTAACCCAGGCTTGTCTGGAAGTCACCATGAATTCCAGGCTGGTCTAAACTTGAAATGATCCTCCCACCCCAGCCTCTTGAGTGGCTCAAGCTTATTTCTTTAGACAAGGTTTCTTGGACCCAGGGTAACCTCACACACTATGTAGAGGTAGCTGACCTGGAGCACCCGATCCTCTTGCTTTGAATTCACAGTCCTGGGATCACAGGTGAACTAACTGGCTCACTTGGCAGCCTAGGCTGGCCTAGAATTCACTGAGTAGCTATGGCTAGCCTTTAATTCATGATTAACTTTCCTGCCTAAGATTTCCAATGGCTGGGGTTACATGAGCTACCATATTTGGCTAGGCCTCACATTCTCCTTCCAGCATTATTATGAACTTTTACCTTGTTAATGATATGATAGTCCTGATTTTTCTAAAAATGACTTTTTGTTACTTCTTTGAGCATTTATCACAGTATAATTGTCAGGATATTTTGCTGTGATACAACTTTTACCATGAATTATGAACAGCCTAAGGCAACAACAGTTCTTAACCTGTAGGTTGTGACCCCCTTTGTGGGGTGGTGACTGACCCTTTCACAGGAGCTGCCTAAGACCATCTGAAAACAGATAGTTACACTATGATTCATAACAACAAAATTACAGTTATGAAGTAGCAACGAAAATAGTTTTACAGCTGGGGGTAAGCACAACATGAAGAACTGTGTGTTAAAGGAAGAGTGAGAACCACGTGTTAAAGGGTCACAGAGTTAGTTAGGGAGGCTGAGAACCACCACTGTGTTAAAGGGTCGAAGCATTAGGAAGGTTGAGAACCATTGTGTTAAAAGCTCGCAGCATAAGGAAAGTTGAGAACCACTGCTCTAAGGGAAGAGACCTTATTTCCTGAGCTCTGCGATCTGTTTACTAAGTACAAGATATTCATAATATCTTAAATAAAAAAAGATTTCGTCCCAGCTGGGCATGAGAGCACACTGCTGTAATCTAAGCACTCTGGAGGCTAAAGGAGGTTCATGAGTACAAGGCCAGCCTGGGCTACACAGGAAGGTATTAAAATGATTTCATTTTTAAATTTTCATTTATGTATACATGTATATATACCTCCTGAGTGCAGGTGCTTGTGGAGGCCAGAAGAGGGCAAACTTCTGGGCGCTGGAGTTACAGGCAGTTCTGCAAACCAAGCTCAGGTTATGTACAAGAGTAGCAAACACTGATAACTGCTGAGCCACCTCTCCAGTTCCAATGTGTTGCTATCGTTTTCCATTTATTATTACTGTGTGTATAGGGGTGGCAGGGAGGGGTGTGCAGCGTGTATGTGCAACTCAGAGGAGAACGTACGGAGTTAGTTCTCTCCCTCATCCTTACATGGGTTCCAGATCTAAGGCTTACCCAGCAAGCATTTTAACTGAGGAGCCAGCCTCCTAAATGTTTCTTGTTTAAACCCCAAGTATGATTTGTCTGCTCCTCTGAAAATCTGAGGAGATTGCCCACCAATGGTCATCCTTCATACTAGCTACAGTACGGCAAAGCACATTTGCATTGAAGCCTCCCTCGCTGTCCAGATAGCTACAATGCACTCAGGCAGCTCAGGACACAAGTGCACTCTGTCCAGCCTACACGAGAGTCTCAGGGTTTACAGTTAAAGCAGGAATAATCTATAGCTGTAAGCACAGCACTTGAAAGGTGGAGACAGTGAGATCAGAATGAAGGGTCATCTTCAGCCTGGAAGACATGAGACTGTCTCAAAAAGTTAAAAAACTTGAAAACAACATTGAACATAGATCTAAAAGAAAAATATCTACTTAAATATCTCTTAAAGAAAAGGAAACGGACTTTACCATGAGGGGATATTTAAAGTAGTCACTATCGAGGGAGCACTCTTTGGCAGCAAGAGCCAGGCCTTGTAAAATAGGGATAAAGATCTGTAATAAAAAAGAAAAGCACAAAATTAGGTTTAAGGAAAATGAAGCATGCAAGCATGTCAGACAAGGTATTGGGTCTGCAGGCCTAGACACTCCTACTCTTTCTTCCCCAAAGGAGAAACCTTATTCTTTCTTTTTTTTTTAATTTTATTTTTCTCCAGATCAAGGACTGTAGAATCCTTGAGTGTTGACCTGTCCATCAATCAGAGCAAGCATAAAGTAACGAAGCTCAATTTTCCAGCAAAGGATGTTGGTGAACACTGACACTCCGGTGGGACTCTGACATCCCACAGCAGCCAGCACAGGGACTGCTGGGAGGACTACTCCCTGCCCACTTCAGACTCTGAACACCCCACTGTCCTCCCAAGATGCTGACTAACACACACCTACGGTCTGTCAGGAAAGTACCTAAGTGTTCCACCTACTCCTCAAATCCACCAACACGTAAAAAATGGTTTTGCTCGGTTTGTTACGTTCAGCTGAACTGAGAGCAAAGGGACAGCTGATGAATGTTCAGACCGAGAACAAAATGACTAGTGAGAACCCCTTACCTCCATACACAGCAGAATTAATACAGTCACCTGACCTGGAAACCGAAGGGCACAAACCATACAAGGCCTACACTGATATGGTAATGGTGTGCAAGCCCTGCTCAGCCCAGCACACTGCACACGTCACAGTGCCTGTCACAGAGCCACACCATTAGGAGTGGGCTAGAATCCAAGACTAACAACATCAAGGGAAAACGTACATACACAGCAGCTGGCAATCTGAACCACAAGCTGGAAGGGGAGCATTATAAGAAGCCACTAGAAAACCAGGACCAAGCCCTTCGGCCTCTGAGTTCATCCCATCACACAGAACTTTTAGCAGAAGAGAAGACACCGGACCAAAAATGGGCCCTAGATGTGCCTGCGGAGCATTTTGTGCTATCAAACAGCTTTGGAGAGATCACCTTGGTTCCTGTAACTGGAGTTAACAGGGTAGAAGTGACGTGCCTTTGGAAGCTAGCGGAAAATGGGGGTAACAGTCGGCATGGGGCAGGAGAGGCCAAAACTGCAATCCAGAGGAAAAGACAAGACAGGTTCCAGAACCCCACGGATAAATGCCATTAACTGCTCACCTGAATGACCTTTAAATACATTTCAGGGCTGCTTTAAGCTTTACTCTTTCTAGTAAAGTTGTCTCTGTCTGCAAGTAAGAACTTAGTTGATAACAGGCAAACTATGAATAAGCATAAAATGTTTCCCACCATCAATAAGTGTATTTTTTAAATTTATATTATTGTGTCTGTATAATGTATAAGTGGGTGGGTGTGCATACTAAACGTGGAGGTCAGAGGGCAACTTTCAGGAGCCAGTACTATCCTTCTTTTGGGGGTTCAGGGATCGACTGCGCAGCAAGCACTTTTACCCACTGAAACAGCTCACCAGCCTAGGAGTCATATTATTTTTGTGACCTGCACATAACTCTTTCATTTTTCGAGTAAGTACCTCCCAGTGTAGCTAAAAGCTTCAGCTCTTCATCTTCAGTCTTACATTTAAGATTGTTTGTTGATTTGGTGGAAGCATCACCCAAACATGAAAAGGAAGTGGAAACCCCAGTCCAGGACTTAACAAGTCCTGTCTGGCAGCTTGTTAGGTGAAAAGGTGAAACTCGGCCTGATGCAGCAGCTCTGTTTCCTGCAGCTCTTCTCTCCAGATAAAACTCATGCTAACCCAGCAAAGACAACGGCTTCATGCCAGCTAGTCCAGGAAGGCCCCAGCTTCCTGTGGGCCAGGAAGACCTACCTATGCTGTAAGCTACCGCTGAGTTTACGCCACCTCCTTTCCAAAACCACCAAAGGTCACTTTGTGGCTTCTGCATAACTTCATCAATAAAATAAGCATCACATGTCCCTCTGAGGTGATTTTGGGCCTGATTTTAAAACTACTCTGGGTTCTTCAAATGTTTGCCTTTATGAAAAAGGAGAACAATCACTTAACGCTAAGCACGCCAAAAGCTGCTTCACTTAAAACCCTCCTGCAACCCTTCTTTTCCCGATGGAGTTCCTTATCTTCCTAAGGATGAAGAGCTCACGACGCTGCCTTTATTGTTCCTGCAGTCTGACATCACTAAAGCCCACCATTAACAAACAGCCGAGAGGGTGTAACCTTAAACAGAATTGTTCTTTTTGAGTCCTGAATTGTTCTTTCCTCTCCCCCCCCCCCCCCACCCCCGCCTCCCCATTCAGATGAGGTCTCACTATGTAGCCCTGGCTGGCTTGGAACTTAGTATGTAGATCAGGCTGGTTTTTAACCCATTGAGATTTACCTGCCTGACCAATGAGTGCTGGGATTAAAGGCCTTCACCACCATACCTGATGTGGCCTGGATTGTGCTTTTACAAATATTTAAGAATCCAAAGTTCTTAAAATTGAGAGTTAGGATATGCTAGCTATAAAACAAAGTAAAGGATATCGTGCCAACTGTAACATACATAGTGAGATCTAGGAAGAGGCACTTCCCACATATGACATTCTTATTTATTTCCTTTTTAGCATATATAATTATGCATGGATTTCATTATGGCATTTTCATACATATACATAATGCATTTTTACTGTACTCACCCCATTACATTCCCATGTCTCCTCATTATCAGTTACCCTCTAGTCCCTTCACTATTTTCAAGCCCTTCCTCCCTCTCTCCCCTCCCCCCACTCTCTCTTTCTTCTTATGATCCAATAAGTTTACTTGGGGGCTACCTGCAGAGAAGCATGGGTTAGAGACTGTTCGTAGGAACACGGGTACCTATCTATACCAGTGGCTATATCACTCAAGAAAACATCTTTCCATTCTCCAGCCACCACTAACTACATGAAAGGGGTGGAGCTTCATGAGTCCCTCCCTACTCCATGACACGTTGTATCTGGACATCAGCACGCACGCTCTTAGCTGAAAGCTGGAGTATCGCTTGGCCCACTGTACCTGCTGGAACACCTCTTCATCCTGGTGGGTGGTTCTCACCAGCTCTTGAATGAAGCCGTACGGGAGATTCCTGCACAGCATATACGGCACAAGGAAGGACGGCTGCTGTAAGGACCTGCGGACCCAGGGAAGCAAGGCTGTGACAGAAGCCAGCAGAAGGCCATGGCCACAGTCTGCCCAGCCACATACACACGACTTTTCTAACATGGTGACATCTGCGATTTTAAATGAGACACCAGAAGCAATTACAAAACAGCAACTCTTTCTTTGCAGAGTCCTTTGAAAGGGAAGCAGCAGGGCTGGGAGGTACTTGTGTGACTAAGCACTTGTCTGCCATGTTCAAAGCCCCAGGCTGGGTCCCCAGCAGTGGAAAAGAAATCATAGATGCATCTAAAAATGCATTATGGTGATTGGAGAGCTGGCTCAGCAGTTAAGAGCTCTTGTGAAGGGCCTGGTTTGGGTCCCAGGACCCTGTGGCAGCTCACAACTGTTTTCACTCTAGTTCCAGGGGATCCAACACCTTCTTCTGACCTCCAAGAGCACTGGAAGCACATGATGCACATACACAGAAGCAAACCTAAAACTCCTTGAAATAGTAAAGAAGAATTATCGTTTACTTATTTGTTTAGCCTCATCCACACGAGGAAAGAGACTAGCACTGATCTCCTTCAAATTCTTCTTCTCTTTTGTTACTTGGATTTTGGGGGGGTTTTGGTTTAGTTCGAGACATGGTTCTCTGTGTAGTCCTGCCTGTCCTGGATCTCGCTCTGTAGACCAGGCTGGCCTCGAACTCACAGAGATCCGCCTGCCTCTGCCTCCTGAGTGATGGGATTAAAGGCGTGCGCCACCACCTGGCATGTTACTTGTTTTTTAAAGACAAACATTTGCTATGGAGCCCAAGAGGCTTCAAACTAGTAAGTAATACTCAACCTCAACCTCCAAAATTCTAGGATCATAAGCATGTGGCACCATATAGCCTAATTTTCCTTCATTTTGAGATCATTAAAAAAACATACAGTTATAGTACAGGGAACAACCAGAATGAAAATAAACTGAAATTTTCCCCTCATTTTTCCATTTTTGCATGAAATACAGGGCTGGAGGGATGTGATGTCAATACTTAAAAGCACTGGCTGCTCTTCCAAAGGACCTGGGTTCAATTCCCAGGACCCACATGGCGGCTCACAACTGTCTCTAACGCCAGTTCCAGAGGGATCCAATGCCTTCATCTGGCCGCTGTGACCACTAGGCATGCACATGATATGCAGATATACAAGCAGATAAAAAACCCATACACATAAAAATAAAATTGAAAAGAACTAAGTATACAATCTTTTATTAACTTTGAAAACTATCCAGAACTTTCTGAAACGGACAAATCATAGCACTTTGGCCAATTTTCAAATCATTTCTCTACTACTGTATTTTGTTTTATCTTGTTTTTTGAGGGGTCTCACCATGAAACCCAGGCTGGCTGAGAACTCACTGCACAGGCCATACTGGCCTTGTACTGGTGGTGACCCTCTGGCCTCTGTCTCTTGCTAGGACCTTAGGTGTGTGCCTCCTCACCTCTTTCCCACTATTCTCTAACCCTAGTAATGGAAACCATCGGAAGGAGACACACGGAACACGGTCATTTTGTCACAAACATCCACTAGCTGCAAATACTAGGTTTGAAATTAAATTATTATTATCTACCTTAGGTCTACATACTTTAAAAAGTACACAGAACTCTTAAAAATATAACTAACTTCTTTTTAAAAATATGCTCTGTACTATTTAGAAGATTACTTTAGTTTCACAGTACTCAGATGGAGGAAAGGCTCAGCCCTTAGATGGATCTATTTTTATCTTATGTATGAGTGTTTTTCCTGCACGTATGTCTATGTACCACCCCAGATGTATACAGTGTCCTCAGAGGCCTCTGAGAATTGGGGTTACAGATACTATGACCAACCATGTAGATGCTGGGAATCGAAACCCAGTCTTCAGCAAGAGCAGTCGGTGCTCTTGACCTCTGAACCATCTCTTCAGCCTGAGCTTTGATGACTGAATCAGACCACATTCCCTGTATAGGTCCCAGAGTTATCCAACAAAGCATCAAACAACCTGAAGATGAAATCCACTGAGAGAGTGGGCACCATACCTGGGCTGTGTGAGGGAGCCTTGCAGCACTAGTGCAGTGTGGGAAATGCACTGTGAGCGGATGTTGCTCAGGAGCTGGCTGACTGCTGGCTGGCTGCACATCTGGAGGAGAAAGTTAACAGTCAGGAGAGTGATGGCTAGAAAATGCCCTGATTTCCTCTCCCTAGACTCATAAAGGACACACAGCAAGTGTGTCACCAACCTGTGCCACCTGTACTGAGAGGTAAGTGAGGGAACACAGAACAGAATGTGGGGCACACCCATCCCATTTCCTTTTGGGGGGGTGTTATATCATTCTTTGAGGCAGGGTTTTTTTTTAATACAATAGCCCAGGTTGGTTTCAAACTCACAGCAATCCTCCTGTCCCAGATTTCCAGAGTGCAGAACTGATAAGTGTGCACCACCATACCTACTTACTTTACTTTTGCTAAGATTAAGGACAAGAAGAGGCCACACAAATTTGAAACTAACATGGGGCAATCAGTGTCTGAAGTCAGACAAGAATTGGATAGGGAAATATGAATGAGAAGATAGGTAATGAGATGTTGCCAGGTGTGGTGGCTCATGCCTTTGATCCCAGTTGCTAGAGGCAAGAGGATCTCTGTGAGTTCAAGGTCTGCCAGGGCTACATAGTAAGACTCCATCTCAAAAAAAAAGGGGATGAGGGGAGGGTAATGCTCCCTTGGTTTAGCATGGTCCTGCAGCTTGTTATTTAATAATTCTGACATTACAGCTTCATCTCCGAAGGACATCACTTCCTCATACATGGCTGCTCGGATTCACTGGGCAATTGTGAAAATCCAAGCTCATGGACTGATTACATACTGAGCGTGGATCTAAATTCTGTGAGCATGATGCATCTTTCCTCCTTTGAGTTTCCTGTATATTTTGTCCTAGCGAGGGAAAACTGACACCATCAGCAGTTATCAGGGCCACACATGACACAACCAACACCTATCTACAGGGCAGATAAAGGAGAGGACGATGGAGCCAAGGCACTTGGCCTCAGTCTGAGTTCTGGCTCTAACCTCAGCTCTATCACTACTGATTACTCAATCGACAGCTTCTCCTGGGGCAGGGATCAGCACATGCATAACATAACATAACATAGCAGAACCAGTCTTTTTTTCTGGTAAATCTTCTTCAGAGTACCTTTGGCGCCTTTTTTTCCTCTATTCCAACTCGGTCAAAACACTCGATGAGGTAGTTCAGCATGTCTGTCTCCTTGCAGGTTTCAATGGTGAAATGATCACTGTACGAGTCCCAGTTACTTGCTCCACCAGAGGCTCCCAAACTTTGGAGAAGAGAAAAACATTGACAATGCTTACCTCTTTGCGACCATCACTACAGAGAAGCTTGTCAGCTGCAGCAGAAAGCCTGTTAGGAGCCAGGCATCCATGGTGAAGCACAAACACCCATGCAGCCAGACTGGAGCTCACCGATGTTTTCTCTGCTCCCAGCCTAACCAGTGATTGATCTCTGGTAAATATGTCCTAATCTGTCCATGGGACCTGGCCTTTCTGGAGACGGCAACTTATAAATCAGAGGAACTAGGAATTGCTGTTGACTATTGAGCAGCTAGGATCAACCACAGGTTCACAAACCAAACCAAGTGACATCACTTGGGCAGACCTGAGGAGAGACACTCAAGCAACCACAGATACTATCTCTCACCCTCAGGACATCTACAAAGACCTGAATAAACATCACTCAGCACTGGACAACAGGCCAGAACTTACAGAAAATGCCAAGGTGGAAGGAGTTATCAATGTTTTTGCTATTAAGTTTTCAAATGAATAAGGAAGAACAGAACAATGAAAACAAAATAAACAAAATTCCTACCCAAGGACTATGCTGCCTTGGGCTGTCCTTCCAGCTTCCTTTGTTACCTGTACCCAGAACCTCCACCACACCTGCAGTGGGCCGTGTGGAACACTGTTTGTAGGAACTATTCTCAGACAAAGGCCAAACAAACATCACAATGGTTAGCTTCAAGGATACTAAGTAAAGTTGAGGCTAACCTTGAACAGATCACAAACCAAACTGGGTGTCCAACTACCATACTCATCTGTTATATACAAAAATCACAAAAAGGTCAAGACAGAGGAAGAAGGGAAAAACATCTAAAATAAAGGGAGAGAGTTAGGCAAAAATATGACATATCGCATATGGAAGATGATAAAGATGGGAAGAATACCAGGATCCGGATAGATACATCTCTCTTCCAACCTCATGCAGGCAAAGCACAGAAACTAAAAGGCCCAAGAACTGAGAGAGCAACAATATGCTATACACTCAGAGACATGCATAATTAACGAATTTTGGAAAACACATGAGTAAATCACCTAGGCATTGGGAGATGCACATGGTGGACATGAGAATCAAAGCAGGGTGTGGAAACAACTTAGTGCATAAGAAGACAACATTATAAAGCCAAGGCTTTCAGCCTGGAGTCTAACAAACCTGAATTACTATAATTTCTAATCCAGGCTGATACAAATCTTAAAAAGAAGGGAGGAATGATGCTAAGGGGCAGTCTAGAGGAAAGGGCAGGCCTCCAGTCTGCAGGGGACCTCACTAAGTCTAGGACAAAGGCAGCCCAGGGACCATTCTCGAGGCAACAATGAGTTTCTGGGTGTGCCTTACTCACTAATGGCGTTCTCTGGTAGGTCCTAAAACTGGCTACATGACAGAAGCGTGCACTCTATGATGAGGCACAGGAGAAACTCACTCAGCAACAGATAGAAACCTATCACAAGAATGCTGATTGCAGCAACTCCTGGGAAGTACCGAGGGAAAACCTGCCTGACCCACAGCAACCCGAGTTTTACCTGTGACTCCCTGGTGATGCTCACTACACAATCCACAGCCACACACCCACAGCAACCCGAGTTTTACCTGTGACTCCCTGGTGATGCTCACTACACAATCCATAGCCACACACCCACAGCAACCCGAGTTTTACCTGTTACTCCCTGGTGATGCTCACTACACAATCCACAGCCACACACCCACAGCAACCCGAGTTTTACCTGTGACTCCCTGGTGATGCTCACTACACAATCCACAGCCACACACCCACAGCAACCCAAATTTTATCTGTGACTCCCTATGTGTGATCCAGAGTAATTTCCTTGTAGCAGCTCTCACAGATGTCAGTGAACTCGTACTTCGTGTTTAAAATGAAAACTTTAAACTAGTTTCCTGATAAGCCCACATTTCAAACATTTTCTGAAACTAAAAAAGAAAGTTACATTTGATGCAATAGCTCGTTACCAGCTGCAAGCAGTCAGTGTGATGCAACACCCAGACTAGCACAGGAACTTGTGTCTGAGGGAATGCAGCATGCTTGGTGCTGGTTCATGCAACTGCAGCTGAGTCGCAAACCGCTCCCAACAACACACTCCACTTAACAATCACTGTCCCTTCAAACACTTTCACGAGTGCTCTACTAGAACGTGAAGAGTGACAGGGGACAGGCACACTGGCATACACCTGTAATCCCAGCAATCGGGTGGTAGGGGCAGGTAAGATCAGCCTGGCTTGCATAGCAAGACCCTGGAACAGATTATGGAGCAGTGTATCTAGACAACACAAAGAAAGGACCTAAGTCTCTATCAAGGGATTTTCAAAGCTAAGAGATATCTCATGAATCAGACAGCAAACAATCAGCTGGTTTTCATAAGAAAGAAGAAAGAGGTGAGATGAATCTTTCCCCACACAGAAATCTAGAGAAACCCTGTGTTGAACAGTATGATGTTCAAGGTGCCAAAGGCACCCATGAGCTCAGTACTGGAAAAGCCGCTCCTATCAACGCCGAGTCAGTCAGTAGTCAAGACGACTGTAAAGATCCTCAGTACAGTCACACTGTGAACACAGCACCCAAGGAGAAAGTGGTGCATACTTATATGCTTGCATTCATGACATCTCTAAATATTCAAAAATATTTAGATGAAGTCCAGTGGTCTGGACCTTTAGTCCTGGCTGTTCAGGAGGCTGAGGAGACAGAATAGATGACATCCTGGACTTGAAACCCAGCACCAACAACACAGTAGATCCACCACACTTAATAACTTGCTCATTTTTACTACTAAAAGGGGGTGATTTATGACACTTTCAGAACTCTGACAGTCTAAAATCCTAGAAATGTTTCATATTTAAGTTACAAGAAAAGCTTAAAAACTTACACCATCATTTAAAAAAGTGTGAGCCATTTTCTCTGAATTAATCAGGTAATCATCGCACATAACAAGAATGTAACAGAATGTTCCAAAAACAATAAAAATATTCTTGAAAACAAATAATACATGCCTCAGGTCCAGACAGACTGAATTACATTTCAAATGTACCAACACCCGCTTCTTAAAGGGCTCCCGTGCATTTCCTTCTCTAACGGAACTCACTTTCCCATTTACCAAGCTCTGTGTGTGTGAGCGCACATGCAGTCACCACTGAGTACTGTTCCCCAGGAGCATGAGTCCTTAGGGCAATTCGAACAGCAAGTGCGGAAAACAGAGAGCAGTGGTCAGTGCCCACTAGTGGATGGGCAGGGGCGAGATGGGACCTTCCTGCCCACTCTTCCCACACTGTCCCCTCTAACAAAAACTGCAGTGCACACATCAACTATTTGTTAATCTTCCCTTCTCTACTCATGACCTTCACTGGGATATCTAGACAAACAAGGATACAAAATAAAACACCATTCAACTTCTTCCTAGACACCAAGTTCCCAAGAAACAATGAGAAAGCTTTCTTCATGGTGACTGAGTCACAAGCGGTCTTCCCTCACTGTCTCTTCCCTGAGAGGACCAGATCTTCCCACAGAAGGAATTTTCCTTCCCCAACTCCTTTTCGTGTCTGCTTCATTTTAAAATTACATTTATCTATTTAATGCATACATGTATGTGTGTATGAGTGCCTGTGTGCATGTGTGTGTATGTACATGAAACATAGCACCAGGAGGGAAGTCAGAAGAAATCGTCAGAAGTCAGTTTTCTCCTTTCTTCCTTCCACCATGTGGGTGGATCCTGGGATCAAACTCAAGTTGTCCAGCTGGTCGACTGCCGGAGTAGGATCTCGGTACCCACAAGTCTTCACTTCTAAGTCTAGACTGCATGCGAGCCTGGCTGGCTCCACTGGATGCAGTGGTCTGCAGATATTAAAGCACTTCCACAGATGAACTCCGCTGACCTATAACACCTGTGTCTTCTGCTACGTTTCTTTCTTTCTTAGAGCTTTCAGAGTTCAGTGAAAATGTCCTTCCTTCCTGCAGAGGCTGCTTTTCTCTAAGGCACTTTGTTTCTTAACTGTCTAAGACTTGTGAGGGATTGTTTCCAGGTTTCTTTCTTTTCATGTAATTTACTTGGATTTTTGAGACAGGGTTTCTCTGTGTAGCCCAGGCTGGCCTTGAACTCAAGAGATCCACCTGCCTCTGCCTCCCGAGTGCTAGGATTAAAATTAGGTGTGTGCCACCATACTCAGCTTCCAGGTTTCATTTTCAACATGATCACTGCTGTTATATAGAAAAATGACTCATTTCCCTGCATCCTGCCACCTCACTGACAGTGTTGTTAGCTCTCCTAGTTTTCTGGTGGGGTGTTTTAACATAGGATCATGAAGATGGAGAAATGGTTCAGAAGTTAAAGGTATTTGCTACTTTTGCAGAGGACCCAGATTTGGTTCCCAGCACCCACAATGGCTGCTCACAACCATCTGTAGTTCTAAGACATCCAATACCCTCTTCTGGCCTCCAAGAGCACCTACATGTTTGTGGTGCACATACATACACTCAGGCAAATGCACATAAAATAATAAATACATACATACAGTCTTAAAAAGCTACAGAATCAGGCTGAAGAAATGGTTCAAGGATTCCCAGCACCCTTGTGTAAGTTAACAACTGTTGGGAGCACAACTCAAAGGTCCTTGTGCCCACAGATCTCCAGAGAAACCAGGAATGTTAAGCACACAGGATTGTCTTTACAATAGGAAAGATGAAAAACTTATTCTTCCCTCCAGAAAGCTGAGAATCGGAAGTGATTAACAGCCTGGTGATCTGTGTCATCTGTTGGGCCAGGCCATATCAAGCTCTTACAGCCAGGACTGGTGGTGGCTAGTAATCTAAATGACCCTTATAGCCAGAGGCTGCCCGCTGCCCCAAGCTCCCACAACCAGGACCAGAGGTGACTAACAGCCCAAATGACCTTTATTCTATTTGTATGACCAAGACCAGGCCAGGTCTTTAGGCCCTTATGTTGTGGGGTATTTGTACACTGTGTGAAAATGTACTGCTGTGACTGGTTTAATAAAGAGCTGAACAGCCAATAGCTAGACAGGAGGCACAGGAGGGACAGGCAGAGAAAGGAAGTAGGAGTTAATCGAGATGCAGAGGAGACGCCAATGAGACATAGAGGGAGTTGGACATACAGAATCAAAGAAAAAGCCATATGGTAAGACATAGATTAATAAAAGCAGGTTAATTTAAGTTATAAGAACTAGTGGGACAAGCCTAAACTAAGGTCGAGGTTTCATAACTGATAATAACTACTCCTGTCATTTCTTTGTGGGCTGGAAGCCCAAAGGAAAGTCTGACTACATATGGCATCAAAAGTGGAGGCCCTGCTGTGCAGCAGAGCACTTGAGCAGCCTGCATGACAGGTAAAAATGCCTGCCGCATCGTGGACACAGAGTGTGTGTGTGTGTGTGTGTGTGTGTGTGTGTGTGTGTGTGTGGCAGAGCCAGCCACCAGAGCCATGTTTAAGTTTTGTCTCACAGTCAGAGAATGCTGAGGCATGAAGTTAAGCAATCCAGACAAAGAAAACCTTTAAGCAGATACAGGGGGGAAAAAATGGGTATACACAGTCATAGAAAGAAAATAGTTTAAAAACAATAAAAGTCTTTAAAGAGAGATTAAAGTAATATAAAAAGAAGTCATGCAAGGATGGGAAATACCCAGGGTGTCTGGATCCTGTTTGGTACTTTGCTGACTTTAAATTTTTAAATGCTAATGTACAAAAAAAAAAAAAAAAAGCTGCTGAGAGACACTGGTTAATGGAAACTGCTAAATTAAACCAACCTATATATGTTAAAAATGTCTTAATTTCAAAGTGGAAATTAGAATATATGTTGTGTTGATGGGACAGGTTAGGCCTTTGTTTCCACAGGTAATAAAAAGCTATGGTTCTCTCCAAAATTAATGATGATCAGATCTGATTGGGGGAGAGTCCCTGAAAATCTTGGCTACAGACATTTAGGGGAAAAAACAAAACAAAACAAGAAAGACTACAAGACAGGAGATATATATGCTGTTCCCTTTACTATGGAACAGCTCTGAGACTGGGTGAGACATGATAAATCTTGTTGGCTTATTATTACATGCATCCTTTCAAAGGGTATGGACAGAGGTTTGGTTATACAGTCCAAACAGATTTTACCCCATCAAACACAGAACCAAAAATCACCTTTAGCTAATGTGTGCACACTGCACATTCCATACTTGTGTTATATGTTACTTTTAAAAGTTTGTTTTTTCAGAAAAAAAGGACCAGACACCAATGAAAACAAGTAGCCCAGGTGATCTAGTCTCAAAATGCCTCTGTTGCAATTTTCTCAAAATTCTGCATCCAGAACAACTTCAAAGCTGCTAAATGAGATGGTCCAGTCTCACAGACTACTCCAGCCAGGACTTCAGATAAGCCCTGTACTTTCCCATTACAGAGACTGGACAACCAATGTTACAGCTACAGTTTTCCTGGGATTTGATCATTATCTCAATTTTCTCAGGGTCCCCTAAAGATGCCATTGCCCCCAGACAACAGGAAGTAATTTTATGAATACAACGACCACATTCCCAAGAGGTGGAGTAGGTAGTTTTTAGTTGTTCAGTATATTATGGATGTTTGTCACCATTTAGGAGGGGTTTGGTTACAAACTGTTACTGGTCATGGTAAGGGAGGAAATTCAGCAAGGAAGATTAGATTCAGGGATCTCTTTCTGAAAAGGCAAAAGGAGGACAGAAAAAAGATAGGAAAAGGGTAGATTATTGAATCTACTTTTAAACTAAAAGACAATTACTAGTCTTATATATTTTACATTGGTATGGATTTTTGTATATTGATACAAACTTAAGGTTATTTTTGTTATATTATATTTATGTATCTACTCTTATTTAAGGTATTATACCTATGCAGCTCAAAAGCTATTATAATAAACCATTAAGGATAATTAAGAAATGCAGGTCATCTATAGTCATCTATAATAATCAAAGTTGTAGTCATGTTAGATATGTTTTCAAGGTCAAACAGATATATTTTAGATAGACAGGTAGTCTTCAAACACTTCAGAGATCTACAAAATATTGCATTTAAAATGTTTTAATAGTATAAGGTTTTTCATGACAGTGAGATACATCTACTCCTGGCAGCACCAATTTACTTCAAAATAAGATGACGAGCATTGAAGAACCTCCATTGGAGTTTGCTTTATTTGTGACAAAGTTAGCCACTAGGCAAAGAAATTGCCCTTTCATTGACTGCTGCTGTATGCTGTCCAAATTGGACAAGCAGGACACAAAAAAAAGGGCAACTGCCAAACTTTGCCAAGACAAGGTGGGACTGTCCTTCAAAACTTCTGCTTCACAGAAAAGTCTGTTGAATACTCTAGGCCTGTAGGCCAAAGATGGACGACCAACATTACAGACGAACCTTCGGTGACTGTCCAGGCAGCCAGCTGTTTCTGTCATTTCTATAGTTTTGGAAGTTGTATGCTCGGCACTTCCTGTTTACTCGGCACTTCCTGTTTACTCAGGTAATATTATATCCTTCTCGAGTCTCTGATGAAGCTGAAGACAAGATAGTTATAGTTATAGCTTTCTTTGTTACCAAATACAAAAAAGAAACTCACGAAAGAGGTATAAATTGCATAAGGTTAAGAGACATAAAAGCTTAAATTGTTTATCTAAAAATAAATATTTTGAGGTCTAAAAAGATTGTTTTAGGATGATAATACAAGTTTTGATAGAAAATGGTTTAGGTATAAAACTTTAAATTCATCAAGATAAAATAGATAATATAGGATTTTCTCTAAATATATCAATTATAAATGAACTGGACATTGTGAATGTAATTCTTACCTAATAACTGTTCTTATTGTATATAGTTTTACTATGCTAGAGTTAAAGCCTTTCCTTTTTATTTTGACAGAAAGGGGGAAATGTGGGATATTTGTACACTGTGTGAAGTTATATTTCTGTGATTGGTTTAATAAAGAGCTGAACAGTCAATAGCTAGACAGGAGGTATAGTAGGGACTTTCAGGCAGAGAGAGGATTTAAGAGGAGATAATTGAGGCTGGCAGAGGAGATGCCAATGACACATAGAGAGAGTCGGACACGCAGAATGAAAGGTAAAATGTGGCAAAACATAGACTAATAAAAATGGGTTGATTTAAGTTATAAAAGATAATTAGGAATGAGCCTAAGCTATAGGCCGAGCTTTCATAATTAATAGTAAGTCTCTGTGTCATTTTTGTGCGCTGGCGGCCTTAAGAAACTCCTGTGTATAACTCCAGACCCAGAGGATCCAAGGGTACCAGGCACCAATATTGTACATACAGACAGGTGCAGACAAACCTACCCTACACAACATTAAATAAAATAAATATACCTTTAAAAAAAAAAAAAGCCAGGTGGTGGTGGTGCACACCTTTAATCCCAGCACTCGGGAGGCAGAGGCAGAAGGATCTCTGTGAATTTGAGGCCAGCCGGTTTACAGAGCGAGATCCAGGACAGGCAACAAAACTACATTGAGAAACCCTGTCTCGAAAAACCACAAAAAAAATTAAAAGAAAAAATTTTTTTACAGAATCATATCTCCTGCACATAAAGATAATCTGACTTCTTCCTTTCTTATTTATAACCCATCTATCGCTTGTTTGTTTGTTGCATTATTACTCTGGCCAACAATCCCAATACTGTAGCAGGAGGACTGTGTTACATAAAGTTATCCTACAGATAACTCAAAGCAGAACAGATCAAGTCCATTCACAATGAACAGTAATGGATGTCTGCTGTGTAAACTGAAGACACATGGGACTTTAAAGGCACAAGAAAGACTCTCCACTTAACAAATCAGCGAGTTCTTTTGCTATCTCTTGCTACTCTGACTAACGTATTCTCAAGTTCTCTATCTGTTTAGCGTTATATGCTCTGGGACCATCTTCACACACTTTATCTAGAATCTACTAGTAATCTACAATTAGATTACCTAATAGACAATCTGTAATCTACTAGCAATCTTCAATTAGATACCTAATAGACAATCCAGATCATCTCATACTGATAAGGATATAATCTAGTAACTGGTCCTAAAATAGTTTGTACCTTCTACACAAGAACAGAAGGCACACAAAGACTCCCAGCAGTGAGGTAACTAATAAAGAACCAGAGCAGCAGAAACTGGAACAGCAAAGGGCCAGAAGAGTGCAGTCTGGAGGTGCACAACATAACATGAGATCTGCTTCTGGCTACTGGATCTACATCCCAGCTACAGAGAGAACAGGCACAACGCTGGGCAACTGACATCACACCACCAGGACCTCAGCTATTAAGCACAGAAGCTAGATCTCAGGTGAGGTCAGATGCCAGGAATCTAGGAAGAGGCATTAGCAAAGGCAGTGTGTGACTTGTTAAGGAATTACACAAAGCACTGCTCCCACAGAAAACTTAAAGCAAACAGATGAGTCCCTTTTACCATGTATGGACCGCCATTCCTATTATGTCTGCTGGGTGAACTGTAGTGGGAAAGACACTGCTCCCCTCTGGGAATATTTACTTGGGAAACGATAATAGAATATTCAACCTAATGCAAACATCAACCTTTTGGAATCAATATTCAACCATGTGTCGACATTCATCTCTCTCTTCATGAGCTGTCAAACTTAATCAAGTGTTCCTAGCTCCTACTGCAGTCTCTATTTATAGCCTGAGGTTATTTGTGAACAGTGCTAGGCATAAATATGACTGGGTCCAGAGAGAACTTCAGTGGGAGAGCAAAACTGATAAGGCAATGAGTCAGAGACGCAGAAACAAAGGATCATTATATTTTTGTGCTCAAATAATCTAGAAACACAGAGTTTTTAAACTCGGTTTTAAGGAGGAATATTCAGTGGCACCCTGAAACAAATTCGGATGCTGCTTCACTGATACAAAGAGATGCTCAAGGAGAGCGGGAATCCCAGATACACTGGACAGCACAGCCACACACTCATCCAGACTGTCCAGCTACACTGGACAGCACGGCCACACACTCATCCAGACTGCCCAGCTACACTGGACAGCACGGCCACACACTCATCCAGACTGCCCAGCTACACTGGACAGCACGGCCACACACTCATCCAGACTGCCCAGTTACACTGGACAGCACAGCCACACACTCATCCAGACTGTCCAGCTACACTGGACAGCACAGCCACACACTCATCCAGACTGCCCAGCTACACTGGACAGCACGGCCACACACTCATCCAGACTGCCCAGCTACACTGGACAGCACGGCCACACACTCATCCAGACTGTCCAGCTACACTGGACAGCACAGCCACACACTCATCCAGACTGCCCAGCTACACTGGACAGCACGGCCACACACTCATCCAGACTGCCCAGCTACACTGGACAGCACAGCCACACACTCATCCAGACTGCCCAGCTACACTGGACAGCACAGCCACACACTCATCCAGACTGTCCAGCTACACTGGACAGCACAGCCACACACTCATCCAGACTGCCCAGCTACACTGGACAGCACGGCCACACACTCATCCAGACTGCCCAGCTACACTGGACAGCACGGCCACACACTCATCCAGACTGCCCAGCTACACTGGACAGCACGGCCACACACTCATCCAGACTGTCCAGCTACACTGGACAGCACGGCCACACACTCATCCAGACTGCCCAGCTACACTGGACAGCACAGCCACACACTCATCCAGACTGCCCAGCTACACTGGACAGCACGGCCACACACTCATCCAGACTGCCCAGTTACACTGGACAGCACAGCCACACACTCATCCAGACTGTCCAGTTACACACTCATCCAGACTGTCCAGTTACACTGGACAGCACGGCCACACACTCATCCAGACTGCCCAGCCACACACTCATCCAGACTGCCCAGACAGAGTTTGGCGTGGAGGGGTGGACACATACCCAAACTGCAGTGCTGTTCTGAAACACCTGCAGTCCACGCACCCAAACTCACGGTGGGTGAACTTGAGGCTGAGTGGCAGTTTATCTTTTCTAGGTTTTGACAAATGGGTCAGATAGGTTTTCTTATGTGAATGGGCAACAACGGAGTGTGTCCTGTGTGTTACTTCATTCCAGTCAGTCTAAGGGCCTCACACTTCAGTGCACGTTGGCTGGCCTTCCTCATTTAACACTACCGTTTGGATTCAAAGCAGAGCCCTAAGCAGGGCTTATGAAAGTTAGTTCCTGAGCACCTACAGCACATGCAGTTACAGGTAAGACTCCATTCTTCTGATACCTGGACCCAAACTGGACACAAGAAAAATCACCACCACCACCACCACCACCTTCATCATCATCATCATCATCATCATCATCATCTTCTTCTTCATCTTCTTCATCACTACTGTCCCCAGAAAGTGCGAGGAAGAGGAAGGAGAAAGGACTGTCGTACATACTACCACAACAAAAGCAAAAAAGGTCATCAGGGAACAGAGGAAATGAGACTGGGAAAAGATGCTGCTGCATTGCCGTCATTTCAAACAAGTCTTTCACTTAAGTTTCACTGACATGCAGAATCAATCCCCCGAATTACAGAAATATGCAAGGACATTTGAGAGAGGGGGCCACCGGACTCAGGGGATGCTGCTGCTGCTGCTGTTTCTGAGAGACTGGAATTACATGCAATCAGACGTCAAGGCATCAAGGCATGACTCACAGAAAGAGCAAACACTGGCCCAGTCCGAAAAGTCATCCTGTGAGCCCCATTCTCAAATACAACACTGACCACAGTCTCTGAGGTTCACATATAACGAGGGACCTGTGAGCCAGGTCGCAAAAGAAGAAAAAAACAACAAAATGCAATTCTTCAGTTGTGCGGATGACAGAGAGATGATAAGGAAGGAAGGAGCGCACAACACTGTGACCTTCACTTTCTCGTGGATCACAGCCTTGCAGGGTCATGGAGGCAGGGCACATGCCCACCAGAGAGCTATCGAGCGACACAGGTTAATAACCCAATGACTCCCAGAATTCAACTGAGGTCAGTGTCACACAGCAGTTCTTTCCAAACCGTGTTAATTTTCTTTCCCTGCACTGCAAACACACACGCAGCTCTCCTGCAAATAAATACCTAGGAGAGATCCGCAGGGAGGAGGGACGTCTGCTGGCAGCACTGGGCGAGGCGGGTGGGAAGGCGGGGCCCCTGCTGCGGGGCCTCTGTCTGGAGGAGCTGGCAGGCACTGCTCGGGGACTACTTGGGCGGGCAAGGAAGCCTGGGGAGTTGGCCAGAATGGAGGATCGTGGGGTGGGGCAAGGTGAAGACCCCCATGGGTGTGTGACAGTGTAGGGACGATACCTTGGGGATGAGGGTTGGCTTGCAGCCACAGTTCCAGAAGCTGCGCTGTGAGGGCTGAGGGCTGTGGAGGGCACAGCCTCCTGGGGGGCTGCGCTGTGAGGGCTGAGGGCTGTGGAGGGCACAGCCTCCTGGGGGGCTGCGCTGTGAGGGCTGAGGGATGTGGTGGGCACAGCCACCTGGGGGGCTGCGCTGTGAGGGCTGAGGGCTGTGGAGGGCACAGCCTCCTGGGGGGCTGCGCTGTGAGGGCTGAGGGCTGTGGAGGGCACAGCCTCCTGGGGGGCTGCTCGGGAAGGTGAGGCAAAGGAGGGACTCGGCACTGGCACAGAGCTCCAGAGGCTGGCAGAAGGAGGAGCGGGGCTAGTTTCATAGAGGCTAAATTAGTTGAAAGGGAGGAAAAAAGAGAAAAATCAAAGAAAAACCTGAGATAACTAAACGGGCACTGTCAGCTTTTAACGGATAACACAATCCCACTATAAATTTAACAGTTTAAGTAGATGAGCATTTAAAAATGACCAGAATCCAATTGCTATGTTCGTATGGAGGTACCAATGACCCTTTTCAAAGAACAATGTAGCACACACAGTCATGTGTGTCTAAAACTTAACCTACCAACAACCTAACCCCAGAAGGCTAAGAAATTCAATCAAGATGGCTACAGCCACCCTCTCCCCTACTCTCCCCTCATAGGAAAGACATCATAACATCAATGATACAGATCAACACTGTGGAGTGGAACTCCTCAGCATTCTTCACAGCTGTTCTACTTCCAGTGAGATGTGCAAAGAGAATCGCACTGACCTAGACAATGAGCTGGCACTGAAGGAGCCCAAGTTGCAGAACATGGGGCTAGTTCCTGAATTGGAGCCAGTGTTCAGCATGAGATTTCTATCAGGTGACCGAGCTGCCGTGGCAATAGGCTGGGATGTGGCTGTCAGACTGGCAAATGGATTTTCATCTCGTGTCTGAGTGGACATCATCAGTACTTCCATTAAAATCTGGCCAATCAGATCCTTAAAGTCAGAGAACACTGGGGAAGGCAGAGTAAAAAGCAGGTTATTCATGGGTCTTCATTTACACCGTCTTCTAATAAGTCAAACAGAACCAGAGTGAGTCTGTGTGGTATCCTGGATTGGATTCTCAACAGTGAAAGGATATTAGCTGAAAACCCAAAAAATGTCTAGTGTTCTTCCCGGTAATCTTTTTCTCGTAAAAATTAGTTTACATTTATTTGTGTCTCTGTGTGTATATGTGCACATATGTGCCCACGTAGAGGTCAGAGAGACAACTTTCAGGAGACCTTTCCATTCACTATGTGAGCTCTGGGGATAGCACTCAGGCCATCAGGCCTATGGGCAAGCCTCTCTACCCACTGAGCCATCTCACTGGTTCAGTCCATAGTCATTTCCAAGCCTGGGCAAACATACCACAACTGTGTAAGAGATAACATTAGAAGAAACTGAGTGGAACTTACGCAGAAGCTCCTTGTACTTCCTCATTTTTTTTCTTGTAAATATAAAACTATCCCAAAATTAAAGGTATTTAAACCAAGCTGGAGTGCAGCCAGGGAGCTGGCGCTGATCATCATCCAGTGTAAGAAGGAGCCAGTCCCTCCTGGAGCTGCCCGTGCCACACAATGACAAACCCAGCAAGGCTGGCATTGCTCAGCCAGCACACACTTCCTGAACATCCAAGCTCCAAAGGACCTGTGGAGGTGCCACTCTGAGTCCCCATCTGGTTCTGAGGCAGACTCCAGTCTGGCTTCTTTCTTGTTCTTCGCAGCTCCTAGTTGAGTTCCGATTGATCTTTAGATTCATTTTAGGTATCAATAACCAAAGCCCTGATGATCAATGTCAGTTTCACCTAGTTAGATCATTAAAGACTACCGTTGAGGTGTACAAGGGAGTTATGAGAACCCTAGAGCTCAGAGGAGAGCATTGTGTGGCAAGTCTTTAAAACCTACAGCTGCTCAGCTCTTCAGAGTTACTGAAGACACTGCAATATCAGCAACCTACCCACCTTCCAGGAACACAGAACTTCCACTCCCCACAGAAGACAGGCTGGCTGGGAAGGGAACGATAACCACACCAACAGGGATCACCTCATGGAAAATGTATCTATTTAGCACTCCTTTACACAACACACCTTCCTAAAGACCGGGCATAGATATCAATGAGCAAAAAGGCAAACGATCCCACAGTCCAGACAGCTGTATTCCAGTGATGTATAAAAACAAAACCCTACAGCATGTGCCTACCTCTCCTCCACTGCAAATGATTAAATAGAGAGCCGCAGTACCAATAATATGGTGTCCTGCAAAATATTTTAAGTATAGTTCAACACAGCTAACTTCTTAAAATAGAATCCTAGGAAGATAACAAAATGTAATTATATTCCATTTTACTGAGTAGTTAAATAAAAAGATTTTGCTTGACTGTCCACACAGTGCTTGGTAAGCACTGAGTGCCTAAAACGACACTGACCTAGAATGAGCGAGCGCCCTTCTCAACTGCAGCTGAGGTCAGCATGCTCCAGAGGCAACTCGGTGGTTGTCCGAGTCCCAGACATGCTTCTACTTTACAGGGACTGATGCCCTCTAAGAGTCTCCACCATAAAGGAAAAGCTTCACCTCTGAGACAGTGGAAACCACTCATTTATTTATATAGTTTCCTTCTGTAGAAATCACATATTGAGGCTGGAGAGATGGCTCAGCAGTTAGTTTGACGCTCAACCAGAGGACCCAACTTCCATTCCCTTGTGCCCACACTGGATGCCTCACAATAATCTGTAAATCCAATTCCAGGGGGATGGACATGATGCTCTCTTCTGGCCTTCAGAGGCACTTGAGCATATATACATGCATAATACATGCAAGCACATGAACATATACATAAATAAAAACAAATTTTAAAATATTAAAAAGAGTCATTTAGCAGTAAGATCAATGGGAAAGGAAGACAGTAAGCACACAGCTGTGTCCCCACCAGAAGCAGCCCCCTAACAAAAAGTGTGTCCTCCAGCAGGGACAGAGACCCAGAGCCTCACACCCTGCAGGCAGCTACTCTGAGAAAACACCCGACAAAGAACCCACCTTCTTTTGGGTTTTGTTTAAACTGCGCAGAAAGAGAAGAGAGGAAGATGACGTCTCTGTCCCGGTCCTTCCAAGAGACGCGGAAGATCTTACAGACCAGCTGTAAGGCCTGCTCTTCAGACACTTCAGGACCTGAAGGAGGCTCCTAGTGGGAAGAGCTGGGAGTTAATCTACAGTGGGAAACATGAGTGAAGACACTTTATTCCAGTTTAATTCACTGATTAACAAGGATACTTTGAAATGCATTACCACGCAGGTGGGCAGCTGGCCTGAGCTGGGAAGCAGAAGCAGATGGAGCACTGTGAACACAAGGCCAGCCTTGTCTACACAAAGCAGGTTTCAAGTCATCCAGAGTCACCCATGAGATTTAGTGGGTTGGGGGAGTAAGTTATAAAATCAAGGTCTCATTAAAACGATGTCATCATTCATGGGAGAGCATGTAAGAGCAAAGGCATTATTAGGAATCACCAGGAAAAATGAGGTGTAAGATTGCCCACATCAGCCGGGCAGTGGTGGCGCACACCTTTAATCCCAGCACTCGGGAGGCAGAGGCAGGCGGATCTCTGTGAGTTCGAGGCCAGCCTGGTCTACAGAGTGAATTCCAGGACAGGCACCAAAGCTACACAGAGAAACCCTGTCTCAAAAAACAAAAAAACAAAACAAAAAAAAACCAAAAAACAAAAAAGACTGTCCACATCATCTACTTGCTGTGCAAGCGCTGAAGTACCAGGGTAATGTCCCAGTATATAACCACTTTCCTTCAAGGGTCTTTACAAACGTTGACATTTCTCACTAGATTTCATGACAGAAGCACTCTCACATACAAGAAACAAGAATTACAGGCATAGAGACTGCATCACAAGGAGGCTATGGTCTAACCTCTAACAACAAACACAATGTCACCAAAGTAGTTCTGTGAACTTCCTGAACAGAACATGGTGTACTAACTTATACTATGCATGACACCCAAACCCACACGATACCTACCTACACCCAAACTCAAGGCACCTAGAACGGTCCAAAGCTCGGGTGAAGACAGAAAGGCCTCACCAAGTTTGTACTTGCTGGTAGAATTTACATGTCCTTGTTTTAATTACTTCAGAATATAGCCAAAGATAAAATGATCTACTGTCTTAGTAAAGATCCACAAAAATTAAATTTCACAATGCAAAACATGGAACTAGCCAGTCATGGAGGCATGAGTCTTCAATTTCCACAATGAACACACAGAAAGATCTGTGAACAGCCCAGGCCAGCCAGGGTTATACAGCAAGATGCGGTCTCAAAAAAGCCCAAACCAAACTAACACACGAAACAAAAACGCATGGACAAAGCCAAGTAGAATGTTGGGATTTTAGTTATAAAAGGGCTGAGTTTCACTGTCACTAACAAGAAAGACCAAAGCTAGCTAGCAGGGAGTCCTTTGAAGTCCAGCACTCGGAGATGGAGACCGGGATATTGACAGTTCCATGTTAGCTTGGTCTATGTACTCAGAACCAAGGCTAATCATTCTTCAGACAGACAGACAGACAGACGGACAGACGGACTCTCTGACCAGGGACACCTAGCAGACGTGCAGACCCGGGGAAAGGAAGCGGCTTCCTCCCTACTAACCTT
The DNA here is from genome assembly GCF_903995425.1 of Onychomys torridus. Classification (NCBI taxonomy): domain Eukaryota; kingdom Metazoa; phylum Chordata; class Mammalia; order Rodentia; family Cricetidae; genus Onychomys; species Onychomys torridus. The sequence goes on from NC_050444.1 coordinate 160,735,971, forward strand.
GTCACTCAGGCTCCTCTTCTCTCTCCGGTCGTTCTCATCCACCTCCATGTTTTCAATTCCCGAATCCACATCCACCTGGGACATGCTGTAAGTCAAAACACAAACAAGACTTTCATCTTTTCTAAAACGCCCCAAATCAAAGCCATGACAAACTTTAAAATATCAATCAACATTTGTCAGGAAAGCAAAATAACATTGGTCCCCCTTCTCCTCCTGCAAATCTAAGAGCTCCTCATGAACGGACATGGAAGCATCCTGTCTGTCTTCCGTGTTGGAATCATTTTTCCCAAGGTATCCCTTGGGCTCACTTTCAAAAACAAAGCTATCAGCAGAACGGATGTTCGCGACATGCTATTTTTATACAACACACGCGGCAAGCCGAGCTTGTCTACAACGTCAAGTTACTGTCCAGCACCAGGGACTGAAGCACTCACCACTTGACACTGACAAGAACTGTTGTGTCATCTGTCTGTTTTCACAAATGTGTGACATCTGGGATACTCCTTCCTGTCCCACAGACAGCCACTCTGTCTCTCTGACTAAAACATCTCAACAGGTCTTACTTTGTGCCATCATGCCTTATTCTAATTCTACATACATACAACTTTCCATGGTGATTTCTCCTTGACAGGTATTTACATTTTCAAATGTTTAAGGGTATTTTATTAATTTCTATGCTAATTTTCTGGCTTAATATACAAGTTAAAAACACATGGCCCTTATGTGTCTGACTCTCGTAACTTTCTGCCTGGTGAATATGTAAAGTCCTATATTTTTCAATTATCAAGTTCACTGGCTGCGTTGCTTAATGCATGCTTACTCATGTTCTTGCTCTCCTTGATCTACTTCTGGCTAAAAGAGACCTGTTTGAAGCCCTTTGGTATGGTTTTCTATATGGCAATTGCTTCTTAGCACTCTGTCAGCGCTAGCTTTACGGCATGCTGATGTTATATCACTAAGTGTGTATCATACTTGGAACTGTCATAGCTACTGGTCAACTCATCATCACAGAATGCTTCTTCCTGCTTGTCACTGAATTGGGTTACAAGATATACAATAGTCCATAGTTTGCTTTACCTCGTTTCAGTCAACACTGAAACCAAAAGTTTCCGTTTAAACTGCATGCTGTTGAGTAGCATGGTGAAACCCTCTATGTCACTCCACTCTGCCCTGGCCAGGAAGTCCTCCTCTGTCCAGCTTATCCACATGGTATATGCTACCTGTTCATGGGTCATTTGGTAGCTTGATTACCAAACTTATGGTCATGCTGCCATGCCTGTCTTAGCAGTGGCCCCAAAGTCCATTAAGGAAGCATCAGGGCATAAGATACGGAAAGAAAGCTCAACTCTGGTGCCACACAGCAGGGCTACAGCAATAGAATCTGAGGGTACTTGTTCTAATAACACCCTTCCTGGCTTACCTGCTGTGGCTGTTCTATGTCTCACTGTTTTACACACTGGTATTATCGTTTACACACTGAGATTTATTCATATATACCATATGCTTATTATGAGGTCATTTTGTTTAACTATCTATACCTTATATCTCATAAAAGACATCTGGAAACTGAATGCAAGTTCTGTGGAAAGGTGGCACCTGCTTATAACTGCTGAGCCATCTCTCCAACTCATAAAAGACACTTGACACAGACAACCACGTAAAGAACATTTCATTCAGAACAGAAAAACTTCTCAATTTAAGAATAAAATCTGGATTCAGTTTGATAAGGACATGGGTCTCTGAGTTGTCATTTCAGACTTCTAGGCTAAAGATTAAAGTGTGCAAATTTCCCTTCGTGTAAGTAAAGCAGTGACAACAGGCGGCACCAAGTCTACCTTTTCTCACAGGAGACACCGTCGATGTCCATGCTCTGGGAACGGGAGAGGGACTGAGACTGTGTCTCCAGGCTGTTGGATGGTGAGCTGCTGAGAGAGCTGACTCCTTCACTGCTCTGGCTCCGGTGGGCAACGCCTGCACAGAAGAGGCAAGACAGAGACAGGCCATGTGTCACGATGCAAGCCCAGGAGCAAAGGCAGATTCCTGTCAGACGACCCCAGGAGGATCACCAAGAGATCATGATTTATCACCGCGCATCACGTAAGGTCAGGAATGGCGCTACACTTGATACTTGTAATGACTCTCAGCAGTTCTAAGTATGGCTATGAACACAAACTGACAGTATAGTGCTTGTTTTTTTACTTTGTTTTAGTACATTTTATGAATGAGTGAGAGGGAGGAAAAGAGAGTGAGGGGGAGGAGAGACAGAGGACAATTGGCATGAGGCAGTTCTTTCCTTCAACCAAGTGAATCCCCAGGACTGAACCCAGCTTTCTCTACCCAGTTAGCCATCTCACTGATCCAACAGTACAGGAAATTCTTGAAATGCACTGAAAATAAGATACATTAATGGGCTGACAGACATGCAAAAAAGCCAGTAACAAATGTACTTATTCCTCGACACAGCTAGAAACTCTTACCAGTTGTTAAAACTAGTGAAGGACTCACAAAGAAATGAGAAACCATTCACTATTCCTAACAAGACTCAAGTGAAATATGCAAGGCATCTAACATCATCAGAGTTCTGAAATAAGACTTAAACTCACTCAAGAGATAGGGACCAAACTTTAAGAAAATATGGAGCAAAGTAGGCTCTCAATAAACACTTACTGAGGTTAAAGAAACAGTAGATCACACAGGATTATTTTGTTGATCACAACAAAAGGCAAATTATAAATTAAAACTGATTAACATGAAAGTTAATCATACAATTTACATTATATATTTTTTTTAAACTTTGTGGACTAGGAAGTTGTCCCTGCTGGTCACTTGCTTGCTGTACAAGCAGAAGACCTGAGTTCTGATCACTAGCCCTCACATGACAGCCACATGCAGTGCCAGCGGAAGGCAGAAGTCAGGAGGATGCCTGTGGCCAGTCTAGCCAAAACCGCCAACTCTAAGTCAGGCAAGACACACTGTCTCTAAAAATGAGGCGGACAAGTACACCTTTAATCCCAGCACTCGGGAGGCAGAGGCAGAAGGATCTCTGCGAGTTCCAGGCCAGCCTGGTCTACAGAGTGAGTTCCAGGACAGCCATGGCTACACAGAGAAAACCTGTCTCAAGAAAGGAGGTAGACAGAGACTTAGAAGACACTCAGCGTTCACTCTGGCCGTGACGGGGTGCATACATGCACACATACAAAAACTTTATTTAGGGCAGTGTATATATAATAGACTGTACATCATAGAAATGGAGCACCCGAGCATTCTGTAAGACGTCATGGAATTCACTCTGTCCTGTGCTTCTACCATCTTCACACCCCAGTTCTCCCCACAATCCATCACATTCCCACCACTTCCCATCTCTAAACATCACAAGGACCTACTGGTTTTGTAATTTACAAAGCTTGCTGGCCTCTTCAGCTTTACTCAGAATATAAAATATCATGACCAAAACACATGAAAGCAACAGCCCACATGTCACTGTCACCTGAAACCATACTGTGTTGTTACCACCTTCTTCCACTTCCTGCTAGAGAAATCAGTCTCAGAGATTAAGATTTTTCTTATTCCACCTGCTGTCTTCCGAAGGCCAGATACTAAAAGGGTAAAGCATCTAGGCATAACTTCATCACAGGCATTACCCTTTGCATATCAACTTCAAAGATGAACCTTCTAAAGGAGAGGGTGCATGAAGCAGAGACAGGAGAAAGCCATGTCTGCTCTTTTGTTTTTAAGATTGATTTATGTATTATTTACAGTACTCTATTTGCATGTAGTTCAGCGTGCAAGAAGAGGGCGCCAGATCTCATTACAGATGGTTGTGAGCCACCATGTGGATGCTGGGAATTGAACTCAGGACCTCTGGAAGAGCAGTCAGTACTCTTAACCTCTGAGCCATCTCTCCAGCCCGTTATGTTTGTTCTTAACGCACATGAATCACAAGCATGCAAGGCAGCTCTTTGCAGGCTCTGTGGTTGGTGAGGGCTTATGGAGGGCACTTCCCCACTACTGCCTGGCCGGATTCATCTCTTTTATAGAAAAAAAGCAAGATCTCTGAAGCCATGATGGCGGTTCCTACTGTAATTCTAGCACTGGGGCAGAGGCAAGAGTGTCTGGAGTTCAAGACCAGCCTCTACATAACAAGACCCTTAAAAACCTACAGAGAAAAGGTTGGGCATGATGCTCACGTGTGATCTCATGGACGGAAAGGTGAGGTTCGGAGGCAGTCAGAGGCTCCCTGGAAGCTGGCTAGCCGCTTGACAGAGTTCTACATCAATGGAAGCCCCTCTCAAAACAAAAGGAAGAAGGTTCCTAAGGAATGACATCTGAAGCTATCCTTTTACCAGCACACACGTGCACACATGCACAGCCACTCACGTACAAACACACATGGACTTTGAGAGAGTTTTTCTAACTTTATGGATGTGGCATCAAGCAGGTGATTTTCATGAACTCTGTAATTTGTCATTTAAGTTAGCATCTCAGTTTATTATGTGTATAACGATGTGACTAAAGGAGAAAAACCTCTCGTCCCCCTAGTTTTATTAAAGTTAAAAATGTCATCTTCTGGCACTTTGAGTGTGTATACTTGTGTGCGTGCACACATAAAGGAAAGATTTCCCAGGACTCCGGTGTTCAGTATTGTTGCGCTGCCTTCACAATAGCCACGAGCAGGGTAAAGGAGAGACAGCGGTGTTGTGCACAGTTGGCGCCAGATCAGGCTGGGGACCGTCACAGCAGAGATGGCAGGATTGTGGAAACAACTGGCACAGATATGCCTGTCACTGACACCTGCTCTGGAGTCACAAGGGGGTTAATGTGGCCCCAGGAACAAATGTGCATGCTAAAACCAAGAGGAGGAGCACCAGGGTTTTGGGGTTCCCCTGCAGCCCTTGGGGCTTTGACCTGGGTCTCTGCCTCTAGCCAGATTTGCCTTTGTTTGTTATTTCATTTTCTCAGACAGACCTCACTATGTAACCTCCACTGGCCTCCACCTCCCTAGCCCTGGGTTTATAGGCATAAAACCATGCCCAGCTGTTTGTTTTTATTTGTTTGTCTGTTTTGGCCATTTCTATCTTAGCATATGGGACCCAGGGCTCTTCCACTAGCTGCATGCCCAGCTTCTAGACCACACACGAAACTTCCCCTCTCCTAAGCCTAAACCAAGTAGAAGATGAAAAGGATTTTAATATAAGCAACTGGTAACAGAACAAGGATCACAACTCTGCTGCCGCTCCTGGTACCATTCTCGGGCAAAGACAAAGTACTGCAAAAGAGCAGCTCCCACTTAGCTAAACTTCTTGAAACATTGTTAGTGCCCTTCAGGAAAGACTCAAACAGAGAAGGAACAGAACGGACTCTTCTGCCCCTTGCATTAAGCACCCCGCCCACCACTGCCCTAGGACTCGGACTCTCCTCTAAGATCAGTAGGGCCTGTCCACAGCCTTGCTCCCTGACTGTCACCATTCTCTCCTGCTCTCCCTTCAGAACTTTACTCCAACACCCTATCTCTCAGTAAACTGTAAGCACTGAGTTAGAACTGCCCCTAAGGTGTGGCGTGATTTAAGCAAGTACTAAGTGGGACTGATGACTTTACAGCGGCTGTCACTCCTGACACCCGAGAGGCACTGAACATAAGATGAACCTGAGAGTTCAGGGGGTGAGAAGAACACCTGTAACGAGTACACAAGGACTGTCCTGTGGCCAGAAGTTAATGATGCTCTTTTAGTTCATTTTTTAAAGGCAGTGTTGTGACTGGGCATACGGTTGTATGTCTTTAATTCCAGCATTGGGAAGGCAGAGGCAGAAGGATATCTGTGATTTTGAGGCCATCGTGGTCTAAAGAGGTCCAGGCCAGCCAGGGCTACACACTGAGATCCTGTCTTTTTTGTTTGTTTGTTTTTCAAGACAGGGTTTCTCTGTGTAGCTTTGTAGACCAGGCTGGCCTCGAACTCACAGAGATCCACCTGCCTCTGCCTCCCAAGTGCTGGGATTAAAGGTGTGCACCATTATTGCCCAGCTGAAAACCTGTCTTAAAAAAAACAAAACAAGCCCACAAACAAAAAACCAAGGCAGCTAGGCAGGCGTGTGGGGTTTTGTTGTTGTTGTTTGTTTGTTTTTGTTTTTGGTGTGTGTGTGTGTGTGTGTGTGTGTGTGTGTGTGTGTGTGAGAGAGAGAGAGAGAGAGAGAGAGAGAGAGACAGACACTAGAAATTAAACCCAGGGCCTTGTACATGCCAGACAAGTGTTCTTTCACTCAGCTATATCCCTACCCCAGGACAGACTTAAAAACATATACAGTCCTAATTAGACTTTGTCTCAAAACACAGGGTGGATAGCACCTGAGGAAGGACACCTCGGACTGACCTTTGGCCGCCACACGAGTGCACACAGTAATCACTGCAGTGAAGGTACAGCGAATGAATACACATCACCTTTGAAGAGACTCAAAAGCAGTGTTGTGCCAAACCCAAATCAAGGTGAAGCCAGAAAGTCACGAGGGAGGCGCTCCAGCAAAGACTCTAAAACCCATGTCCTTACTGAAAGGCCCTTGCAACCTTTCCATGAGGACAGCTGCCTAGCAACCACCCCAGTCAACCTTGGACCAAGGCCTCCCTTGTTATTGGTCCTTGTGGTCAATGATAACGCAAACCAACTTACATAACCTTCCTCACTTTACCTGCGAAACTGTCTTCCTTGCCTCCCCAGACATGACTGTGATCCCTACAGCACACACGCCCCCACAACCCTCTGTTCATTTCCAGTGAACTCCTCCTCACTTCCTTAGAGGGCTTTTCTCTCCATCATTAGAGGTTAAAACAGCTGTTCAGTGAAAAACTTAAGAGACTTCTGGGAATGGTGGACAGAAACTTTAAGGCCCATGGTGATGGGGGAGAGGCGGAGTATCAAAGCCTCCAAAGAGGCTTTCCCAGGCATTGGTTATATTTCCATATCCATCTGAAGTATTTTGTCCATCTTCTTCCTAATTTTAGAAGGAAATGTATAGTACAGAGATAAATTCTCTTCAGGAGAGATAGTGAGCAGACTTGCTGGCTTCAGGGAAAGAAGGACTTGCCTCAAACTCACTTCTTACTTAGCTTCTCACACTCCAACAAAACCAATGCTCTCCTCTGTCCCCCATATAACTGGTGGCTTTTACAGAGTGCTCCCTAGGAATATGGTAGCATGGGGTTTGGGACAAGCGGATAACGACATGACAAAGGGCTGGAGAGGCACTGCTCCTGTAGAGATCTTGGTCTAGTTCCCAGCACCCACGTCAGGAAGCTAACAACCATGTGTGACTCCAGCGCCCTCTTCTGGCCTCTGTGGGCACCTGCACACATGTGCACATATTCACACACATAAATACAGTATTTAAAATAAAATAAACCTAGACAGCTGTGGTGGCACCACCACACTTTCAATCCCAGCACTCAGGAGACTGAGGCAGAAGGATCTCCAGACCACCATGGTCTACACTTTAAGTTCTAGGCTAGCCAGGACTACACAGTGAAACCCATTCTCAATCAACCAAATCTTAAATAAACAAACAAACAAACAAATAGCAGAGAGAGAAAGGGAGGAAGCAAGGGCATGAACACTTGTTGACCGTCACAGCAAGCAAACTAAACTTCTGGAGTTTTCCTGTTTTGATGTGTTGTGTCTGAGGTGCTGGAATTTGGAACGCAGGGTTTACACGATGCCAGGCAAGTGCTCTCTCTATCCCACAGACCTACAGATTCAGCTCTAATGGGAAAAAACATTCTGAATTACACATCTCCCTTTCACAGTTGACAGGCAATAAATCTACCCTCTGGCTCTATGCTAGCTTTCAGGTTGGCAGGAAATAAATACAAGCCATCACTTCCACATGACAACTTCCCTTTATTTCTAAGATGGTCTACATAGTCCAGGTTGGCTTTGAACTCATGATCCTCCTGCCTCAGCCTCTTACAATTTTCATTTTTATTTTTAAAATTTTATTCACCTGTGTGTGTGTATGGGGTGAATGTTTGTGAGTATATGTGTGAAATAGGGAACAGGGGGAGGAGTATGAGAGGGGTGTGTGTGTCAGCATAGGTATATATGTATGAGGGTGAGATGTTTTTCTCCTTCTATGGGGCGGTCCAAGGACTGAATTTGGGTTACCAGGCTTGTGGACACATGCTTTAATAAGCTGAGCCATCTTGCCAGCCCATAGCTTTTCTTTCTTTCTTTCTTTCCTTTTTTCTTTTCTTTTCTTTTTTTTTTTTTTTCTTTTTTCTTTTTTTTCTTTTCGAGATAAGGTTTCTCTGTGTAGCCCTGGCTGTCCTGGAACTCACTCTGTAGATCAGGCTGGCCTTGAACTATTTTTTTTTAAGACTTATTTATTTATTATGCGCCAGGTCTCATTACAGATGGTAGTGAGCCACCATGTGGTTGCTGGGAATTGAACTCAGAACCTCTAGGAAGAGCAGATGGTGCTCTTCACCCTGAGCCATCTCTCCAGCCCTGGCCTTGAACTCACAGAGATCCGCCTGCCTCTGCTTTCCAAGTGCTGGGACTAAAGGCGTGCACCACCAAACAGCTTTTGCTTTTTATTTTCAACTTATTTATTTAAGACAGAGATTCACTATGTAGCCTTGGCTGGCCTGGAACTCACTACGTAGATCAAGCTGGCCTTGAATTGTTAGAGATCTACCTGGCCCTGCTTTCCAAGTGCCGGGATTAAAGGCGTGTGCCATCATACCTGACAATTCCTCATTTTTAAAATCTTTTATTTTGCCAGGCGGTGGTGGCGCACGCCTTTAATCCTGGCACTCGGGAGGCAGAGCCAGGCGGATCTCCGTGAGTTCAAGGCCAACCTGGGCTACCACGTGAGCTCCAGAAAAGGCGCAAAGCTACACAGAGAAACCCTGTCTCGAAAAACCAAAGGAAAAAAAAATCTTTTATTTTATTTAAATATCTTTCATTTATTTACATACCAACTTCAGTTTCCCCTTCCCTCCTCTTCTCCCAGCTCCTCCCCCCACCCAACTCTTCATTTTAAAAATGACAACTGTCATAATTTTTGGAAATTTCTTTAAGCTCCATAAGCCCCTGTTCTGACCATTTTCTCTGTGATTCATTCACTAATTCACTCCATCTTAAATCCTATACCAGGCTCTGGTGATATCACTGGGGACATAGGAATGAATAAAATGGGCAAAAGGTCCTGACCCACAGAGCACCCACGCCATCAGGGGAGGCAGACACACAGGGCACACAGCCAGATGTGGTCACATGCATGTGGAAAGCCAGTAGTAAGGAGGTAAAAGCATGCAGAGCCCAAGATTGAGGCCAGCCTGGGTTACACAGCAAGACTACGTCTCAAAATTCAAACAAGAAAACTCAAGATATGCATGTAGCATGGAAGCAGTACTAGTGGACAGGAGTTGTGCCTACATTAGAATGCAGCTGCAATTTCAACAGCGGCCAAAGACACTGTCCCTGAGAGAGGGACATTAAAACCAGTTTGCCTGCCTGGTCCGGGTTTTATTTCTTCTTTCTAAAAATCATCTTCATTTATTTATGAGTGGGATTGGCAGCTACTGGGTGTGTGTGTGTGTGTGTGTGTGTGTGTGTGTTAGGTCAAAAGACAACTTGCCAAGGTTGGCTCTCTCCTGCCACCGTGCAGGTCCAGAGGACTAAGTTCAGGCTTTCAGGCTTGGCAGCAAGCAACTTTACTTGCTGAACTGTCTTGCCAGCCTTGATTTTGGTTTTCTATGAGTTTGGGACTGATGTGCAGCAAGTATAGGCCTGGGGTAAGATATGAGGAAATATCAAACCTTGATTGTATTATTATTGTGGGAAGAGAGGCTCCTACACATCACAGCATGTGTAGGGAGGTCAAAGGATCACCCTGTGGAGTCAGTCCTTTCCTTCCAGTTTTATATGGGTTCTGAAGTTTGATCTCTGGTCATCAAGTCTGCTTAGCAAGCACACTTACCTGCTAAGCCATCTCACCACCCCCTAAACTTGGTGTTAAAGGGCTGGGAACAGCTAAGAAAATGCATGCCATGTCTGCTTGAAAACCTGGGTTCAGATCTCCAGCACCCACATAAAGCTGGGCACAGCAGTGTACAGCTGCAATCCCAGTGCTGAGGAGACGGAGCCAGGGGGACCTCGGGGGCTTTCTCAGGCAGTTTGGCCAAATTGGCATGCTCTGGGTTCAGTAAGAGACTGCCTCATAAAATAAGGTGGGACACCCGACATCCATTTCTGGCATGAACAGGGAACAGGCATGTGCTTATATGCCGCACACACACAAACATACACTTTTAATATTCTAAGTACGAGACGCTGACTAGACATGAAAGTAGAAGTCAAGTGGGTCACAAGAGTCTCAAAGCTCAAGATGCAGGTCTGAGCTGGAAATGTAAAAGCTAAGGAGGATCAAAATGGAAAAAATAATTAAAGCCAGGAACCTTACTGAAATCAGTAAGAGAATAAACATAGATAAAGAGACCAAGCCTTTGGCCAGTAAACCCTAGCATCCTGCCCTGCGGACATTAAGGGCACGAAAAGGAATCCTACAAGAAACTGGCAAAGAACAGAGAGGGTGGGAACCAGGACAAGACAGAGTTCCAGAGACTGAAAGGTGTTTCAAAGGGGAGAGGGGAAGCCACCGAGTGAGGCTGACTGACAGACAGGCTCAGCAGAGCTCCCAGCCCACGCTCATCCAGGTCAGCACAGGGTGCAAAGGCACAAGACAGAAGACCAGGAACTTGTTCCAGAAGGCTTGCTGCAAAGAGATGGGTGGGCGCCGCAGGGAATGGGATGAAGGGAGTTCCATTTCACCAGAGTCACCGAGGAGAAGCACCAGCACTCGGCCACACACTTGCAATGTCTTGGCACAGCTAACAAAAGTTCTCCTGGGGTTAACAAGCAAAACAAAAAACTCCCAAGACTGGAGGGAAAGGGAGCTCCGAGAAGCGAGGCTTTGCATGGTGAGAGGGGACAGTACCAGCAGTGCAGGCACTGATGGGGCAGCGCAGTGTGTCCTAACGAGAACTGGGCACGTCACAGGTAGCCAGATGGAAGCGATGACAAAGTGTATACAGGCTCCTTCTGCATGTGTGTTTTCTCCACACACTGAGTGTGCATGGAGAACAAGGTAGTGCACACTTGGCAGCAGAGTGGGAAAGTGAACAGGGAAACATGGTAGAGCTGCCTAGGTGTATTGAGTCACTTGAATTTCTGACCACAGACTTTAGATGAGATAGACAGACCACATGACTGTATGAGCTCCTCCCCAGCCTTGCTCCAGGGCAGGAGACAGACAGCAGGTGAGGAATGGCTGTAACCAGAACTGGGATGCAACCAAGAAAGAAAACCGAATTCTAGAACTGCAGGGAAGGACCAGTCATAGCAAAGAAACAGTAAAGCTATGAACACATTTCCCAAAGAAAAGACAAACTGACTCCTGGGATCCGGAATGCTCATCAGAAACTGCCACAGCTGCTCAAATCATGTGCTCAGACAGGTGTTCTTTACCACCAATTGAGGCTTTGGTCTGAATTTTTGTTATCACTAAAAGAATGAGGGAAAAGCCTACACGGAGGTTTAATGACTTGAGGCAACAGAAACTGCAGACGCTCTCAGCTGTCAAAAGAAAGGATGTCTGTCTGGATGGCTGTGGCAGACAGAGTACATCAGATCACTCTAAAGGACATACATGGCTCTCACGGCACCTTTGCACCTATAACTATAAAAATGATGATCATGAGATTACCATGTTGGATAGAAAAGTCATGTGGGAGAAATACTTTCAGGTACACACGTGAGCGGACACCATCATTTCCTAAGAAAGACAACCCTGAACATCGCCCACCAGCTCACTGATTTTAAAGAAAGGAACTTTCACCAGAGTCAAGCAGTTCCCAAGGAGACAGCTACAAATATTACCTGGGGCCTCACACGTGCTGGCACATGCCATCCACAGCACTCCTGCTATCCAGTGTAATTCAGAGAAAGAGTTCTGTGCCAACACAGCACAAAGAAAAGACAAGAGGGTCACCAGTCGACCATTATTTCAATCTTGCATTTGCAGATTGTTTTGCTTGTTGTATGGGGGTGTGTGTGTGCATGTGTGAACGCACATGAGTCAACGTTGATGGTGGAGTCAGGTGGTGGTGGCACAAGCCTTTAATCCTAGCACTCAGGAGACAGAGGCAAGCAGATCTCTTGTGAGTTCAAGGCCAGCCTGGTCTACAGAGTGAAACCCAGGACAGCCAGGGCTAAACAGAGAAATCTTGTCTCAAAAAGAACCCAAAGTAAGTGTCTTCCTCTTTTTTTTTTTTTTGAGCTGAGGATCGAACCCAGGGCCTTACGCTTGCTAGGCAAGTGCTCTACCACTGAGCTAAATCGCCAACTTTGTTTTGTTTTGGTTTTTTTCAAGACAGGGTTTCTCTGTGTAGCTTTGTGCCTTTCCTGGATCTCGCTCTGTAGATCAGGCTAACCTCGAACTCACAGAGATCCTGTCTCCTGAGTGCTGGGATTAAAGGTGTGCGCCACCACCACCCGTTCTTATTTTTTTTTGAGACCGAGCCTCCCACTAGACCTGGAATTCACCTACTGGCTAGACTGGCTGGCCGTGAGTCCTAAAAATCCCTGTGTCTACCTACACAGTGTTAGGGTTATGGGTGCAGAGGACCAGAATGTGGATCCTCACACTTGTGCAGGAAGCACTTTACCCCCTAAGCTCTCGCCCCAGCCCCTACAGTACTTTAAGGATGGGAGAGCACTCTGTGGTAGAGCACATGCTTTTAGAGAGACAGAATGGGGGTGGGAGAGAGAAGCACCAACCAAATTCTCAAACCAAACTCAGTCTTGGCCAGCTCCTACAGAGTAGACCTGAGCCTGCTGGAGGAGGGGGTGGGTCTGCAAAAGTCTTCCCTCGTCACTATCAAAAAGAACAGAAACAATGAACCATGCTGCAGTGACCTTTAGGCCACTGATTGCTTTAATTTGTGTGGTGACATCAGAAGTACAACCTGCTTCCAGGTCAGAGGCTGAGGCTCACCTGCTGCACCTATGGGGGAGGTAGCTGGGGTCATGTTGTGGACATTGAGACCAAGACTCTGGGAGGGGCCTGGGGCTGGCGCAGGCAGCGGAGGTCCCGGAGGGCTCTCCCTCTGGGGAGAGGTGAGCGGGGTGGCTGGTTGGGAGGTCTGTCCACCAGCAAGCCGTGCTAGGCGCCTCCTTCGAATCTGCAAAAGAGAGAAGGAGAGGACATTCTGTAACGGAAAGCAAAACATGACTACCTACAAGAGCAACCACGTTCAGGTACACTACCACCAACCCCTCCCGAGCTGAGCAGCCCAGCGGTCTCAGAAGAGAACACGCTGAGAAAAGTAGTAAGACTGAACCAGTATCAGGTGTGGTTTGGTTCTACCTGTGTGCACACGCACATGAGCCTGACCTTGAGAAGTCTCCTAGTATAGATAACCTGGGTCTCTGCTGTTCCCACAGCATAGCGGATGCTAGCTGCCCTTCCATCCTCAGGGTATCTGTTAGGTCTCAGCCACCCCACTCCTCTATCCCCTACTCCCCATCCCTATATATCCAGAAGTGAGCTCAAGCCTGGACTACAGGATTGCTGGTGGCTAGATAAAAGCCAGCATTCCTCAGGAGCTTGGGAAATGGGTTTTCTATCCCAAAAAGGAGTCCCTGCCCCCAGCTACTCAGCCTCTGTGTATTCTGTACAATCTGTCTCTCCCACACTCTCTTGCTGCTCTGGCTGTGCTTGGTCTCTTGCTGTATCTCCCATCCCCCACTCCCGGCCGTGTCTAGACTGCTTTCTTCTCTCTGCTCGGGACTCCTCCAAATGCCCCGGACATTTTCTCTCTTTTACCCACAATAAACATCGTGGTCATATAGGTAGTTTCCTTACCATACCCCTCACGACATTTTCTTCTCCCTGCCTTCCATCTCACCACAGAAGCACTGAGAATAAAAGCACACACTACTACGCCTGGCTTTCTGTGGGTTCTGGGGACCCCAAATCTGGTCCTCAAGCTTGGGCAGCAAGGGCTTTACTCACTGAGCCACGTCCACAACCGTGAATTAGTATTCTTAGAAGCTACTTACTACCTTACTTTTAAAAAACTGTACTTTGCCTTACCAAGGATACTCTATCTCCTTGACTGATGCTGAAATTTCCAATACGCCCACTACCCAATACATCAAACCCTGGTATTTTCACAAAATGGCATCATGTAATAACTGTATATAGGTAAGATTTAGATAGGAGCTAGAGACATGGCTCAGCAGTTAACGGCACTTTGTTCTTGCAGAGGACAAAGGTTTGATTCCCAGCATCCACATGGTGGCTCCCAAGCATTTATTTGTAATTCCAGTTCCAGAGAACCTTATGCCCCCTTCTGGCCTCTGTAGAAACCAAGCACACATGTGGTGTACATGCATATATGCAGAGACTAGACTCTCATACACAAAATAAAAGTAAATCTAAAAAATTAAAATATTAATTTCATCCAACTGGACAAAGGAACAAAAGGTACAGTAAGACACAAATTTTATTATATGCTTTCAAGAGCAAAATATTTAGGCTGGTTTTTGTTTTTCATGTAATCAAAAAAATATATAGTCTGCCATCCTTCTCTGAATACTCCAAGTGTATTGGAGTGACTGAGAATACAGAGAGAATCACAGAAATGTTTCCTGTTTCACTCATTAACTCACAACTAGTTGATAAGTTCACAATACCCACCACCACCACCGGTTTGGCCGATGTTCAGTTCCACAGGCATGACAAGTGCTGGGTGTGAGCAGGCATCACAGAAACAAGCCAGGACTACTGAGCAAGGATCTGTCCACAACCATAGCAAAACACAAAACACAGTATTTGAGATACCTCAGCACATACATGAGAGTTACGACTGACATCTCTGGGTGTGAACACACAAGTCTGTGTCTGTGCTATCACAATGGGAGTCAGCGGCTTGTGTAAAAGCACTCGACACTAAAGCAGGACAAACCATTCTCCTACAAACTGGGGAGGGGTTGTCAATCACATGTGATCACAACACCTCCAAAATCAAAAGTAGCTAGTGGAAGCAACCATCACAGCTTATTACTTTATGGACATCCTTGGTTTATTCTGAGCCAGTCTACAGTAGCCAAGGCTGGCCCTAAACTCACTGTGAAGCCAAGGAAGTCCATGCACTTGTGATCTCTCTGCCTCTCCTTTCAGGCTGCTGGGATCACATGCCTACAACAACACTCCTGCTTTGTGCCACATTAGGGATTGAGCTGGCAGCTTTGGGTATGGTAGTAGGCAAGCACTCTACCAACTGAGCTGTATGCACCCAGTCCCAAAAGCTATTCTGATGGAAGGTGGGGAATAACAGAGGTTGACCAGAGTGGGTTTAAGAAGGTGGGTGGGGTGTGGAGACAGGAAGTACAAATTCTTGCTATAAGAAAGAACAGATCAATGGCACAGGCTAGCAGGCATGGGGAGCAAAACACAGGCGAGGCTCTTGGTTTGTTTTTAAAGACAAGGAAGACGGGGTGGAGCTGCATCCTGATGGGAAAGCAGTGAAGGGAGAGGGGCAGCACCTGCACCAGGTCCTCAGCTCACCTGAGGAGCGGCTCTCCTGAGCAGGGGCCCTGCACGCACAGGGCTCTACACAGCTATGAGAAGGAGGGTCGGAGATGGGGCTGCAGAAGGAAGATGGTGGTGAAACGCCCTTCCGACCCCGTATCTTCTTGGTGAAACAGAAGCAGGGGCATCAGCTGGGAACTGAGCATGGAAAGAGGAACAAGGATGTGCTAAGGAGAAGTAGAATCATGATGGCATTAAGTCAGCAGGTGAGCACCTGAGATCAGCGTCATGAATCAAGATGAAACCAATGAGGTCACCCAACATGGCTGCAGACCTATCTCCAGCCACAGAGCTTCACAGACGCAGTGTGTACTGAAATACAGACTCAACCAGGTGACGCCAGACAAGGAGGCTGCTCAGAGAGGGGTGAACAAGTGAGCTGGGGGGACGGTGGTTCATGAAGTCCACTGATGAAGGACAGAAGGACAGTTGGCTGTAGGCCCCAGCAGTACTGCATGTGAGATTTCTTAAGTATCATCAGGGATTCATGAGGAAAGCCAGGTGCTGGAACCACCACAGCTAAGTGGGGTAGCCTGCGAATCTGGGCAGCACATGTCACTTTCCTGTTTCACCATCTTCTCAGCCAGAAAAACAGGGATAATGAACCAACCAGGCCAGTGTGTGACTGAGCAAGGTGGTACTGTTGTCCCTCAGTGTGCATTACAACAGTTCTGGGATTCCCCGTGTCCCACATAAAATCTTCATGGAAGTGCTGTGATACTGGCACAAAACTGACACACACCACTTAATAGTATCTATCTCCAGGCTGACAATGCAAAGCACAATGTAAATGTTAGTAAAATAGTTGCTATACCATATTATTAAAACAAAAAGTACAAAAATGATATTAATGCTAAGTACAGACAAAATCTACATGCAGAGAAAAGTATACTTAGAACTACACACTCAGGTGGTATCAGCAGGATTGTGAGCTCAAGACTAGCCTAGACTACACAGCGAGCATCTATCTCAACCAACACTTGGTAGGCAAAGGAAAGAAGATCTCTATGAGTTCAAGGCCAGTCTGCTTTACATAGTGAGCTGCGGGCCAGCCAAAGCTACACAGTGAAACTTTATGTCTCAAAAAATTAACTGAAATAAAATAATATAAATGAATCAAAACCAACAATAACAGAAAGAAATTCAGGAGAAGATAAATTAACCATATTTCATTGCTGCACTCAAATCCATAGAGTAATCGAATGTTGGGAGATATTCAATAACACTGTGAACCCCAAATTTGCATTTCTGTTAATTAAATAAAATTAACCTTGGGTCAAGAGGCCAAGTTAGCAACTAGTTGACAGAAAGTAATCATAGAGCATCAGAGGGCATCTGGAAGAGATAGAAAGACACACTGGAAGTAGGAGGGAGGGATCTGGAGTGATAAGGGTTTGTTTGTTTGTCTGGCAGAGCAGAAGGATGTTCTATTGTGGAGATGCCAGCAAGGAGAGGTTAGTGAGTTGCTACACAACCTCTAAGAGCTAACAGGTTTTCACCCCAGCTTTTGAATCTCGAGGCTTATTTAAATAGAATAACAGAGATTGAGTTAAAAGCTACCTTTAGTGGCTGCGGCAGGCCTGCGGGAACAGAATTCCCACCAGGCTGCAGCCTGAGGGGCCAGGCCACTGCCAAAGAAGCAGACCAATAACTGCAAAATCACAATTGCTGGCTGAACCAACAGTAAATTGAGGAGCAGCCACTGTGCCAAAGATAAAACATTTGGCGCCTAATATGGGGCACAACAACATGGACAAGAGAAGTCACTACAGCTGGCTCTGCTGCAGTTGCTGCATGGGCCTCTCCCAAAGAGCACTGAGAACAGTTGGATGCCACTTGCCAGGCACTCCAGAAAGCAGGCTCATGCTTGGAAATTGTGGGAGGGGCTTAAGTTCACTACTAACACAACAGACAAACTGAGAAGTCAGCAGATTTGGTGAAATACCTAGGAAGTCCTTTAAGAGAGAGTTAAATAATATTAAAAAGAAAAACCTTTCCCACATTAAGAATGGGAGCCGGGCGGTGGTGGCACACACCTTTAATCCCAGCACTCAGGAGGCAGAGGCAGGTGGATCTCTGTGAGCTCAACGCCAGCCTGGGCTACCAAGTAAGTTCCAGGAAAGGCACAAAGCTACACAGGAAACTCTGCCCCCTCCCAAAAAAAAAGAACGGGAGCCTCACAATGCAGGGTGCTAGGCCTCTGTACACTGCCATATAGATGGTTTGAAAATGGAAAATTTAAAGGAAGGGAAATGACTTACCTGGGATTGATATAATGTCAATTGTAATTACTGTCAGTTTGGTAATTAGTATTTTATCCTTAAATGTGTAGTTTGATAACTGTCCCAAATATGATAATTTGACTGATAAGATACAAAACTTAGAAAGACTTACTATTGATAATATACAAGCATTAGAAAGACTTACCAATGAAAATAAGAAACATTTGATAAGATACAAACCTTAGAAATACTTACTAACGAAAATAAGAAAAATATGACTGATAAGATATAAGCCTTAAAAAGAGCTATTATTGATAAGATAGAAGCTTTTGAAAGACCTACTAATGAAAGTAAGAAAAATACTCAGACACAGATAAAGGAATTTAGAGCAGAACCTACAGTACCACTGCATGATGAAACTGAAGAGGAGCGGACCAAAGTTATTAGAAACAAACCTTAATTTATTCAGTTACAAGAACAGCTATCAGATGATAGGCATCCCAAGGCTATGCAGAAGCTAATTGGAATCCTGTTGAAAATGTTATATTTGAAGAGATTTAAGGAAGCAATAGTTCATATGGTATGCATTCACCTTTTGTGAAGATGTTAAATTCATAGGCAACTCAAAAATGGAAAAATTTTAGTTACAGCCATATTGGAAGCTGGTCCTCAGTTACAAGGGAAAACATGGTGGAGAGAAAAAGTTAAGAGTCAAAAAACAATAAAGGAGGGCTAGAGGTAATGAAATTTCCCAAGACCAGCTTCTCTGTGAGGACCAGTATGCTGAATTGCAAAGACAATCTATATTTGATGATCACATCTTGGTTCTATGCCATACAGCAGCTTTGAATGCTTGGGGGAGGGTTGAAAATCAGGAAAGAAGTCTGAGTCATTTACTAAAATTATACAAGGCCCAAAAGAAGACCTCATTGACTGTTTTCCAAAGATTGACTTTAGCTGTAAATAGATCCAGAAGTCTGACAAATATTAACTGAATCTTTGGCTTCTGAAAATGCTAATTCAGAATACAAAAGGGTGATTAGGTCTTTAAAGGCAAGATCAGCACCCATAGATGAATGGTTCCAAAATACAGCTGATATTGGATATAATGATTCTTTGACAGGAGAAATGATTTCTAAAAATTTTAAGAAAAATCAAAAAGTCAGATGTTTTAATTGTGGTAAACAAGGTCATCTGAAAAGGGATTGTAAGCAAGGCATTCCTAGAAACAATGTTTTTTCTAGAGGTAATCCAAACAGAAGGCCCAGGCCTTCTGGAATATGCAGAAGGTGTGGCAAAGACTGGCATTGGACTGCTGAATGCAGATCAACATGGGACACAGCAAGGTAACCCTTTGCCATGAAGAAAGGCCTTAGGGGGCCTCTCCTAGGCCCCAATGTCTAGTTTGGTTCAATCACTCCCTGCTAGCATTGGGGAAACCCCTCAACAGAGCAATTAAAAGACTTAATAATGCCTGTTGTTAAAAAACCATACTGCTCTGGATGACAGAACAACATCAGAAGATAAAATTTCAAGAGAGAGAGACCATAAAGCAAGTATTTTGGCATACTCCTATGAATGATCAAAGACCAAAGCTAAAAATACAAATGAATGGCATTGAAATTGAGGATCTGGTAGATACAGGTGCAGATGTGACAAATATTTCACCAAAATTTTGGCATCAAGATTGTCCTCCTAGGGAAGTAAACCTTCAGCTTCTAGGGATTGGAACCTTATCTCAGGTAAAACAAAGTGCAAGATTGGTCAAGTGTATAGGGCCAGATGGATAGATTAAAAAAATTAAAACTATATGTGGCTAACATAGCAAAGAATTTATGAGGATGTGATTTTTTTTTTCAGCAATGGAAACACAGATTATCATTCCTCCAATCTCAGAAACACACCCTAGGGGTTGGGGATTTAGCTCAGTTGTAGAGTGCTTGCCTAGCAAGCGCAAGGCCCTGGGTTCAATCCTCAGCTCAAAAAAAAAAAAAAGAGAAACAAACCCTAAACTAACGTATGCTTGATCATGAGAAAAATATTAAGAACAGTCACCTAGTGTTCAGGTTGTACATGATCAGGGCATAACAGCTGTTGATCTTTCAAAGGTACTAGTAGTCATACCTTTAAAATGGTTAACTGATGTTGGGCGGTCGTGGCGCACGCCTTTAACCCCAGCACTTGGGAGGCAGAGCCAGGTGGATCTCTGTGAGTTCGAGGCCAGCCTGGGCTACCACGTGAATTCCAGGAAAAAGGCGCAAAGCTACACAGAGAAACCCTGTCTTGAAAAACCAAAAAAGGTTAACTGACAAACCTCTGGGTAGAACAATAGCCTTTGATATAAAAAAAATTACAGGCATTATAACAGCTGGTACAAGAGCAGCTAAATGCTCAACATATTGAAGAATCGATCAGTCCTTGGAATTCTCCTGTATTTGTCATTAAAAAGAAATCTAGAAAATGGAGACTGTTAACAGATTTAAGAACCATAAAGGTGATTCAGCCAATGGCTCTTTACAGCCTGGAATTCCCTTGCCTTCTTTATTACCAAAGGGATGGTCTACTATTGTGATTGATTTAAAAGACTACTTTTTTACTATACCTTTACAAGAACAGGATAAAATTTGCCTTCACAATGCCTACTTATAATAATTCCCAGCCCGTTAAAATGTACAATTGGAATGTTCTTCCACAAGAAATGTTAAACAGCCCTACCTTATGTCACTATTTTGTACAACAGCCATTAGAACTAATTCTTAAACAGTTTCCTCGATCTATAATTTACAATTACACAGATGATTCTTACTGGCTGATTCACACACAGATCTTTTAGATGCTTGATGAAGTGAAAATAATTTTGCCTTCTTCAAGATTACAAATTGCTCCTAAAAAAAACAAACAAAGAGGAGATTCTATTCCAAGAAAACTATCAGCTGAAGCTGAGACAGAATTTGCTCAGGTAGAAAAGAAATTACAGGATGTACATGTGGATCACTTAGATCCAGAGCTTAGTTGGTTATTTTACCAAGAGTATTTTGGTTATTTTACCTTTTATACATTCTCCTACAGAAATTCTAATGCAGAGAGAAGATAATATCTTAGAATGGATATTTTTACCACACAGAGTAAGAAAATTAAAAACCTATGTAGAAAGGTTTCTGAATTGATTTTGAAAAGAAAATTAAGAAATTGAGACTTTGTCAATTAGCAGGAATAAGCCCAGCAAAAATTGTGATACGTTTTAGCAATGCTGAAATTGCCTCATTATGGGAAGAAAATGAACACTGGCAAAGAGCTTGCAGTAATTTCTTAGGAGATTAGCAATATATATCCCAAAAGCAAGAGACCTCAGTTTATAAAAAGAACTAACTGTATTCTCCTTCGTATAATAAAGGGAACCCCAATTTCTGAAGTGCCTACATTCAATCATATATATCTATCAGGAAAAGCAGGTTATAACTCAGGAAAAGTAAGTTAAGTGGCTCAAAGCCCTTATGATTCAATTCAGAAATCAGAATTACATGTTATTCTCATGGTATTATTATATTTTCTAGGACCTCTTAATATAGTTGCTGATTCTCAACATGCAGAAAGAGCTGTTTTATATATTGAAACTGCTGAACTTATTCCAGATGATTCAGAATTAACTTTGCTATTTATTCAACTACAAGTAATCAGAAATAGAAATCATCCTTTGTATATAACACATATGGGTCTACCAGGCCCTTTAGCACAAAATAATGATAAAATCGATCAGCTATTCATAGGAAATGTGTTAGAAGCCTCAGAATTTCATAAAAAATACCATGTTAACAGCAAAGGTTTGAAAAAAGGTTCTTCCAACACCTCACAACAAGCCAAAGAAATTATAAGGAAATGTCCTACTTGTTCTTTATATAATCAAACTCCATTACCTGCAGGAAGTAACCCCAAAGGTACTCAAAGAAATGAGAGATGAGAGAAGGTTAGCTAGTTGTGTTCAACCTCTCTCAGCTAGCAGCTTTCACTCCAGTCTTTGAATACTGAGTCTTATTTATAAATAAGATGACATAGATTTAGTTAAAGCTACCTTTAGTGACTGTGGCAGAGCCCGTGCCTTTGAGAATTCCCACCAGGCTGCAGCCTGTGTGGCCAGGCTGCTGCCAAAGAAGCAGGCCAGTCAACTGCAAAATCGAAATTGCTGGCTGAAATAGCAGTAGACTAAGGTGGAGCCACTGTGTTGAAGATAAAACAACAATCGAATGAGCCAGTACTCTGCACACCAGCATGGGTGATGCTTACATATGGTATCAAACAAAAGAAGCCAGACATCAGAACAAAGGCAGAGACTGTATGGTTCTAGATATATAATGTTTACAGACTAGAAAAACTAAGCTATAATATTTGTTAAGGTGATGATTACTCCTGGTAAGATGGGCTGAGGACAGGGAGAGGTAAAAGTGAGCTTCAGGCCAGGATGAAGGGGCTTAAAAAAAAATCCAAACCAAAAACCTGGCTGGCTGGCCTCACACCTATAATCTCAACATTCACTTAGTGGAGGCAGAGGCTAGGAAGTTGCTCAGTCAATCAGGGCACTTGCCACCAAGTCTGACAACTCAAGTCCCACCCTGGGACACACACTGTATAAGAAAAGATGCAATTCCTTCAAGTTGTCCCCGGACTGCCATGTGGATATTGTGGCATGCACATGCTACCCCTTAAACCTAAAAATAGATAAACAAGTGTTTAAAAAAGAAAAAAAAAAAAGCCGATACAAGAACACTGAGATTCTAAGGCTAGCCTGGGCTGTATAGTGAGACCTGAACACCATCTCAAAAATAGACAACACAACACAAGCTAACTGCTAACTAAGAGGTACTTCCACTTCATAAAGATGCCCTGTGGTATACACTTATAATTAGGAGTAATGAGATCATGAACATTTGTGTTGTTATCTTTATAAATTCCATGTTAAAATATAGTCTTCTGTATGTTTCAAATAGGATATAATTTTAAAAAATCTTTCAAGGTGTCACTAGAGAAATAGCTCAGCAGTGACGAGTACTGGCTGCTCTTCCAGAGGACCCAGGTTTGGTTTCCAGCACCCACACGGTAGCAGCTTACAACCATCTGTAACTCCAGTTCCAAGAGACCTGGCCTTCTTCTGGCTTCTTTTGGAGTACATGTGGTGCATAGACATACATGCATCCATATACATAATACACACACTAAATAAATTAATAAACAAACATATTAAAACTGAAAAACTTTCATGACCCACTAGAAAGGCTACTGGTTGAAAGTTTATGGTTTTCAGTTGAATATAAACTAAAATATGTTCTATAAATACTGCATCTACTGTCTGATACTGAAATTTGCATCATTTAAATTTTTAAAAAATGTGTTCATAAGGGCTGGAGAGATGGCTCAGCGGTTAAGAGCATTGGCTGCTCTTCCAGAGGTCCTGAGTTCAATTCCCAGCAACCACATGGTGGCTCACAACCATCTACAATGGGATCTGATGCCCTCTTCTGGCACAGGCTGTACATGCAGATAGAGCACTCATATATAAAATAAACCTTAAAAAATTATTTTTAAAAATGTGTTCAGAAACTGGACACAGTGACACAGGCCTGTAATCTGAGCCACTAGAGAGGCAAAGGCAGGATTGCAAGTTCAAGGCTAGCCTAGGCTACATAGCAGGACCAAGACCAGCCTGAGTAACTTAGACCCATCTCAAAATAAAATATAAAAGGGCAGAGATATAGCTTAGTGTCCTGACCCTGTACCGACCCCTCCACCCTCTGGTTAAAAGACATGCTTAATTCAAATTCAAACTTTACTACTGACTCTAAGTGGGCCCAAGGGAAGTCACTCAACCTCTGTGCTTCAGTCCAGTAGCTGCATGATGAAGGTAAAGAGAGCTGTAAGAAAACCAGCTCTCCCTGCCCTCCCTGGCATCTGCCCTACAATGTCCCTCAGTCACGGTCTCTTCTACTCCCACGGCTTTCCTGGAGTCTTGTGGCATTGGAGCTGGGCCATCGCATGGGCTCACCAGGGCTACTCCCTCAGGCCCAAAATGTTAAGGTCAGGGACTTTTCTCAGCTTTTTCCCTTTTGTGAATCTCCAGTCGTACATAGTACTTGAACCATACATAGTAGGTATGCTCTAAATATTTGCTGGGTGCATGAAATAAATAAAAAATACTAGAAAATAAATACACTATACAGAAGACTAACTTTCTTAGCTAATATTATCACTACATTTTGAGTGAGGAGGGTTTCATTATGTTGTCCAAGCTAGTCTTCAATTTATGGACTCAAGCAATCCTCCTGCCTTAGCCTCGTTACAGTCTGGGTCTAAAAGCAAGCCACACTGTACCTAACATTATTTTTTAAAGAGCATACTTGTTTGATTGTTTTTTTAAATCACCTTCAAATTTCAAGCTGGTAGGAGGCAGAGCTAGGTGGATCTCTGTGAGTTAGAGGCCAGCCTGGTCTACAGAGAGAGAGATTGAGGACAGGCACCAAAACTACACAGAGAAACCCTGTCTCAAAAAAAAAAAAAAAAAAAAAAAAAATTTCAACTGGAGACCAAGCTTAGCCTGAGAGGTAAAATCAAGATGCTCTCTCTCTCAGTGACCTAAGAAAGAAATGCCCTGACTCACTGGAGGGAGCTTCCCAAGAGAGACTTCAGCTGTGCTAACCCCCTGCCTGAGTCCCTCCACTTGGCTAACCTGCAGCGAAGGGTAGGGAAGGAGGAGGAAGTCAAGACCCTTGACACATTGTGAGCTGTTCAGAAACAGAAGCCAGTCCACAAAGGACATGAGGGAACAGATGCTGTGACAACTGTCCTGTCCACTCTCAGCCTTTTGAAATTTATACAAAATAATATTGTTTTTTCTCCCCCCCCCACCCCCCGGAGCTGAGGATCGAACCCAGGGCCTTGTGCTTGCTAGGCAAGCACTCTACCACTGAGCTAAATCCCCAACCCCACAAAATAATATTTTCATTGTGACATTTTTATACATATCATTGCATTTTGCTCAGAACACCCCCCAATCTTCTACCCTTCTTTTTTAAAAAACTTCTTTTAAGGTTTATTAATTTTTTTCTATGTGCATGAGTGAGTGCTTTGTCCAAATGTATGTATGTCTATGCAGCATGCATGTGCCAGGTGCCCATGGATGTTAGAAGAAGGAGTTGGATCCTTTGGGACTGAAGTCACAGGTGGTTGTTAGCCATCACATGGGTGCTGGGATTTGAACCCAGGTCCTCTGGAAAAGCAGCCTGTTTTCCTAACTTCAGAGCAATCTCTTCAGTGCCCCTTCCCAATTTATTTTTTGATACTGTCTCTGTGTGTTGTCTGTGTGTGTCTGTGTCTGGGTACATGCATCTGAGTGCAGACATTTGAGAAGGCCGAAGGTGTCAGCCCCTGGAGCTTGAGCATGGTCAACTGTGAGCCACAGAGTAGGGTCAGCAATGAACCCAGGTCCTCTGGAAGAGCAACAGTACTCAACCACTAATTCATCTCTCTAGCCCCATTAACCTGCTTCGTGACAGTTCTTATTGCATTCACGTCACACACATACGCACAGGGTGAGACAGAGAGAGGCAGGGATTAAATCTAGACTTTGTAAAAGAAAAGATGCCATACCCACACCCATTCTTATAGATTACTGGCAAGGAAGAGGCAAGGGGCTGGGACATTGCTTTGAACTGCCCGCCATAGCACTTTGAAGTTAACTCCCTCCATGGACTTCTACAATGCTGGTAGTTTGGAAATGGCTTAGCAGCTCGGGACACTAAGAATAGCTGGCTAAGAGTCCTGAGAGGATGGTGCTGTACAAGAGATGGCAGAAGGGCCTGTCTGACTAGTGGAGACAAGGGCAGGAGATGTAGGTCAGGGTGGAGCATCTGCCTGGGTAGCCCAGGTTGATCCCCAGCACAATGGTGGGGAGGAGGCAATGTCACCTCACTTTTATCTCACAGGATCTGGATGGAGATGGCTCAGCAGTTAGAACACTTGCTGCTCTCAGGGGACCTGAGTTCAGCTCAGAGCACCCACATCTGGGGGATCACAACCATCTCTAACTCCAACTCCAGGGATTCAACAACCTCTTCTGGCCTGGGAGGGCATCTGCACACACCTCCATCCTCCAAACATACCCCACATGAAGCCCGAGATAACAAGATACACACAATAAATAGCCCCAGCATTCCAAAGTATTATTCCAAAGTATTCCTTGTCTGTACTCAGCCTACCTGTTTACATTAAGCACAAAGGACTGGCAATCTCCTTTTAAAAAGATTTCTTTTTCTGTAGGTCAGAGTGAAAAGCCAAGAGCATGAAAACAGAACAGTGTGGCAGTTCTGCAGCTGCGCCTGAGCCCCAAACACTAAGCAGGAGCTGCATTCCTAGAGCTTTTGCATCTGCTCTGTTTCACTTGGCATTTCTAAGTGACACTACACCAGTGCCTCTCTAGTGGCTCCTGATGCTGTACTCCCCTCCTCCAGATTTACCAACACTAGACTCGAGTGGGGAAGGCTATGATGGCAGGTAGATAGGCTGGGACAGGACGGATCAAACATCTCTTCTTATTTTCAGTAGTTTATGGGGAGTGGGAGTGTCCACAAAATATTGCTTTAAATTTAATGAAATATACATCCTATAAAAATGCCTTGCTTTTCAACTAAAAATCTAAAAAGTAAATTCCAATGTACAGAAACACCACTTTCAATTCTCACTGTTGGGGGTGGTCTTCTTCTAAAAATGTCCTTGACATTTTCCGGTCACACACAGGAACTCCCAGGTCTTGATGCAGACCTACCCCTGCTCTTGACAAGAGAAAGGGAATCCTGCGACAGTAACCTTTCTAGTTACAATGTCACTGACAACCACTTCTGGAGGCGACTGGAGATCTGAACACAGGAGAGTAACAGAATAATGAACTAACCAAACCTCACTTCCTGTGAGCCAGATGTGGCTGGGAAGCCAGAGGCCAGCACATTTCATTACCATTTCATAGGGGAGGAACCCACTCCCATAAGTGACCTGCAAAGGGACACACCTTGAGGGTGACTGAGTGGGTCTGAAGCCAGACTGTGACTTCTCACCTCTCATTCTTCCCACACACAACCTGTCCCTACAGCAGGACACTCCTACAGTGACTATGGAGGCATTCCTGGGACAGCAATGTCTTCCTCCAGCTGTCTCACTCACTGGGCTTTTAAAACAGGATGTAGCTGGGAGGTGGTGGCACACGCCTTTAATCCCAGTACTCGGGAGGCAGAGCCAGGTGGATCTCTGTGAGTTCGAGGCCAGCCTGGGCTACCAAATGAGTTCCAGGAAAAGGCGCAAAGCTACACAGAGACACCCTGTCTCAAAAAACAAAACAAACAAACAAAAAAACAAGGATGTATATTTATGCTTTTCAGGTTTACTACAGATTTTTAGAAGTTGAACTGAAAAGCAGGTTGCTACAGACACGCACTGATTCTCTCTTCATTTAAAAGGATGCAGATTTACCTTGTAGCAAATCTCACATAATACAAGTAGCAAATTTCTAGGTTCTTCATTTCTGCTTTCACTGTTTCTAATGACAAAAAACGAAAACCATTATTTCCCACTGCATTTCTAAAACCTGAAAACATTCAGACACTGCTATGTTCTATCCTGTTTTCCCTCGAGACCCAGGATGCCAAGGCAGCTCCCACTTGGAGACACTATTAACTATCAGGCAAAGGAAACAAGTCACAGCGAACTCTACCAACCCAGAAGTGATTCCTGGAACTGCCACAAACTACCACGAGGAAATGCAAGCTCCCCCAGGAAGGCAGTGTGCACATGCAGAGAACTAGTCTTGCTCCTGACACACCTGGTGCCAGGGCTGTTTCCTGCAAGCTGCCTCTTTCTCCCCTAACACACTCCTATCCACAGAACTGCTCTACTACCCACCCACTCCTTCTGGTTCTGTCTCTCGAGTTACCTTCTCAATGAGGTGCTCAACCATCACTGCCCATTTCCCACAAGTCAAGTTCAGCACAAGTCAAGTGTGTTTGTGTGTGTCTGTGCACACAAATTTATAAACTGAGAGGAAATGGGAAAAAAATAGCAGCTGATTAATCCAATTTATTTAACCTATCTGCAGACATGAGCATTTTCAGAATAAAAAGTTGAGAGCTGATGGGGCTAGAGAGATGACTTGGTGGTTAAAAGTACTTATTGTTTTTGCAGAGGACCCGAGTTCAATTCCCAACACCCACATGGTGGCTCACAACCATCCACAACTCCAGTTCTGGGGGACCTGATGCCTTCTGATTCTGCAAGTATGCTCTTGGTGAGAATATATGCATTCTGGCAAAACACTCATATAAATAAAATAAATATAAATAAATCTTTTATTTTTAAGTTGAAAATTGAGTATGGCAAATATACACTATAATCCAGCACTTGGGAAGTATGAGCATAAGAGTAAGTTCAAGGCTAGCCTGGGCTACATGAGACCCTCCTGGGGGTAAACAGAGCCAGTATATGTGTCTCCTCTAGCCATGCTCGGCTGCACATAATGGACATGGAGTACAATCAGCCAGGCTGTCTGAACGAAGGCTGGAGTGGTGAAGGGGAGGCAATGAGTACGACACTGGCTGTGATGACCAGATCGTGACTCAGAGCATGATTCAGCTTTCTTTGTTTCTGTGACTCAGCCATTATCCTTCAGTTCCAAGTTTCAGAAGAGGACTCCGCATCCCCGAAAGAAATCCCACTGCTTGTCAAGCTCGGTGAGCTGTGTTCTGACTTACAGTGGTCCCTTCCCCGAGATGCTCAGCAGTGGGTTGACAGCTTTCCACACTGGGTTTTCAGGATTCAAACTCTCTTACACTGAGTATTAGTGTCATATTAAAATCACCCCCAGGGACAACTGTGAAGACCTCGCTCATTCAGATGCCTGGGCTGTGCTCATGCCTGACTTAGGTTTCTTTATCGGAGAGGGTGAGGGCCGGAGGTGCACTGTCAGAGGCAGGTGAATCTGCAGGAACTCACACTGCTTCCCTGGCAAAGGTAAGTGTGTCCAGATGAAGTGAGCCACAGGGCAGGGCAGGCAGGCTGAGACAAGATCGCTCACACCATCCTGAGGTCTGGACTCGCTCATGACGACAAGACAAGACTGAAGTGTCCAAGAGGGGGAGGGGACTGTGACAGACAACCACTACAGTTACCATGAGAACATGGCACTAAGGTGGGACAAACGCCAGAGAGAGGGACAAGTCCAGAGACATTTTTTTAAATGAGTACAACAACAGAATTTAGTCATTCTTTAGAAGTGAAGTATAAAGAAGTACTAGAAGGTGTAGATTTCAGGCCTGGCTATCTACATGGAGATAAAATTCTGTAAATTGAGAATACAATAGATTTCAAGCAAGCAAGACAGCCAGGCAGGAGGCATGTATCTGTAGTACCAACCCCTGGAAAGCTTGGGGATAATTATTTCAGCCCGAAAGTTCACGGCGGCTTGCATCTGTATCCCAGCAGTGGGAGGCTGGAAAAAGATGGCTTCCAGAGGTTCTCTCGGCCAACCAAAGCGGCGAGCTCCAGGTTCAATGAGAAATCATCTCAGAAAAAAAGGATACAGAGCCATAAACAAAGACAATGGATTTCAACCTTTGGTGTCTACAGGCTTACACACACACACACACAGGAAGGAAAGGTGCTAGAGGAGAGAGTTTTAGTTAAACTAGGAATATGGAGTACTTGCAAGGAACTCAGATAAACTGGGGGCAGTGGAGCATGCCTACAATTCCATCTCTTGGGAGGCTGAGGCGGAGCATTTCTGGGGTCAGCCTCAGAAACAGTGAGACTTGAAAACACTGACTGAAAAGAGGAGAAGGGCTACTTAACATAGCAAAGGGGCTTCCAGCCAGCCCAGCACCCATGCTGTGGGATGACCATTGCTGGCTGCTTCTCCACAATCTAGTGAGAACTAGGGACTCTAAAAACCAAAGTAGAAAGATTTGAAAAACCGTGTATTTTGCCCAGAAGGAGCATGCTTAAAATTGGAATTAAGGAAGGCATGACTTCTTAAAAAAGATTAAAGCCCTTAAAAGAAGCCAAGTGGAGCTGGAGAGATGGCTCAGCGGTTAAGAGTACATGTTGCTCTAGCAGAGGAGGCGAATTCCACTGCCAGCACCCACATACCACCTTCACCCGCTGAGCCACCGTACTATCACCTTGTTTCTATTGCTATTCCTTATAGGGTTTTGGATTTTGGTTTGGTTTGGGTTTTGGTTTTTCAAGACAGGGTTTCTCTCTGTAGCTTTGGAGCCTGTCCTGGATCTCACTCTGTAGTCCAGGCTGGCATCAATCTCACAGAGATCCACCTGCCTCTATCTCCAGGGTGCTGGAAATAAAGGCCTGTGACATCACTGCCCAACTTCCTTACAGTTTTAAAATGCTTTCTTCCATGTGCTATTTATATCATTTTCTCAAATAAAGAGAATAAAGTCAGTTGAACTAGGACAGACAACCTGAATGACTGACAGGAGTTTAGAGCCTACAAGTAAATCCCACAGGATCTGACACCCTCCTCTGGCCTTAGCAGGCACCAGGCATGCCAAGTGGTACACAGATATACATGCAAGCAAAATACTCATGCATATGAAATAAAATAAAATTTAAATTAAAAACTCCTTATGCACATAAAACAAAATAAACCTATGAAGGCTGGATAGTGGTGGAACATGTCTTTAATTCAAGCACTCAGGAGGCAGAAGCAGGCAGATCTCTCTCTCTTGAGTTTGAGGCCAGTCCAAGACAATCAGGACTACACAGAGAAACCCTGTCTCAAAAAAAAAAAAAAAAAAAAAAAAAGTTCATCCTTAGCACAGCATAAAAAAATATATAATAAGGTGGCACACGCCTTTAATCCCAGCACTCAGGAGGCAGAGGCAGGTGGATCTTTGTGAGTTCAAGGCCAGTCTGGTCTACAGAGTGAGATCCAGGAAAGGCCCAAAGCTACACAGAGAAACCCTGTCTCGAAAAACCAAAAAAAAAAAAGAAAAGAAAAGAAAAGAAAAAAAAGAAATATATAATAAGGGCTTAATACTTAGTACAGTGTAACCCCAAATCTCAACTGTAAGGTGTCAGCAAAAAGCACAGTAGTTCAAGGTCATCTCTGGCTACACAGGGAGTTCAAGACCAGCCTGAGTTACACGGGACCTTTCCCCCAAAAAACCCAAAGAGAGGGGGGTTTCCCAAGCTACTCATCAACATTTGATTTGGGGGGAGGGCTGCACACACCATGGCACATGGGTCTCATCTTGCATCATGTGAGGCTCCAGGATCAAACTCCCATCATGAGACCTGGTGGGAAGCTCCTTCACCCACTGATCCATCTAGACAAGCAGTTTTCAACCTGGGGGTCAAGCTACCCTTTCACAAAGGTCACATATCACATAGCCTGCATATCAGATATTTACATCACAATTCACAACAGTAGCAAAACTACACTTATGAAGCAGCAATGAAAATCATTTACGATGGGGTCAGCACACTATGGGGAAGTGTATTAAAGGCTGCAGCACTGGGAAGGTCGAGGGCCTTGCTCTACACAGGCTTCTAAAGCACTTCAGCTTGGTGTGCTGGCACACTCCTGTAAGCAGAGCACTCTGCAGGCTGAGGCAGGAGGATTCTAAGTTCCAGGACAGACTGACCTCGGTAAGGAGATGCTCTAGGTCGAGCAGGTGGGGGAGGAGGAAGAGAAGGGAAGAGGAGAGGAGGAAAAGGAGAGAAGAAGGAAGCAGCAGTTCACCTCTCGACCTGAAAATAAAGCAGAACCCCAGGCAGCGCCTGAGCAAATACTGCCCCATCTTCTCTCTGCCACAAAGCCAGTGACCCCCCTCTGGCTGGGTCTAGCCACAACCTCGGCTGCACCCCGTCTCCCGGGATCACCTCGCTAAGGAAGCACTTGCCTTGCACAGTGAGCATCAGAACAAGGTAATGTAAAGCACATTTCAATTAGCACAACTCACACTTGGAGAGTTTATTCCCTGCTACATCCTCAACATCCCTAACAGCATCTCACCCACAGAGTATGTGGTAAACGCTTGCTGAACAAACGAAGAGTGGTCTCTAGAGACTGGCGGCAAGTTTCCTCAGAGACACGCACAACGCACACGGATACAGATCAACCCAGAGCCTTCTCCAACTTTTGCCCTTTACTCTCCTTGAGCTCAGATACCGTTCGTTTCTCTCTGGCTTAGGTTCTGATCATAAGAACATACGTGTAACAAAGCTGAAGCAGTGCACATCACCTTTGTTGGCTGACTGAGAAATAGCGCAGGACAGACCAGGAGGATTACCACCTGGAAGCATTATATGGCAGCAAACAGCCCAAAAAGAGACTGTTCAACTGCACTGCACCCTGGTATGTTCATTTGGTTGGTTTAGGTTTTTTCATTTGGTTGCTTGGTTGGCTGGTTTTTGTTTTTTAAGGCAGGCCTTCACTTTGTAGTCCTGGCTGGCCTGCAATGCTAGTAGCCTAGGCAGCCTGCCTCTGCCTCACTAGTGCTGGGATCAAGGCTTGGCCACCATCCTTGGCTTCCCTCAGGGGTTGTTTGGTGCTGGGATTGAACCTGGGTTTTATGCACTCAGGCAAGAAGTCTCCCACTGAAGTTACACCCTCAGCTCTTTTTGTTCCTTTTGCTTTTTTGAAACAAGGTCTCACTGTGTAGCCCAGGTTAGCTTTGAACTTTCAGTGATGCTCCTGCCTCAGCTTCTCCAATAGAGGAATTACAAAAATGTCTCTCCATACTCAGCTTAAAAAATGACTCTTCTGCCAGGCGGTGGTGGTGCACACCTTTAATCCCAGCTCTTGGGAGGCAGAGTCAGGTGGATCTCTGTGAGTTTGAGGCCAGCCTGGTCTACAGAGTGAGATCCAGGATGGAAAAGAATTTAGCTGGATAGAGGAGCACATACCTGAGTTACAGATGTCTCTCTTGAGTCCAGTAGTTGGAGGCCAGCCTACACCACAGCCAAGACCTTGTCTTGAGAAATTAAATCAGAAAGAATCTTTGAAAAACCCAGCTACAGGCTTGCAAGACTGCTCAGTGGGTAAAGGCGCCTGCTGTGGGAGACTGATAAGCTAAGAGACCCATGAGACCCATATGGGGGAGGAGAGAACTGATTCCAGAGAGTGGTCCTCTGTCCCCACCCCACACACTGTGGCACGTGTGTACCAACACACAAACACACAATAATAAATGTAAAACTAAAACCAAACCAGTTATTTAGAAATAGTTGGGTTTTTTTTAATTGACTGTCAAAATTATTTATAATGGTGCACACCTATAATCAATCCTAGCACTCAAGAGGCTGAGGCAGGAAAATGAAGAATTCTAGGCTTCTAGGACAGCCTGGGTTACATAGTAAAAGCATGTCTCAGACAAACAAAAGGTGGCACTTCTTTTGATGAAATGCTACAGAGATGATGGCTAGTCTATCCCACAAGTAAAAAAGTAATACAAAGTACATAAGGCTAACTAAGGCTAGATAAACACTAACAGACAAGGTCAACATTACTAACCTAACATAAAATGCCAAGTTTCTATCTTAAAAACAACTAATACCATAAGAAATATATATGCATGTATGTATGTATGTATGTATGTATGTATGTATGTATAGGTTGTAAGGGTATTTTGCCTGCCTTTATGTCTGTGCACCATCTGTGTGCCTGGTTCCATCAGAGGCCGGTAGAGGGCGTCAGATCCCTTGAAGTGGAGGCACAGACAGTAGTGAGCCATCATGTGGGTTCTAGGAATCAAATCTGAGTATTCTTGAATAATAGTTGCTGGCTCTTTACTGCTGAGCTATCTAGCCCCAAGATTTTACACACCACACCACCCCACACACCACACACACACACACACACACACACACACACACACACACATTTTTTTTTCCTTGTTTGTTTTTGTTTTTGAGACAGGGTTTTTCTGTGTAGCCCTGAATGTCCTGGAACTCACTTTGTAGACCAGGCTGGTCTCGAACTCACAGAGATCCACCTGCCTCTGTCTCCAAGTGCTGGGATTAAAGGCATGTGCCACAACTTCTCAGCTGAATTATATTTTTTAAAAACATTTTAAGTTATGGCCTCATGTATAACTCCTATTTTATGAAAACCAGACTTTAAACTATAAAAACAAGAACAAGGGCTAGAGAGACAGCTCAGCAGTTCACATCACTTGCCGCTTTTTCAGAAGATCAGGATTTAATTCTCAGCACCCACACAGCAGCTCACAACTGTCTGTAACTACAGTTCCAGGGGACCCAACACCCTTACACAGGCAAAACAGCCATGCACACTGGATAGATAGACAGACAGACAGACAGACAGACATGCACAACACTGGACTTTAGTGGCTGGAGCTGTAGCTCAGTAGTAAAAACTCAGCTGACTTGGGCAAAGCCCTGTGTTTAACCCTCAGAGTCCTAACAACAACCACCTCAGACAAACAAACGGTCAGTTTGCTAAAAACTCTACCTCATGGCCAGTACTGCCAATGGCTTTACTTCACACTCACCCAACATCTAGCAACCTTTAGTACATGCAATTCAACCCCTAGAAAAGGCAGCAATGCCCTGCACAAACCCCAGTGAGGGAAAAACAAAGGCAGGAGCCAGTGCTTTCAGTCACCCCACACAAGGGGAGAGGCTCACCCCAACAGCTGGTGCAAAGGAAACACAGGTGTACGTGATTCCGAATCACAACTCCGATCAAAGGGTTTCTTCCAAGTAGTCCCTTTGTAGCAACAACAACAACTGAAACCCACTAACACAGGCGAGAACTGGGGTCACAAAGACACAGTGTCGTGTTCTGTCCACCCAGGCACTCAAACAACATTTGTCCTGGGCCATTCTATGCCCAGCCCTGTGCTAAAAATTGGACAAAGGGGCTAAAAATGAGCATGAGCGGAGAGCCTATGTTCCAGTGGGAGCTACATCAGTGAATAGGCCATTCAAGGCAGAGTGACTGGTATGAGGACTGGAAACCAAACTTTAACAAAACGCCTTTCCTCCTCCTCCCAAGCCTCCCCTCAGCTGAAGCTGTGGCTGCTGCTTGGTGGTATGGAGCAGTGAGTTGAGGTTACGTGCTCGCTGTGAGTTGGGGTTACATGCTCGCCTGTGCCTCATAATCACATCGTAAAACCTTTCAGAGTCTGGCACGATGGTACACACATGCAATCTCAACACTTGAACACTGAGGCATCCACCCAAGGGCAGCCTGGACTATGAGTGAGGAACTAAGTCATATATAACATTAGCTATATGACAACACCCTGCCTCAAAACCAACATCTCAGATCTACTCCTATAAGCAATTTCAGAACAACAAATGTTTGCCCAGAGGAGGACATAAGCAAAGTATTTTATCCTCCTGAGCCTATTCTGCATGCCCACATCCTCCCTGTCCCCACCTCAGAATTCCTGTTGGAATAAACTGCTCCATTCATCCACAGCATGCTCTGCACATCTACTTAACATATGAATTCCAGCTGTTTGCTCCTATGCCCAGATAGGAGCCCTAGCTCACTGGATGACCACGACTCCCTCATCCCCACCTCAGCATGACCCTGTCAGAGAAATTAAACTGACTAATAATAATCAGATCTTTCATCATTTGCAGGTTTATTATCAGTTTGGTCTGTTTTTTAATCTGTTCATTGTTGTTCTGAGACAAGGTCACAGACAGCCCAGGAACTCACTATGCAGTCCAGGAGGGGTATTACTGGAGTCTCGCCGCCTGCTTTCACCTCCTAAGAGCTAGAACTACAAGCATGAACCACCAGAGCTGACTCTTCTAAGCTCACACATATACTTTCAATGACAACCACAAGTTCAAAGCCAGGTGGGTTTTTATAGAGTTCTGGGCCAACCAAGGCTACATAGTAAAGCACTGCCTCAAAAAGCCAAAAAATGGGCTGCAGAGATGGCTCAGAGGTTAAGAGCACTGACTGCTCTTCCAGAGGTCCCAAGTTCAATTCCCAGCAACCACATGGTGGCTCACAACCATCTGTAATGTATCTGGCACCCTCTTCTGTATATATAATAAATAAATAAATTTTTTAAAAAGCCAAAAAATAAAAAGTACAATATGTATGATCCAGTGTTCTCCAGACTGATTTACAATTTACACGTGGGACTCAGGTCCAAAGCAGCAGACCAGAATAACATATAAATGTATTTCACACTTACTTCCTACCTTGAGGGAAAGGTGAAAAATAGTTAACAATTAATAAATATCTGAATAAATAAATTAACCCAAGCTTAATTTTCTTTTAAATTTAATTTTAAGTGTTTTTACCTCCAAGTATATTTGTGCACCATATGTCTGCAGTGCCTGCAAACACCAGAATAGGGTGTCAGATCCCCTGGAACTGGAATTACAGATGGCTCTGAGCTGCCATGTGGGTGATGGGAATTAAACCTCTGTGCCCTGGAGGCAGTGCTCTTAACCCATGAGCCATCTCTCCAGCCCCCCCACCCCATCCTCATTTAACTTTCTAAAAAGGGTAAGAGCAGTGATTGGAGTGGGGAGGATAAAGTGGAGGAGTCTGCCCTCCAACCCTCTCTTCTCACTGGAACCCACGGCTTCCACCGCACCTGCAGGTGGCTCCCCGGCTACACCTCCCTCCAAGCTCACTCTCCCCACTCTCCTAACCTAACTTAGGCAGCAGTTCAACGGGTCCTATCAAGGTCACGTGCCACACACTGCCAAATCCCACAGTCAATTCTACCTCTTTCCCTAAGCACTGCCTTGCAGGTCTGACAACCCAAGTTCAAGGCCTGGAACCCACATAAAGACGAAACAAGAGAACCACTCCAGAGAGAGAGAGAGAGAGAGAGAGAGACACACACACACACACACACACACACACACACACACACACACACACGGAAAAAAAACCACATTAAATTTGTAAAAATAAGCTGGGAAGATGGCTCAGTTGATAAAGTACCTGCCTATAAGCATAAAGACCGAAATTCAGAGCCCAGCAACTATGTGAAAACTAGACTCCCAAGGAATGCATTTTTAGGCCCAGTACCTAGGGAGGGAGTAGAGACAGGCATACCCCTAGAGCTCACTGGCCAGGCAGCCTAGCCAATCAGTGAGTTCTAGGTTCAGAGAGCCTATCTCAAAAACCAGGGTGGAGAGTGACAAAGACACCTGATTTTGACCTCCAGAGGCATTTACACATCTGCATGCACACCTGCACACACCTACAAGAAGCACACAGACAGCACGCACACGCACACATGCAAATCAAGAGCTAAACTTCTATCTTGCTTAGGTCATTACTATTCTGCTGTAACAGCTAAATCACCATGGTAACTACCATACACATTTGGGAAACTGGAAGTTACCTTACTAATAGATATTAATGACCCAGCTTAGGGGTCAACATAGGCATGGATACTGCAGCGTGAAAAGCAGGTGACCCTCATTAGCTTCAGTAAAATATTTGGTAAACTTAGGACACCTGGGCCATTGAGACAGCTCCACAGGTAGAGGCATCTGTTCACAAGCCTATCAACCTGAGTTTGATCCCTGGATCCCAAAAGGTGGCAGGAGAGAGCCAACTCTAGCAAGTGGTCTCCATCCTCCACAAGTATGCATGCCCATACACTGTTCCCTCCCTAACACATAAAATAAAATGTTTTAAATCAATGACATCTTAGAAAACAGCTCACACACCAGCACAATCTACAGCTGTGGGGCAGCCGGCTGTACAATTCCGATCTGATTATTCCCTGGCCTCATGCCCCTTTAAGGAATTAGTTCTGAGCATGAACTAACACTCAGTATTCATGGATCAAAGGAAGGAAGTATGGATCTCCCTAAAGAACATCCGTGGCACACGCCTTTAATCCCAGCACTCGGGAAGCAGAGCCAGGTGGATCTCTATGAGTTCAAGGCCAGCCTGGTCTCCAAAGCAAGTTCCAGGAAAGGCGCAAAACTACACACAGAAACCCTGTCTCAAAAACTGCCCCCCTCCAAAAAAAAAAAAAAAGAAAAAAAATAGAACGTCCGTGCCTACAGTTTAGGAAGGAGAAAGCCAACTTCATCAGCATTCAGGGGGACGGAAGCTGGAGAAACTGTCCTGTCTCAGAAAGAGGAGGTGTCCAGGCCAGCTTCAGACCTGGCCCAAGAAAAGAGTAAGAAGTATACTACCTAATTTTATGTCAACTTGACATTGGCCAGAGGCATCCGAACGCCAGTTGAGAAAATGTCTACATAAGATCAGGGTGTAGGTAAGTCTGTAGAGAATTTTCTGAGTGATTAATGGAAGAGGGCCCAGCCATTTGTGAGTGGGATCAACCCTGAGCTGGTGGTCCAGGATTATATAAGAAAACAGGCTGAGCCAGCCGTGAGGAGTAAGCCAGTAAGCAGCATCCTCCATGGCCTCTCAATCAGCTCCTACCTTCAGGTTCCTGCCCTCTTTGAGTTCCTGCCGTGACTTCCCTCAGTGATGAACCTGGAAGTATAAACTGGAATAAACCCTTCCTCCCCGAGTTGCTTTGGTCATCTGTGTTTCATCACAGCAATAGAAACCCTGACTAGGACAACTGGGGACAAGGAAGTGCCTCCGAGGGACTAAAAGCATGATGCTGGTTGGGAGGTCAGAAACCCACCCCAATGCAAAAGTGGACAGCCCCTAGCAGGCAGAGACAATGGCCACAGGCCACGCAGGGGTGGATACACCCCCCACGCTACATTTCCCTCTTCCAGCGAGTCTTCATTTCCAACACCCTATCCCAACTACAGCACATTCAGGAAAGACAGGAGGGAACTGGTGTTTTCATCTAAGGTTCCTGGACTCGAAAGTTAATGTGGGCTGCCTCTTGCCGGAGGGTGCAATTTTAGATCAGGGAAGAAGGTCTAGACAGAAAGTTTCTAACATGAAAACTTTTGGCTGAACACGGGGTTGTCCCATTAAAAACTATTTCTTAGCCTTCCCAACAAGTAGCCATGGCTGGTGGCTCAGGCTCTGCCCAGTGAGCGGTAAACAAAACAATGTGTGGCACTTCCAGGCTGTGCCAGGAAAGAGCCTGCTGCCCTTTTCCTCTCCTCTCTCCGACTAACTGCAGGTGGACACACATAGCCAAGAGATGAAGCCTTAGTTAAGGAAAGGTGTACAAGACAGTGGCTGGGCCTAATAAACAGTTGCCGCACCAGCCCTGGCCAGACTTCTATCAGAGAGAAATCAACAGCCATCTGGCTTCAGCATCTCTCTCTTATAACCATCAACCCAGTAACAAGCTGACTCCTCCAGCATCCTCAACTTCTCACTCAACCCAACACCAGCCCACCACCCAAGCCTACCTGTTCTCCAAACCACTGATTATCTGACTCACCTCCACCATCAACCCTGGCTACCCCCACATCATCTCTCTGCAATGGCCTCCGAACCTTTCTCTCTGAATTCATTATTTCCCTGTTAATCTAATCTCTTCACAGAAGACAGACTGGATTCTTTCATAACATAAATCAAATGTGTGCTAGCTAGTTCTTATTGTCAATTTCACATAGCCTAGAGTCAACTGAAAAGTCTCAATTGAGGGGTTGCCCAGACCAGATTGGCCTGTGCTAATGTCTGTGAAAATTTGTCTTGACTGGTGATTGTCGTGAAAGGGCTGAGCCCACAGTGAGCAGCAGGATCCTCTAGACAGGAGAGTCTGGGCTATGAAAGAAGGCTAGTGAGCAAGCCAGAGATCAAGACAAAACTGCTATTCCTCCATAAACTTCTGCTTCAGCTCCTGCCTCCAGGTTCCTACCTCAAGTTCCTGCCCTGACCCTGACTTCTCTCAGTGACAATGTGACCTGAGAGCTGTAAGAAGAAATAAACCACTGGGTGGCGATGGCTCAGGCCTTAAATTCCAGCACTCGGGAGGCAGAGCCAGGCGAATCTCTGTGAGTTCGAGGCTAGCCTGGTCTACAGAGCAAGACCCAAGATAGACACCAAAACTACACAGAGAAACCCTGCTCGAAAAACCAAAACAATAAAAAATAAATAATGAATGAATGAATAAAGAAAGAAAGAAACCATTCCTTCTCCTCCTGAGTTGCTTTGGTCATGGTGCTTCATCATCAAACCAAAGCCTCACAACAGAAACCCTAAGACACAATGAGAGCCTTACATGGGTAGAAGACTCCCTTTGTTCACTGGATAGCCCCATCGTCTAAAACCATGCCCACTATTTCATAAAATACGAGCTGTCAGCTAAACATGTTGGTGCACACCATTAATCCCTATACTGGGAAGGCTGAAACAGATGGATTCCTGAATTCAGGGGGCCAGCCTGGTCTACAAAGCAAATTCCAGGACAACCAGGGCTACACAGTGAGACCATCTCAAAAAAGAAAATA
The DNA here is from genome assembly GCF_903995425.1 of Onychomys torridus. Classification (NCBI taxonomy): domain Eukaryota; kingdom Metazoa; phylum Chordata; class Mammalia; order Rodentia; family Cricetidae; genus Onychomys; species Onychomys torridus. The sequence goes on from NC_050444.1 coordinate 160,776,239, forward strand.
AGAACTAAAGTATGAGCTAGCACAGACTGTGAGCTGCACCAATATTTTTTGTATTGGCAAGAGAAAAAATAAATAAAACTGCCCATGAAGCCACAACAAAATGCCCTATCAACAGACAGGGGCAAGTGGGGCGTGGTGCTTTATGCCTATAACCCCAGTGCTTAGGAGGCTGAGGCAGGAAGACTGCCAAGTTCAAGGCCAGATGGACACAGTGAGACAAAAACAAAGTAGTAGTAGTCCCTTTGCTTTGAGATCTCTTTCTGAACAGCGTGGGGTGCCTCTGACCTCCTGAAGCATGGTCTGGGTATGAATGCAGTCCCCTAGAAGCTGGGGTGGTAGCTAGCATACGCCTTAATCCCAACATTCTGGCAACTGAGGCAGGCAGATGTCTGTGAGTTCAAGACCAGCTGATCTATATATACATTGAGCTCCAGACCAGACAAGGCTACATAGTGAAACTGTCTCAAAGACCAAACAAAAAGCAATTCTAACTATATGTTCAGTGACCAAGTATCTCATAGCTTCATAAAACCAATTTCTGCCTTCTAAACTTTGATAGCACACTTGGTTGTTGCCTTACAATGAAGAGCTGCTGACAGGACCCCAACAGCAAACCTGCTCCAGAGCTACCTCCATCCCTCTCTTCATAAAGAGTAACATTCTCTTCCGGTGGCAAGTCAAAGTATAGCATGTGCTGCAAACTTGTGTGCGGCGCACACTCCACGTGGAGGCCAGAGGTCTACTGCTGGTGTCTTCTACCACCTTAGTTTTGGGGACAGAGTCTCTCACTGAACCTGGTGTTCCTCAATTCAGCTGACTTGCTGGCCATCAAGTCTGGGGCCAGGATCAAGGACCATGCACCACACCGGCCTTGTCTGTGGGTTCTGGGGACTCCAGACTCACATCATGCTTGTGAAGCAGGCACTGTAGCCTGTGGGCCATCCCCAACCCAAAGCATGTTTGTCTTTTAAAATGCACTTAAAAGGCAAGCGAACTTAGGAGGTATAGTGCTCAAAGGGACATCATCGACAGGTATAACCAGATTTGCACATGGACAGGTAATGGCAGTGTCACACACCAACAGGTCAAGAATAATTATACCAGCCACAATGAGAAGCATCCCAGCACCAGATACTAACATGGGGAAAGAACAGGGAGGCATTTCAGCTGACAAGCACAGGAAGAACTCTAGAAAACTCCAGCTCTCACCCCAAATACCCACCTTTCTGTTCCTTAACAGGTCAGGAATGCATCTACGTCAAGAAACAATCCGCCCCCAAGCAGCTTCCCACTATCCCTTGAACTCTTCTCAAAGGCCATTCACTGATTAGGGAGATGGATTCATGGTTAAAGTGCTTGCTGTAAAGGCTAAAGGACCTATGTTCAGATCCCCAGCACCCACATAAAAGCCACATGTAATGCTAATCTTGCTTGTCAACTTGATTACATCTGGAATTAACTAAAACCCAAAGGTTGGGCACACCTGTGAGAGATTTTTTTCTTAATTAAATCATTTGAAGTGAGAAGACCCACCCACTTCAAATCTGCATCTTTGAGGTGGGAAGATCCACCCTGAATCTGGGCCATACTTCTTGCTGGCAGCCTACATAAAGGATCCAGAAGAAGGAAGCTGGCTCTTGCTCTGGATGGCAAGCCCATCCTTCACTGGTGTTGGAGCATGCTTCTTCAGGACTCCAGTGTACTGAAGACCAGAGGAGTGGGCTGAACCACTACTAGATTCTTGGTCTTCTTTTGGTAGACTACCATTGTTGCACCAGCTGGACTACAGTCTATAAGCCATTCTAATAAATCTCTCTCTTCTCTTTCTCTCCTCTCCTCTTCTCTTTCTCCTCTCCCCTCCCCTCCCCTCCCCTCCCCTCCCCTCCCCTCCCCTCCCCTCCCTCCCTCCCTCTCTCTCTCTCTCTCTCAAGTTCTGTTCCTCTAGAGAATCCCAACTAAAACACCATGTGTGGCAACACACCTTTAACCCTAGTGTGGGAAAGCCATAGACAGATTTAAGAGACTCACTAGCTAGCCATTTTAGCTGAAATAGTAAGTTCCAAGTTCAATGATGTAATGGTTTGAATAAAAATGCCCCCCTGAGCCAGGCAGAAGTGGTGCGTGCCTTTAATCCCAGTACTTGGGAGCAGAGGCAGGCAGATCTCTGAGTTCAAGGCCAGCCTGCTCTACAGAGTGAGTTCCAGGACAGCCAGGGCTACACAGAGAAATCCTGTCTTGGGGGTGGGGGAAAATGCTCCCTCTACAGGTACACATATTTAAATGTTTGGTTATTAAGGGTGGCTCTATTTGAGAAGGATTAAGAGGTGTGGCCTTGTTGGCAAAAGTGCATCACAGGACTTTTCAATTTCAAAAAGCCTACACCAGGCCCATCATTTTCTTTCTCTCTGCCTACACATCTGGATACAGCACTCAACTACTTCTCCATGCCTGCCACCACGATCCCCACCAAAATAATGGACTAAACCTCTGAAACTCCAAGTATTCAATTAAATGCTTTCTCTGTAAGTGTTGTCATGATCATGGCGTCTCTCCACAGCAAAAGAACAATGACAAAGACAAATGAGAAGTTCTATTTCAAAAACTAAGGAAGCAAGCAAAAAGACACCTCTGATCTTCATATATGCACGCGCGCACACAACACCTTCTAAGCCAACTGTAGTGTCACATGCCAATAGTTTCAGCTACTCAGGAAGCTGAATCAGGATGATCTTCTGAACTCAGGGGCTTGAGGCCAGGCTGGGTTACATAGCAAGGCTTCTCTCCCCTCAAAAATGCCAGCTGTGATAATAACTGACTTTAATTCCAACACTCAAGCAAAGGTAGATAGATCTCTGTGCATTTGAGGCTAGTCTTAATTGGTGTACACAGAGCGTCAGGTCTGCCAGAGCTACATATTGAGACCCTATCTAAAAAAAGTAAAATAATTTTAATTTTCCCAATGTTTTGAGAAGAGAGATATGGCTCAGTGGTTAAAACATTTACGGCTCTTGAGCTTCCAGGTTCAGTTCTTAACACCTACATGATGTCTCACAATCACCTATGCAGATCTACATTCAGGCATATAAATAATAAAACAAAAAACAAAAAAGCCACCCCAGTGTTCTCTATCCTTTCAGGCTACTTTATTTTCCTTTATAGGGCATATCATGAAAAACATCTGCTGTGCCTATACATCTGCCTCCTCTGAGGAAAATGAAGCTCCCAAGAAGCAGGTCTCAGTAGTAGTGGACATGCAGCAAGGATGCATGAGCACACAGAGTTAAGGGCAAACATCACCACTAGCCTACTACAGACACCTTTCTGCCTTCATTCCACACAGCATCCAGGGCTAGCTGAGGCCTGTACTCTCGGCCATAACAACTGGAGAATGAAAGTCTACTGGTTTCCACTGCCCCTCTTCCCTACTCATAAAGGGAAGTTTTCAACAGTGCTTTAGTAAAGGTACTGAGAACTCCACGATTAAGCTCTAAATTGATGTCCAAATCCCACATTTAACTGGCTTTATGCCTTAGAGCTAAGATACAGTTCAGCTGGTAGAGTCTTTGCCTATCTACATGCTTTTCTGTAAGCTAATTAATTTCTATTAACCTTGATTTTCCTACCTGTAAAATAGAGACAATAGTAGCAAAGGTGTCAGGAGAGTTTAGAGCTTAGCACAAAGAACTCTGCAAGTGTCAGCTAAGGTCACCATCATCATCCTGTCTCCCCTTTTAGAGGACGCAAAGGGCCAGACAGTGGATCCTTTAATCCCAGCACCCATGAGGCAGAGGCAGGCAGATTTCTAAATTCAAGGCCAGTCTGGACTACAAAGTGAGTAACAAGACAGCCAGGACTATTACACAACCCTGTCTCAAAAAAACAAAACAAAACAAACAAACGAAAAGGCAAAAGGCTGACTGGATGGTTCAACAATTAAGAGCAAATACTGCTCTTGCAGAAGACCTGGGTTTGGCTCCTAACACCCACAGAGGTCTCACAAGCATCTGTAACTCCAGGTCCAGGAAGCTCTGTCTCTTGTCTCTGAAGGCAACTGCATGTACAAATTAGTGCTTGCCCTCTCTCTCCCTCCGTCACCCTCCCCACCTCCCTCCCTCTCTCTCTCTCTCTCTCTCCCTCCCTCCCACACACACTTAAAAATAAAAGTCAGGCGGTGGTGGCACACGCCTTTAATCCCAGCACTTGAGAGGCAGAGGCAGGTGGATCTCTGAATTCGAGGCCAGCCTGGGCTACACAGTGAATTCCAAGACAGTCAGAGCTGCACAAGGAAACCCTGTCTTTAAAAAATAATAATAATAATTAATAAATAAATAATATAGAGATCTTTGATAAGGAGAGAGAGAAACACCAAGTAATGAGTTAGGAGTACAAAGGCCAAGTGGGAGTCACCAAGTGGACCCATCTATTATTGGGTACCTTTGATACAAGTTTCATGTATTCCAGGCTGGTTTGGAACTCTTATGTAGTTGAAGACAACCTCACACTTCTCATCCTCCTCCGTCCACCTCCCAAACTCTCAGATACAGGAATGCACCACCATATCTGATTACAAACAGTGCTGGCGATGGAGTCCAGGGGCTCATGAATGCTAGGCAAGCACTCTACCAACGGAGTTGTATCATCAACTTCCATTTTCAATCATCTGAAACAACTCACCCTGCTTTCTCTGGTCTGTTCCGTGTCCAATTCCAATCAACCCTGCCCCTAGCTAGAACCAAGGGTCTGTGTCTCCTTCCTCTCCTGCTTCACAGCTGATGTTAGAACTTGATTTGTAGACCAGGCTGGCCTCGAACTCAGAGATCCACCTGCCTCTGCCTCCCAAGTGCTGAGATTAAAGGCAAGCGCCGCAACCACCACGGCCAGAACCAGACTAATTTAAAGCCTCAGTATTTATTCCTGGTGTGCCTGTTTGCCACTGTCAATACCTCAATTCCATGGAGCTCTATTGTGTGGTAGAGGTAACTACAGCAGCCTCCTACCGTCTTCCAGTGTGCACCACTTTCCAGCAGCTAATGCTTACACCCTTGCCAATCATCTTAACACCCAGCAGGGGAGAGATCACAGTCTTACAGAGAGCTGAAACTCCTAAACTTTCAGACAGCTCTCCAAGACCTCATGATAGCCAGCCAGTACCATGAACAAACAAGCTCCCATGATCTAGCACCATGATTTGATGCTATTTTCTAAGACCCTATCCCTCACATCCAGCTCCTAGTACCCTTTTGGGGCAACAACACAGCATAACTGTTTTTCTAATGTCTTAAGACCTCATTCCACAGGGTGTCCCTTCTTATTCTGAGCTTCTTATGTATACCTCCACAACAGTACATCGCACAATAACTGTACTGTACATTAAGATAATTTTTATGTTTTATTTTATGGGTTTTTGTGTATTTTATGTGTTATGTGTATGAGTATTTTGTCTACATATGTGTATGTGTACCACATATGTGCCTGGTGCCTAGAAAAGTCAGAAGAGGGCACCAGATCCCCTGGAACTGGAGATACTGATGGTTGTAAGCCGCCATGTGGTTGATGGGAACTGAACCTGGGTCCTCTCCAAGAACAAGTGCTTTTAATTGCTGAGCCATCTCTCCAGCCCCTATATCGTACATTTTAGGTTCCTATCTCTATCCTCCAACTCAATCCCCAAACTTGTGGAGTGAACTGTGTGAGGCAGGGGTTAGGAGGTTAGGGGATGGAGGAGTGAGGAAACATTAGTGCACGCCAATCAGTCCCAAAAAGACCAGAACACATCATGAAGGCACTCATACAAAACACCACACAGGAAACTAGGCGTATCAGAGAGGTCAATGGTAGCAGGATATTTATACAGATGTTGTGATCAATCTATGGCCAACTGTTTTTGTTTTGGTTTGGTTTTTTTTAAGATTTATTTATTCATTAGCTATACAGTGATCTGCCTACATGTATGTCTGCAGGCCAGAAGAAGGCATCAAATCTCATTATAGATGTTGTGAGCCACCATGTGGGTGCTGAGAACTGAATTCAGGATCTCTGGAAGAACAGTCAGTGAGTGCTCTTAACCTCTGAGCCATCTCTCCAGCCCCGACCAATTGTTAAATAATGAAATGTAATAAAGGGGACTCTGTAATGAGGAGTCTTAATTTTGAATTTTAACCATGTGACTTCTAAATCAGGTCACTTTTGCCAAGTTATTTAACCTAAATTTGTTTCCTCACCTATGAAATATACAAAATGGTTCCTACTTCATTGCATTATTTTACCAAATAAAACAATGACTGCACCATGCCTAGAAAAGTGCAGGCTTCTTAGTCTGTTCATACTGTCAATCTTTTTCCACTTACAGAACACTGCTGATCTGTAATCCCAACACTTGCGAAGCTGAGGCAGGAGGATTACAAATCTAAGGCCAGTCTGGAATATATAGCCAAACCTGTATTAAAAACAAATAAAATGCCAGGCGGCAATGGCACACATCTTTAATCCCCGCACTGGAGAGGCAGAGACAGGTGGATCTCTGTGAGTTCGAGGCCAGCCTGGTCTACAGAGCGAGATCCAGGATAGGCACCAAAACTACAGAGAATCCCTGTCTCAAAAATAAATAAATAAATAAATAGAATAAATAGAATAAATAAAAAGAATAAAAAATCCAAGGTCGCCTAGCGACCAGCACGAGAGAGAGAGAGAGAGAGAGAAAGAGAGAGAGAGAGAGAGAGAGAGAGAGAGAGAGAGAGACACCCAGACAGACAGAGACAGACAGGCAGATCTCTGTGAATTTGAGACCAGCCTGGTCTACAGAGTGAGTTCCAGGACAGCCAAGGCTACACAGAGAAACTGTCTTGAAAAAAATTGTAAAATTTTTTTAAAAATCCAAGGTCGTATATGCTGCACTTGGGAAGAACACTCGACTCTTCTAAAACCTTGATCACACTGAGTCCCAGGCAGCCATCCCTTACAAGTAGGTCAGAAAGGTTTAGAAGACAGAAAAGGGGAGAAAAGGTACAAATCATTTCAAAGCAATCTCATCACCATTGCTAAAAAGCAGTTTAAAATGCCTGCCCTACTTACAGCATTGCCTTGGTTCGAGAAAACAACACACGAGTAGCTATAGCATGAACATAATGTAAACAATGATGTGGAATGTAAGTTCAAGAGGCTGAACTTAGTCACAGCCCTGCTCTGTGGAGCAAAGAACTCACTACATAAATAATACAGAGCAATGCAGTTAAACAACCCTTTCAAATATGCAGAAAAGTAAAAGACTTCCAGGTGACCTACGAGAGAGGGGCTAGTCTGGTCAAACCAGTTTTATTCTTCTGGACTGTATTCACAAATATCTTCACTTTGTTAAAATATGAAACTGATTTAACCCAATTCCAAACTGACAGTGAAGACATGACTTTTAATTCTGAAATGTATCACTTGACAGTCAATAATGCATGTGTTATTTTTTTTAACCAAATCAACATCACCTGCAATATCTGTGATAATAAGTTTCTACTAACAGTAACAGTACAAAGGCAAAAAAAAAAAAAACACAACCCTTGGAAATATGTCTGTTGAGAAATGCACACTTAACCCAGTATTAAACTGGATTACAGCTAGGCAAGTTGGTATACAACTTAATTCCCAGAATTCACAGCAGAGGCAGGTAGATCTCTGTGAGTTGGAGGTCAGCCACGGCTACACAGTGAGACTCAAAAAAGAAAGAAAGAAAGAAAAAAAGAGCATTTTTAAGGCGATTTTGTTCTAACTTCTAATGAGAAAAAAATAACCAGTTATTGTACTGCCTTTGTGATCAGGCCAACTAATTTGTTGACAATAACTTCATACAAATCCTACACTGGTGATTTTAATATTTCATATGTTTTAGTGTTGTTGACCTTGAAAATTTTTCTTCTGTTCTTTCCACAAAGGTTATATGTGATCCTTTTATGATGACTAAAAGAGTTACACCATCTCAAGAACTGAACAAAATGAAAAGACACCTTCTAGATTATACAGTATCTTTGGCTAGTCTGTATACTTTACTGGTTTGCAAAAAAACAGTAGGGTTGGGGATTTAGCTCAGTGGTAGAGCGCTCGCCTAGCCAGCGCAAGGCCCTGGGTTGGATCCCCAGCTCAAAAAAAAAGAAAAAAGAAAAAAGAAAAAAACAGTAAAAACTCAAATCTGTTAAGGCTTCTAAACAACAAACTGTTTAGAGATCATAAGGGAAGAGAAGCACTTTCTGGAAGTAAAGAACTACTGAAAAAACATTGATTGTGCCTCTTTAGAGAAAATGAGGGCATACTTTCAAAAACTACAAAAAAAACCAATGTTTCCAAGGCGATCTCCTGATATTTCCTGAAACTGCTCAGGACTTTTCTGATTCAAGATTACACTCCTGATGTAGTTGAGGAAAACCTAGTTAGCTGACACAAAATGAACAATTCTGACTTAACAAGTAAAGTATCAAAATCCACAAAGTTCTTTCTTTCCTACCTGACCCTTCACCCACCCATGTGCATGCTCCATCCCTGGAGAATTTTGGTGACTAAATAAACATGAGGAGACCATGACCAAAGTGGACCTCCTCCAACCAACCTGGTGACAGATGACTACTTTCATAATACTGCAGGGGAAGTTTATATGAAGTAGTGGAGGAAATTAAACCAGCAGGGGTCTTGAAAAAAAGACCTTCAGCTTGTAAAAGGGCAGGGAAAAGTCAACCGAGTCACAGGAAATTCCTTGTGCCCTAACTGCCACTGTTTTTCTGAAAATCCTATACAGCACAACCCAAGTTTAAGGGGGAGGGGAGCTAAAATAAAATAGAAGACCAGTAGTCATTAGTAGTCTGTTAAAATTACTACAATTTAACTGGAATCTGTTAGACTATTAAGGATATACACTTTGTTAAATATCAAAAAATCTGTAACTATCTCTCAAACACAAAGGTACCTTTGATCAACTTACACAATGAAATGGCCACATGTATATGGGATTTCCAATACTTCCTTTTAAAACAGCCATTAAACATTATAATTTTATCCAAAATTGTTTTTAAATCCCTGAAGACACAGGCACACACAATATACCATTATCTAAATCTTGCCCCTCTTTCTTGAATACCCGTTTAAAAAAGACTGAACACCTTCAAGATGTTCTCCTTGTCTTCAGATCCTAAAAGAAAAGCAAGTGGAGTTCCGAATGAAGAAACAAGAAAAGAGAATAAAGGAGAATAAAAGAAGAGACCCTCTCCGGGGTCTTGCATTTCTCTAATCCTGGAGAATCTTCGTGATTGAGTAAACACACTGAGGAGTGGAGCAAGGGCTTCTTACAATACAACCAACCTGATGATGAATGACTACTTCCACAATATTTCATTATTCTCGAAAATGCCATCTCCGTTGCCTTCCCAATCCCAAAAGCCCGACACCACTAGCGCAAAATCGTCCCCGGCCAAAGCGCCAAAGAGTTGCCAAGTAATCCTTTCAAGGTGCCCCCCCACCCCACGCCCCAGCCTCCTCACCTCGTCAGCGCTCAGCTCCTCCATCGCTTTCCTCTTAATGGTGAAAGGCGTTAGGGAAGAGATCCTCAGTTCTTGAGACCAGGGCGGGAGCAAAGGAGAGTGGAAGGTATCTATCGGACTGTCTGGTCCCCGGTGGGGGAGGTTTCAGAATTGCATAGTCAGAGGTTAAAAACTAAGAACACGAGGCACTGAATCGCCTGGGCTTCGGTCCCTCGGATCGCCCCAGCCTCCTCCAGCTGCAAGAGCCCCGAGCCGCCTGCTCTGGCCACGGCCGCTGCTACGGGGTCCTCTCCAGGCGCCACTGACTCCCCTCAGCTTCCCAGGTTACCCAGAGCGGGCGGCGCGGTCTTCAGCTCGGCTCGTGCCCGCTGCCCGCCTTGTCTTCGTGGCGGTGACGCGGCAGCTGCGTTTTTCTCCCGCAGACCCTGCTCCGGGTCCCACCCCTGGCCCCTGGCGGGAACGGCTCCTCTGCACACTGGATGCCCCCGAGGCGCGGCGACCCTACAGCAGCTCAGGCAGAGCCCAGCACCGTCCCGGGAAGCCCCTCCCCTCTAAAAGCAGGCCAGGCTCACCCCGCCTCCACGCAAGAACCCTGGTAGGGGGAGGGGAGGGAGCGGACTGGCGAGGCTCTCGCTGAAAGCGTAAACCCTCCTACCCCTCCAACCCTAGTCTTACCCCCTCGCCCCACCAAGTATTATTCATCAAAACAACAGGGCGGCCATCTTTGAAAGGGATCACGTGACCCTCGCTGGGGAGGCGGGGCTTCTGGCTCCCGAACGCGGCAGCCAATAAGCAACGGGAGTCGCGCCGCCGATTTCCTCTTCGCCCGCATCCTGTCCCCGCCCCCTACCCCACCCCCTACCCCCAAGCGGCGCCAGGCGGGGGGAGGGGTGAGAGGGGCTGCCGGGCTAAGAAGAGAGGGAGGCGGGGCGGGGCGTTACCATGGAGACCGCGCGGAGGCGAGGGGCGCGGTGGGCGGAGCTCAGGTAGGCTAGATGAGGAGGGCGGGATGCGCCAATCGGAAGATGGGCCTGCCAGGGTCGCTTGACTTCCCCTAGGGTTCCCGCCGTGCTGGTTTGTTCCCAGGTGGCCCTTGCTGTCTAGTGACGTGGGAATCCTGCCACCCGCACCTCCAGGATGCTGTAAGCTGGCCATAGAAACTAGGAGAAGAGAGGAATCGGAAAGACGTTTGCTCTCTGCGGGGAGCATTTAGATTTAGCACCATGCGCAAATGCCTTGTTGCTCTCTTCCCCTCCTCCAGGAAAGCCCAGGGAAGAAAACTAACAGGAACTTCCATTAATTTTATTTTACCTTGTTCTTTTAGAGAGGCGCTCTTCTTTGTGCTCGAGAGTATTGATAAATACTGAGAGTATTGATAATTATTGATAAAATCTGAACATGTCAGTGAATGAGAGACTCAAATAATTGAGAAATGTGTTGAACAACTTCTTAAGGAAGCCCAAAGGTACAGGCAGCTCAGCTGGACAAAATTTTCTTTACAATATATAAGTCTAAATTGAGCAAAGTAACAGTACCATGAAAGCCCAGAATTTGTCACAAAGTATATATTGTCCGGAGTACTAAAGCCATAATCTTGTTGTTAACTGCTCTTTAGACAGGATCTTGCTATGTATCTCACACTGCCTCAAATTTGAAATCCTCCTGCCTGAACGTTGGGGTGTGCTCCATCATCACAGACTATCAAGCTGTAGCATTGGTTTATTTATATTTATTTGAAATAGGGACTCACTGGCCTGGAACTGGCTATGTAAATCTAGCTGGCCTCTAACTCACAGAGATCTGCCTGCCTCAGCCTCCTGAGTTTTAGGATTAGAGTGCACAGCTACTATTAGCTGAACTATAATCTTTTTTTTTTTTTTTGGAGCTGAGGATCGAACCCAGGGCCTTGTGCTTGCTAGGCAAGCGCTCTACCACTGAGCTAAATCCCCAACCCCTGAACTATAATCTTAAACATAACATTCCACTCTACTTTAAAAGAGTTACTTTTTTTTTTTGGTTTTTCGAGACAGGGTTTCTCTGTGTAGCTTTGTGCCTTTCCAGGATCTCCCTCTGTAGCCCAGGCTGGCCTGGAACTCACAAAGATCCGCCTGCCTCTGCCTCCCAAGTGCTGGGATTAAAAGCATGCGCCACCACCGCCCAGCGAGTTACATTTGATCTTAGCCAAAAGGCCGAGAAGTGACTAAAATAGTTACAATTTGTTTGCTACATGCTAAAAATGGGAACATGACTACTAGATATGCAAAGAATCTGTGAGTAAAATTAAACTGCTGCAGGCTTTTCAGGAAGGCATTCTACTTTTCAGGAAAGAAATTTTGTGTAAGTTATTTTGGACCCCCAGTTACACTGATGTTAAATACATTGTCTTTTTTTAAATATCATAATTGCCATGAAACCTCAGGTTAAATCACACATTTAAAGTATACAATGGCTTTAGGAGAGTTATAGTTGCTTTACATGATTGCTGTCTAATTCCAGAACATTTTAATCACCCAAGAAAGGAACCCTGCAACACACTAACTGTCCCTCCTCATCCTTCCATTACCTCCCAGAACTAGATCTGCCTTCTGTCCCCATGGATTTACCTATTCTGCACATATTACAACAAATAAATTAAATAGCATTAGTCTTGTGTCTTTTCCTCTTTTTTCACTTTCTCTTGCCTGTTTCTCTCCCATTCTCCCTTCCTTCTTGCTTTTTCTTAATAAATCTTTATTTTTTAGATTTTCTTTACGTGTATAAGCGTTTTGCCTACATGTATGTATGTACACATGTATACAGTGCTTGAGGAAGCCAGCAGGAACTAATGTACAGATGCCACACACAGGGCCTAGGAACTGAACCCAGGTCTCCTGTAAGCAACAAATGCTCTTAACCACTGAGTCGTCTTTCCAGCCGCCTGTCTATCTTTCCTTTGTTCTGTGTAGCCCAGATTGAGACTCCTAGTCCTGAACTCTCTTCAGCATTTGCCTACCAGTGTGCACCACTGCAACCAATTGACTTATCTGGTCCCCATGATTCTGGTGTCTTGCAGTACACAACAATGTTTCATTTCTTTAATGTCAAACAATATTCCTAGCTAGGTGTGGTGGCACACACCTTTAGTCCCAGCACCTGAGAGGCAGAGGCAGATGGATCTCTGAGTTCAAGGCCAGTCTGGTCTACATAGTGAGTTCCAGGACAGCCAGGGCTACATAGAGATAATCTGTATCAAAAAACAACAATAACCAAAAAAAAAAAAAAAAAAAAAAAAGTTTTCAGTTCATAGGCACTTGGCCCTATTGCTTTTAGGTTTATGACAAAGGAGCACACTGCGGAAGAGCCAGGATTCCAATAAACCATTTAATTTTTTATTATATTGTTTATATATTTTGAGTGTGGGTGAGTGGGCAGGAGGATGCACAGATGCCACCAAAGGTTCACAAGTTAAAGGCCTGGTCCCCAGGGAGGCACTTGGTGGGAGATCTTTAGATCATTATAAGTGTGCCCTTGAATGAATTCCTGGTCCCTTCCTTCCCCTCTCTCTGTGTCCTGGAAATGAAGTGCACAGTTTTGCTCACTACCCCTTCATTGTGATGTCCTGCCTTGCCGTGGGCCCAAAGACAGCAGGACCAATCAATCACAGATGGAACCTCCAAAACTGTTGGCCAAGTGGATCTTTTTCTCCTACAGGATGATTATCCCAGGTGGAATTGTTATAGTGACAGGTAGCTGTCTAATACCAGCTGCCTAACTCCAGCCTCCACTTAACTAAATCTAAGCTCACTCTCAGGACCTCTAAGTTCCTCTGAGTTTTAGCTACCTGTCTCTCTTGGCTTCTCTTTAATCCTGCACCCTATCTCCTACAGTACTTCAACCCCACTGCCTTTCATGGTTTAGAAAGATAAACCTTCTCCCTCCTTGAGGCCTGTCACTGGTGTCTCCTTCGTCTGCAAGATTCTTCTCCTGGCCCTTGCCTGGTTTATTCCCTCTTAGTTTTTAGGTTTTAGATTAAAGTAGTTCCCTCATTCATGCATTCATTCATTTACCAAAAGTATGTGTGTGTGTTCCTGTATGTGTAGGTGCACATCTATGTACATGTGTGCATGTGTGTGGAGGCCAGAGGGTAATCTTGGGCATCACCTCAGGAGCACCATCCACCTCCTTTGAAACAGTATCTTGCTGGCCCAGAACTCACCAGTTAGGTTAGACTGCTGCCCAGTGAGCCCTGGGATCCTACTGTCTCCACCTTCCCAGATGTGGGCTTACAAGCGCATGCCTTTTTATGGCATTTTTATGGGATCTGGTGGTTGAACTCAAGCCTTCATTCTTTCAAAGTCAGACAACAGCTTATGGAAATCGGTTCTAGGGGTTGGGGATTTAGCTCAGTGGTAGAGCTCTTGCCTAGCAAGCACAAGGCCCTGGGTTCGGTCCTCAGCTCCAAAAAAAGAAAAAGAAAAAAATGAGTTCTTTCCTTTCACTCTGTGGGATTCAGGGACTGCACTCAAGTCAACAGGCTTGGTGGCAGGTTCCTTTACCTGCTGAGCGGTACACCAGATGAGCTCATCTTTTTCCTTTGCACAGGGTTGGGGATAGGCCACTGACCCACTTCCCTAAGGGTTGGGGATAAGCCACTGATCCACTTCCGGGGGGGTCGGGGGAGGAGAGAGAGAGAGAAAGAAAGAAAAGGAAGGAAGGAAGGAAAGAAAGAAAGAAAGAAAGAAAGAAAGAAAGAAAGAAAGAAAGAAAGAAAGAAAGAAAAAGAAAGTAAGAAGAAAGAAAGAAGGACTTCCTTTGGATACTGCTCATGCTTTCTCTGAAACCTTTCTGGACATGT